>NW_009649114.1:1687396-1689289 GCF_000708025.1 Charadrius vociferus
CCCACCGCCTGCGCCCACCGTTTCATCCCCTTCGCGGGGCTGAACGACCTGCTTCTCTTCTGCCTTTGCTCTGCCGCCAGAGCCCCCCACCGCCCTGGGCGTAAACGGCACGGAGGGCAGGGGAGGAGGAAAGCGTGGGGTGTTTGGGGATGCAGAGGACAGGCTGTCCTCGCCCCATCACACCCCTGCACAGAACTCAGGGCTCCCTGAAATAAGGAACGGGATTTATCTCTTAAGAAAACATAATAATCCCGTTTGTCGTGGGCCGGGCAAGCCACAATTACATTAATTCAGCAGCCCCTGGACTACACCTCCAGCATTTTTGAGCTGCCAATTCAGCCTGCAGCTTCTCAGCTGTTTTCTTCCCGGTTCGTCTCTGTACTAATGCTGCAGTCTGGTGATGGAGCAGCTTTAGCATTAACGTGGATTTTGGCTCACGGGTGAGTGATGGATGGTAGTTTGCCATCACCGCCCCTCACAATTTACATTTAAATTACACCAAAGGGGTTGGCACATCCCAAGCTGTCCAGGGGGAAAGTTTGAGCAATTTGTTTTCTAAATAGCCCCCGCCCACATCTCACCTGTGCTGTATTTCCAGAGCAAAGGGGTCAATGTGCCCTTTACGCACCCCACGGTGTGGTTGGGGGTCCTGAGCACAAAGGGGAGTGCGTTGGATCTGAAAACCTGCCAGCAGAAAAGGCAGCTGAAATGCTGCTGCTTAAACTACCTAAGGTAAATGAGCGGAGATTTACCCTGTGATGCTTGCATTAAATTATATTTACTTACTCTTACTGTAGATCAAGGGATTACAAATCCCCCTGTTAGGCAAATGAAACTGGCTCTTTTAAATATCGTCCACAAACAAGAATAGCTCTGGGAAAGCACTTTAAAAGGTGTCCCAGAATCAAGCCAGGGTTTTCTTTTTCACCAAGTCCATCCCCAAGGAGGACCAACCCCTAAAACCTCCACCCTCCCAGCGATCCAAAAGCAGAGAAGAGCAGTAGGTCACTCAGTCCCTCTCCCTACCCACCGCGGCTGCAATAAAACCACAGTTAGCGGCACGTCCCGAAAACGCCAGCCCACCCCCGCAAGGTGTGCCCGCAGAGCAGCGTGTCCTCTCCGCGGCGGTACCACCGCAGCGTCGCAGCCAGCCCCATGCAGCAGCGCAGCCACCGAAGGAAAGCACCCGCCTGGCAGAGCCGCCAGCTGCCCCACGGCCGGGGAGGAGCGGGGACGGTTGGTTGGTGACAAGGAGGGGACCCAACCTGGGTGGGAAACGGCACGGCTTTGTCCTCGGGTGTTTGTCGTGTAGCGAAATCCCCTCCGACCTGACAACAGGGGGGTTGTGGGTGGGAGGTTTTGCTGTTCTGCATTTCTTTCACCCGATTACAGAGCGAGGGCTTTGCTGTGTCCTGAGGCTGTAAGTCACCAAAGCCTTTCTTGGGTTGAGCAGTGTTAACATCCATCTTTGCTGATTCACAGAGGGGTTTGGGGGAGGTTGAGAGATGAGTGTCACTAGGTTAATGTCACCATTAACCCGATTAAGCTGCAGCTCCTCAATAGGTTTGTAATGTACACAATCGAACAGCGCTGTGGACATTAGTTATGAGCTAATGCAGTCTCAGCGTTTCCCCTGTGAGTCCCTGGCTCCCCTCTAAGGAAAACTGGACCCAAAGTAACTTGCTGAAAGGCAGGTGGGAATCCTGGTACAACCCCAGCTCCCAGGCCCGTTACGCATCTCTGCATCATCCCTCTCCCGCACAGCACCTTCGAGGACTGTCTGCATCACCTAGCACTGCCGTAGCGGCTTTAGCAGAAGGAGAGATTCAGCTTTAATGCTCCTCGAGGCCCTCGATGGGCAGAGATTATCTGGGATAAGTCAAAGCTTCGCTG
>NW_009649114.1:1689732-1709396 GCF_000708025.1 Charadrius vociferus
GGAGAATGGAGAAAGAGTCTAGGGGCGGCACTGTTGCAGGATGGGCCCGGGCGGTGGGAAGGCGGCACTGCGGCGGCCAGCGCTCCCGCAGCCATGGGGGGATTTAGCCCTAAGCTGCCCCGGGGTTCAAAGCTACAGCCTCATTTGTGTTTGAATACGAAACGTAGGGGGGAGAAAAGCTCAGCTGGGAGATTTGGGGGAGAGAAGATAAGGGGCACTTTCTAGGCTTTGAAATCCATTTCCTAATGAGAGCTGGTTCAGTCTGGGGGGGGGGGTGGGGGGGGGAAAGGCGGTCTGTCAGGGCTAATTAAGGGGTGACAGATCACTGCTCCTGGCAGGAAAAGGTTGGGGGGGGGGGCACGGGGGAGATGGAGGGGCCAGGCTGGCATTTCCAGAACCGCGCATTTTGAAAATTTAGAAATTACACACATCCTTCTAAAAATGCGGTTGCACTAATTTGTCGGGTATAACGAGCTTTGCAGAGCAGCTGAATCTATCTTTCTGCATTCTCAAGGTGCGGTTCACTCGAGGGCTTTGACAAGAGTTGCCTCAAGTTTAGGCAGGAGCCGAAGCATCTGGCGTTTGTGTGATGGGGAAAAAATTCTCCCCCTCTCCGAAAGCCGAAGGAGGTGCGGAGAAGGGGCTGCCACCTTCCCGCCTGCAGGGCAGAGCAGCACCCTGCAAACCAGTGGTGCCAGCAGGCTTGAAATTGCCCCAGTACACCCAGCAAACCCAGAGTAAAAGCCAGCAACAGCCATTCCCGCTCCCCTGCTCCCACCGTAGCCTGAGCCCATCTTCCTGGAAACGGCTTAAACGACCGTTCAGGTCGTTAATAGGCCCCATCTTTGCGAGGCAGAGATTGCTTTTTCCGTCTGCAAGATGCATTACCCTTTCAGGTAATGGAGAGCGAGGGGCACGGTGGGGAGGAGATACGCGGTTCTAATGGTCAGGGGATGCGGTGCTCCGGCTGTAGCAATTAATAGGCTGAGTAACGAGAGAGATGCTTGCAGCAGGACGGCTGCGCTCTTGGCTGCAGCCTGGCTCCCAGGACTGTGAATGGCCCGGTGAGAAGGAGCCCAAACCTTACACAAAAACTGTGAGAGACTCAGACTGGGGAAAAGGAACAACCCAAAACTGAGAGGAAGAATCATAAAAGTAAGAGGGGGATATTTAAAGAGGGACTCGAGTTATGGTCCAAGTAGTGTAGCGCTTCAACGAGTAGTTTCATGGGGTTTTTTGCAAAATACAGGAAACAATACCCATCCATATTGCTCTTTAATTATTTAAAGGTGCTTTTAATGTGTTGTTAGGCTGTAGTAACAGCTTTCCCTTGGGTGTGTCTACAAAATAATTAGGCTTGGAGAAATTTGATTAATTTTTCATGAATTTTGATGATTAGCCAAATACATTTTCAGAGATTTTTTTTTTTTTCTTGCCCTCTCACAGTTTTTAGCAACAGGAGGAAAGTGCAAAGTCTTTACCATAAAGATAAAGTGTTCCAAATCTGATCTCTATAAGAAATTCAAGAATAGAAAGGAGCGATTGAGTAGCCTCTAACAGAGAGGGCTCAGCAGTTCTCTCTGTTTCTACTGCCGTCCATTTCTAAAATGAACAATAGGATCTTTCTCCTCTGATTCATAATTATGGAGAGACAAGAAGGGAACAAAGAAAAGTCAACGTTTTTTTCCTTAAAGTCTAAGACCAATACCCTTTATGGTCCCTGATGAAGTTTTTCCATACACAGGGGTAGTATAGAATCCAGCTTTGATTTTTTCTCATTCATAGCATAAATGAGAGCGCTTTTTAGACATCCCCTCTTTTCCCACGTCCCCTCTCCCTTTGTCCAGGTCTGGCTTAGGAAAAGTAAAGCCTTTCCTAAGGGAAAGTCCTTGCACTTCACTTTGATTTCATCAAGCTGGTCTAGTTTCTCATACACACACAAAACAGCTACAACCCTGTATATGTAAGGTTACCCCTGGAAAAAAAAAGACTTTTTGGTTTTGAGTGCCAGCAGCCCATGGCAAAGAGCATTTTACTGCAATTTAAGACAACTTTCACTGTGAATCCATAAAATCTACAAAAATCTAGGTCACTGAGCGGAGATAAATCTTCCGAGAAAGGTCAAGCAGTATTTCACTCGAACCCAGTACTTGTTAGGAAGAGAAACAGCCTCTCGGGACGAACGCGGCTCGAATTGTGTAACAGCTCCCGCACCCGCCCCGTGTCCTAACGAGAAATGACATCCAGCTCAAGAGCAAGACAAAGATGTGTGCTGGATCTTGCTATGGCTTATATCGCCTTGATGAACCTTGCCGAAGCCTGGCACGGTGAGGAAGCTGCGGATGGGGCTGAGTTAGCACTTAATGACCTATTACTCCAGTTGCTGACTCTTAAGATGTCTTTCAGCTCTGGCATCTCTCGTCTCTGTGCTGTTTCTCCTACCAGAAGGTCAGAAATAGAGGGGTGGGGGACCAGCGGGTTCTGTTCTTGTAGAATCATCCTTTAAATGGCAATTCATTCATCTGCCTTCCAGTGGTATAAGAAATAACGCCTAAATTGGTATGATGCTGGAAGGATAAAGAGATGGCATTGTGTTTTCGAAGTTCAGCCGTATCCACTGAAAGTAGAAAAGTACCGAACCACAAAGAAAAATCCAGAATTTTGTGGCTAAGCTAAACCCTGGCTGAACTACGAACTATAGCAGCGAAACAGCCCTCCCGGACTCAGAGGATAGAGCTCCTCTAAGCCAAATGGTTATGTCCGTTTTCAGTTTCCCACCACCCAAAGCAGACCAATCTGTTACCCCCTTTTTTTTTTTTTTTCCCCCCAGGAAGAGAAAATATAGTAAGAAAAAGATTGGCATCTATTCAGAAAGGAAAAAACCAAAAAAACGGCAAAATAATATTGGGTAGAGAGACATCACTGCAACAAAAGAAAAGGAGGAGAAACATCTAGGAGGTAGGAAAGCAAAACCTACAGGTGCAGCGAGCAGGTCCTGCCCCTGTATCACTTGGGAAGAGTCTTCCCTAAGAAGCTGTTCCTCCCTGGGGAGCACCAGCAGCGCCGGGGCCGTGTCCGGCAAAGGCAAAGCACGACCTCTTACAGAGCCCTTGGCAAAGGGCAAATGAGCGCTCTCGCTCCAGACCGAAAGCTTTTCCGCAGCATTCGGGGTGCGTTTTGGCTGGCTGCGCTCCCTGGCCCTGCCGCTACCCCCCTTCTGAGCTCCGTCACGGGGTTGACCCCCACGGCTGAAATATTGGCTCAAAGAGGGCCGGGGGGGGTGGGGGTTGGGGAGGGAGAGGAGGGAAAAGTCCCGTCTGCAGCTTTCGTAAGAGGCGGGTGTCCTTCTTTGGGCAACCAGAAGTTGTGCTTATGCTTTGGACTTTGCAGGGTTGACACTGGGTAACTGCGGGTCTGAGTTTCTTGGAAAGCAGGTAGAGATGCTGCACACCCCCCACCGCCCCGTTAAAAAGTTTTCTCTCTGCTTCAACACTGCTGTAGAGATTCGCAATCGAGGGCAAAGCCAGCAACAGCCTGACATGCAGACATGCACAGCGGTGGCGCAAACATTGTCCTTAACCCTTTCAATGGGCGCCTGGAAAGGAAAGGTTCCTCCTGTACCAAAGCCCCCGCGGCCCCCGAAGACCGCGGGGAGGTGTGCGGAGTGCGGTGCCTGTACGCTGCAACCCCGACCCGCTCGGCCAAGCGAGGCAGCTGCTCCGGCAGCGATGCTGCACCCTCCCGGGAGGGAAAATACAACTTAAATACTGCATGGCAGAGCACAGGCAGGCACCACCGAGCCGGGAAAGGCTGGTGAATGTTCTGCCGTATCTCGCAGGGAGGGGATGTTGAGGCTTAAAAAGGGAGAGGGCTTTGTGCAGACCTGGGATTAAAAACCTCTCTAATAGGGACACTTGACTCTCATTTTTGCTTGTACCGTCTGTGGCAGCTGCGGTGTTCGGTGGGTTTGGCTCTCATTGGGCGTCTGGGAGGTTGTTAAACCTCACTCGGAGATATTTTAATCTTTGCAGACCCCCCTCCGGTGGAGCCTGCCCTAATCCCCGCTGCCTGTGGGGCTCCTTTTTACCTGCTGTCAGTTCGTATGGCCAATTTAGACCCCTGACACTTCACCTTCCCATTGAAAGGGTTAATAGAGTACATGCTTAATTGCCAGCACACCCGAGCAAGCGTGGAGGGAGCCTTGCCCCATGCCCGTTACCTCCTCCGGCTGGTACGGTACCTGGGGTTGGCGTGGCTTCAGAGGGCAGCGCCAAGGATAGAGAGGGGAATACGAAGAGAGCATAGAAGAGAAGGGAAGAGAAAACAGAGGAATATATAAAACAACCAGAACACACCAACAAGAGACTCGGGACCACTTGCACACAGTCACCAGAGACTTGAGAGAGAGGGAATAAATGCGTTAGCAGCAACCCGGCACCCCCAGCCCCTTGCCCAGGCAGAGAGCGCAGCGACGGCCCCTCCGAGAGGGAGATTTCGGGGGAAACGCACCAGCTCCGCAGCAGAGATGCCAGTGCTGTCGATTAAGCAAAGTGCTTAAGCGGGTGCTTATATCCAATCCCAGCAAGGAGCGGTTTTGACACTCTGAATTTCGCCTTAGTTTTTTCTAATGTAATTCTAACATCAGCGCTCGTCCTGCCGTGTGCGGGTTGGAGCCCGTGGTGCACAACATCAGAGATGCATTTTACTTAAACTTCTCAGGTGAATGAGTCAGGCAAGCAGAAAACAACCTGTGAATGCATTAATGGGTTTAATTTTCTTAATCGGCTTTTTTTTTTTTTTTTTTTTCCCAATTTCAAAGGCATCTTTTGCGCAGCTTTACAGCAGGTACCTTCATACCGCAGTGGCATTTAGAGCTGCTAATCGTACCTACGTGCCTGTCACGAGCAGAACTCGCCTGTGGCCTGTTGTACCTCAGGGTCTCATGTTTTGAGGTCAAACTTTGCCGTATTTCTCTTACTTCAGACTGGCATTTGACTCTTCAATTTTTCTTGCTGCTTAATGGGCAATGCTTTGTCCTTTTGCTAGGTGGCAGCAGCTGGTCCCTGGGTGCCACCACCGGTCCGTAGCCCCGACCCTGTGGCCAGGGACCCCCACCTTGCCCCGCTGGCGCCCGCTGTACCTGCTATTTCTTGATACGGAGCAGTTCAGCCATACACAGCAGCAGTTGGTTATGGCTATTATTTAGCTGTGCTCTCCTGACAGTCGCTGTTAGCAGCATATAGAAACAAACCCAGCAAAGCAAACGTATATGAAACAAGTAGAATTATTGACTGTCAGCACCGACAACTTCAATCCCATCCCTGTGCTCTAGCAGTTTGTTCAGCTCCTTTGTAAAGCAATGTCGTGCCCCCTCTCAGGTTTGCCAGGGTGTAACTTAGATGATTTTTTTTTCCCATGGCATATGCAGCCCCATCTCCCATCCTGTCATGGCAATTAGCGATGCTGGAGCCCACCTAAGAGGTGTCAGGAAGCATTTCATTTCCACTGGGTCATCAGTAGAAATTACTTTTCCTACTCAGAGCCATTAGTTGGGGAGGGGGGATGGAGGAAAGGAGACAAAACCCCCATTAAATCAGAGCGCTAACCAAATCATAGGTCTTTTAGCAAATGCTAAAGAAAGGAAAGAGCCAGCTTTTGTCTCCCCGAGTTCCCTCAGGGCTCCTGAACTTTCACTTAGTTTGATGAATGTCCCACAATGGGCACTTTATCTTATTATGAATCTGGGAGTTGGGGCTTCACTTTGGAGGGTCAGGTCAGCTGCTGGTTGTGGGGTGACAGGGAAGTGGCACCGCAGCCCCTGCCTGGGGATCACTGCCCGGAGGATGCAGCTGCCGCAGCCCTTCGCGCCGCGTAAAAATCACCCGCATCTGCCCCTTATTTAACTCAAACGGGGACTGCAGAGGGGCAGATTAGAGCTTCACCTTTTGCAAGAGGAGAGTAAGATGCCCTCCTGCTCCGGGGCATGTGATGAATGGCAATTGCTTTGGGGGGACGGCAAGGTGGTCACCCAGAGCGCAGGACAGTCCCCCCGTCACCAGCATTTCTGCTGCAGTATTTGGTCCTCGTCCTCTATCTGTCCCTACTGTGCACCGGTTACTGGTTGTTCTGTGGACCACCTGCAGTTTTTGGCTGACACGTGTACCGTCACCCCCTTAACCCCGCAGCAAAGCCAGAAGCTGTTGCTGCTGCACATACCTTCGTTCAGCAAGGCTGGCGACTCCTCCACTATGGTTTCTCCTTCTCCCACCTGGGTCCGTGCGCGCAGGAAGAAGCGATAGCGCGAGATGGGGTCTGTCCTCTGCAGGGTGAACCTTGTCTGATTGGGGGAGAAGTTCTCTACCAGGGTTCGGCCCGTTTTGGATCCGTTAACTGGGGAGGAAAGGCAGGTGGTGATGGCTGCAGCCTTGTTTCGGAAATACACTGTGCCATCTACCTCGTCCCCGCGCCCCCAGGCAGTCGGTGTGGGGGCACATGTGCTCAGAGCTCTTAAAGACACTTTGTCTGGGGCAGCCGGTGACTTACGGGCTGGGGGACCTGCTAGCGGGGCCGTTCGGGGTGGCGTAGGTGGCGGAGGAAGGGCATGGCACAAGTGCCAGGCTCTGCGAGGAGGCTGTGCCGCCCCAGACGTAGCGCTGGGCTCTGCGGAGCGCTCCGGGCAGCCTTTCTCACGTAGCCAGGAGGAGCTTGTGTTTGAGTGAGGACATAAACTACTCAGACTGCGCTTAAAGGTCTTTCCAAATCAGATATCAAACTTATTTCCCTTCAGCGGTCGAGTCTGGAGAAGGGCTGAGCACCCGCCACCCTCCCTGGTGAACCGCAGCCGCCCAGCACCGCGCCAGGGCTCCGCGCCAACACCAGCGCCTCCGTGCTGGAAGGCGGTAGGGAGAGCTTTCCGTGCTGGGTGAGCAGGCAATTAGCAGTGCGGAAAAAATGGTTAATGACTTAACGGTTATCGCTAAGAAGATACCGTGTGGAACGTACAGGCTTGATATCTAAGGTTGTATCCTGTGAGGACTCCGTTGGGATGCTCTGGGTGATCCCACTCCAGATTGATGCTTTCCAGATTAGGCTGTCGGATTCTTAAATACCTGGGGGAGCTGGGCACTTGGGGGGAGGATGGGACCGGGAAGGAGAGGGAAAGAAGAAAAAAACATACAAGATAACATACCTTACAATACCGTATACATCGCAGGCTGACTGCGCCACGCCAGACACTCATAAATACACACACACAGGTAACGCACACGCTAAAAGTCAGAAACCGACTGAACAAGAATCTGTGCCAGAAACCATGCGCCAGCCCAAGGTTTTCAGCAGGGTGTGTGCAGGGAGCAGAAACCAGAGCAGCTCTGCATGCAAGCCCAGCGCCGGCAGCGCCGTGCCGCACCGCGCTCGCTGGTACCGCTGCCCTCCCGCGCGTACCTCGCTCAGGCACCCGCAAAAGATGCTCCAGCCGTGAAGCGGAGCTGTGACACAGTTCAAGTCCCACTTCTGTATGGTTTTTATCTGTATTTTATATATATTTGTGTGTGTATATATGTATATAAATATATATATATTTATATGTGGGTTTACATATATATATATTTATACTTTACTGATCTTGTTTACAGCTCCCACCCAGCCTAACTTCTGCATCTCATGTATTTATCTGTTGGAACAGTGAAAAAATAATATAGCAGCTTCTCTTATTGCAAAGCATCTTTGTGTTATTAATGTTTAGAGACCTGTAACAGGGAGCCAGTGCATGCATACGGCGGTCCTTACCCTGAGGAACAGCTGCTTTTATGACTGCTTATTCAAAGCTAGCAAAGGAAGGAAAGCATTATACATTCGTGAACTGAATGGTTCTCCTGGTTTACTCATAATTGCGGTATCTCGACTGGGGGAAGAGCTTGGCTCTCTGATCTGAGAGATTATGATTTATTTTTTAAACAGGAGGTTTTTTTAACTTTTGCAGATTATCATTCAATGTCCTAAACAGCAATATAGAGTCAATAAAATTGCTTAGTGATATAGGAAAAGACAAATCAGCAGTTTACTTATGACAAGAGTATAAGCTGCTATAACCGTTTCAATCAATGCCATCCACATATGCATATAGCTCCCCTAAACGTGTATATCTCCCCAAAATGCATCTGTCTTCCCAAATGCATCTAGCTCCCCCAAATGCTCCGTGCCGCTAGCACACAGGTAAGCAGCTTGATCAAAACACACCTGACTGCAGAGCCACCCTCCTGGAACAGAGTCCCTTCTTTTTAAATGAGCTTAATCGTGGCTGAAATTCATTGAAAATCCTTAGAACATGGTGACAGCATCCAAGAAATCATTAAGAAAGAGACTGGCCTGAGAGACACTGTTGCTGTATACAATGGGAATGGGAAGAAGAGGAAGAAGACGACCCTGTAGCATTTTGCATGAGCTGAGAGAGGATTTTTTCCCACTGTCTACTGTTTTCTCCTCTTGCAGTTTTGTAACATGCTGTGCCCAAAACATCTGTGCTATAGGAAGATTCACTGCCAGTCACTGAAAGTGCAGCTCCAACAAAAAGTTATTGGCGTGGCTATAAATAGCTCCTGTGACAGCAAGAAAATTAAAATCTCAAGTTCATCCTTGACACGAGCTCTTTAAACGCTTTTGCCTTAAAAGCCTGACAGGGGTATTAGTGACATCCTTTCGGAACAAAAGCGCTTAGGTCTTACCGAGACTCTACTGCCTTTTGCTGAGCAAGAGGAATAACTGCACTCCCGTTTCACCGACCCGCGGCACGGGGAGGTGCGGTGACATTTGCATCTCGGGCAGCAAATCAAGGGCACGGTGCTGTGCCTCCGAAGAGGCGGTGCAAACGTTTTGCTTGTTCACCCTAAGCGATGCTTGCCGATGCGTTCAGAGCACCTGAAGGGGATTTTTAGATTGATGAGACGGTGCCAGGAGTTAGCTCGAGGTGTAGCTGCCAGAGATGTCACCTACCCCGCGGTGACGGAGGCAGTGCCGTGTGACACTGATGCTGCCCAGAAGATGCTCAGCTAAAAATGGTCCCTAGCGCGTGTCCCCAGCAGTGCCGCGGCTCTGCCGCAGAGCGGTGCGGGGTCCGGACCGCTCTCTAGAGCTGAACCACCCAAACCTCTCCCAGCACGGGAACATACCTCCTTCTGGCGTGGGGAACTCCTTAACTTCGCTGCGTGGCCCATCTCCTCGCCCGTTGGTTACAACCATCTCAAGCTTGTAGTTGCTGTAAGGAAACAGCCGGGACACTATGCCCCGGTTTCGGTCTCCAGGAAAACTCACATACTGCCGTTTTTTGGAGACCCACAGGTTCTTCAGCAAACTACTGTCTCTCCAGAAATAGGCCTTCAAGAAACATGCATGGCAAGTGAAGCTTTTCCCATTTAAGTGCAATTGTGTGTTGGTTTGTTTTTTTTTTCGTTAAGAAAGCATAGCAAAAACTTTGCCTTTCCAAAGAGCAGCTCTGGGCTGCAGAAGCCTTTTTAGAGCAATTAATGAAGCTCCACGTCCCCCCAGCGAGGCAGGTCAGTGGTGTTACCCGAGGAATAGGCTGAGCGTGGGGTTAAAAGCGCTTACCAAAGGTTCCAGAGCAAAACCAGCTCAGCTCAGACTACGAAGAGCCGATTCTGGCTCCTACGCACTGGGCGTCCAGTGACTCTCCCGTTCTGCCCCGATTAGTACCGTGGCGGTGTACAAGGAAAGGTGGGACACGTCCAGGCACAAAGGAAAGGCTGAACTTGGAAAGTCTCCCGTTCGAAGCCCCGACTGCAAATCTTATTTCACGCGGAAATAAGATTCATTCAGAAAACAGACCAGAATGACAGAGCAGAGGCAGAAGAAAATGAAAGCAGTACGCGGGGAGCTTGCTTTATGCCCAGCGGATTGCTGGGTTTGAAATGGTGTAACTGTTTGCAGGACACACGCTTTTGGGAATGTCTTAAACTCTGCTAGAAGGGGCTCCGTCCAGACTTCTGCTTGTTTTCAACAGGGTCTGTCCTCTGTACATAAACACTGGTGTTTTACCGCAGCAGTAAATGAACAAAGAGGATCCGTGCTGTCTTTAGTTGCCGGTTAGTAGGAACCGCTGGGTTTAGGCTTTGCGGGGGTTGGTGTTCATTAAAAGACGATGTCAGTACTTTGGGGATGACACAAAAACTAACCTGTTTGTACCTATCTGAGGTCATTCCCCCCACCCCGAGCCAGCCAGCCTGTGGTTCTGGGCAGCTCTAGAGCCAGGAGACACCTCCCTGCCTGGGCAGGACCACCCCCAGCCCCTCTCTGGGTGCTCAAGGGCAGCCCCGCTTGCTTTGTCGGAGCACCCCAGATCCTGCGGGAAGGACCAGCCCAGCACCGAGCCCTGGGGGAGCAACGGGAGATGTCCCCAGCCCCATCCAGGCACCACAAAGAGCAAATCAAGGCACATCATTTTTGGCGCTCGGCCCCCGTGGTCTGCACCCGGCCATGGCAAAGGGGTCCTGATGGCCGGAGGAGAGTTTTCTGTCATCCCCATCGCGGGCAGCTCCATCGCCGGGGCCGCCTCGCCTTGTGAGAGGGTTAGCTGTATTGCTAGTCAGTGCCGAGGAGATTTGGGTTTTGCTCACTCTGTACTCCTTGAGCTGTCCCTGGATGGTGTCCAGGTGCACTCGGGTCCAGGTCAGAGCAATGGCAGTGCTGTTTAAAACTCTTATCCTAACATCCGTAGGCGCAGCCTTGGGATCTGAGCGTTCAGGGATAAAGGAGAGCGTATGTTAGGCACCCGGCGGTACCCTGGAGGTCAGACAGACAGACGGACGCCCCTCTGCCCCGCTTTGCCCTTGCCATGGGTTGCCCATTGCGGGGCGAGCAGCGGCCCCACGCGCCGGCTCTGCCATCTGCAGGCACCCCGGCAGCATTTTTCTGGGGATAATCATCTCCTTTTCTCTCTCCTTAAATTCAATTTCTGAGGCTTTCCAAATCTGATAACATGAAAGAGCAGCAACAGGCTGGTCCTCCGCTTCCCGGCCGCCCTCATCGGGGGCGAGCAGCCCCCACCACCGCGCGAATGCACACAACAGCATCACTTACCTCTGTCCCCCTCACTTTCTCCCTGACCTCTGCATGCTTTAAAAGCTGCCTTTTGGGGTTTTTTTAGCAGTGCTTCCACAGGAAGGGGGGAACCCCCCCCCCATATCTCACTCGGCCAGCCGTCACGAGAATATTCGTGATCCCGTTAATAGCAGGGCTTCCTACACACTGCTGCGAGGATCACGGTAGCAAAGAAGGGGTCTGGCTCACTGCAGGGTACCGGCAGATCCATCCCCCTCCCGCTGCCCCTGGCTGGCCACTGTTAGACCCAGGAGTTACAAAACTACCTGTTATTTCCACATCCCTTAATGTGAATTTGGCCAGAACCTGCTGTTGATCCAGTTGGGATTTTTTACCTCCTCCTTACAGGTCACCTGCTTCGATGTAGAAACCTGCAGTTATTTGTGAAGCAATTCAGACGTGACAGGGCAGGCACTAGTGTTTTTGTTCGGTTTTGTTTTGTTTTTTAACTTGTCCCAGCCCTCGGGACACAGGCAGGAACACACATATGCCTGGGGTGTGATGTGGGAGCTGTGAGCTCCCTGGTTTACCTCCATCTAAAGCGCACACCTGCAGGCTCCTTCAGATCCCCCCAAAACTCGAAATTATTGCACAAGTTTTCAACTGAAACTGGAAAAAAACCCCACCCAGGTAGTGCGAAGACATGTAATGCAGAGACGATGGTGCAGTCGGGTGGTTGTGGAGCTTTTCCAGAAAGAGCCTCCCAGCCAGGTCCAGCTTTGCTTCCAGCGCTCAGCTCTTCCCCCGACTCCCACCGTTTCTGCCTATTTTCGCTCCCGTTGCCCTCTCTCCCCTGGGAGAAGATGCTCAGTCGGAGGATGTGTCGTGCGTGCTATCTCAGCGCCACGATTGCAGATTTTCTTGAAATTGCTGTGCCCTTTTTTGTGTGCCCTTGACTTCAAGCCTGGAGTCAGGGATGGTTAGCTGCCTTAGCTACCTCACTTCTCCGTAATCCCAAAGTCACACAACCAGGGACCCCCACTGATGCTGCAGTGTGAGGAACTAATATATATATATTATTTTTTTTTTTTAAAAAAAAAAAGCAGTTGGCAGCAAACCACATTATCCTAACAGGATAAGGATAATCGTAGTTCAGAGTGGTGGATGCTACGGGCAGAGACGGTGATACCAGTAGCCCAGAGAGAAGGTGAAAAGAATGTTAAACCAGCTGGCTGCTGTCCTGCGCGACCAGGTGGAAGGGTTTGAAAGAAAGATAAGCGGAGGCAATGGTGTGTTGCAGACAGGAGCCCAAGCTGGAGCTTAGCTGGGGCCGTGTCAGAGAGGCACAAGAATCCAGTCCAGGGTGACCCAAAGGCCCCTTTTGGCCATTCGTAGCGCCCCTCATCGGAGATGAACTCGGTGCTCCGCAGACGGCAGGGGCAAAAAAATGTTAGGCATTTTCTGGGAATATGGCCAGAGCTCGTCTTAAATGAAATCTTACTGTCTTCCATACTCAAAGTGTTATCTGGGTCTTATAGAGAGCAAGGGAGAGGCTAAGTGACCTGGGTCACACAGGCAGGATGTAATGGCCAAACCTCTTTCTTCCAAGGCCTGGAACTGGATTTTTGTGCCAAATCAGCAGTGCTGTGAACACACCCCGGGCCCAGGTGCCAGCCCACTGACCTTGGCTGGGATCCTGCCCTTCTGAAACACTTACGAGCTCCGTCTGAGAAAATACTCACAGTCTTCCCCGGAATAGCCGATGACGGTGTCAGGCTCCGGCGCTCTGCCAAAGTCATTCTCTGCCTGCACTTTGATCTCGTAGGGTACGTAGATGGGTGTGTTCCAGACGACGTGCCGTGGCGTCTTCACTGTCTCGTTGTACCAGCTCCCTCGGGGGTCCCTTCGTCTCCATCTCACAATGTACCTGAGGTTGGGGCCGTAAGCCTGAGTTGCGTTCAGGGGCTGAGTGGACCAAAACAGAAAAAGAAAGTGAGAAGGAGAAAGAGCAACCGCATTTCTCTGCCGTGGAGCTCCAAAAAGTTCTGTTCAGCAGCTGGTTCTTATTTCATGCTCCATCAGCCAATCTCAAAGGAGGTCAATATTTTTGTTCCCAGAGAGATGTCCCTAGTCCTTGCCCAAGGCAGGACCAAGAACCATATCCTTATATTCCAGTCCGTTCTCCCACTGCGATTTCTGTCCTCCTGTCAGATGCTGGCTTATTTGTGGATGACACCTGCTGGTCTACAGAGAAAAGCAAGAGCTGCTCCGTAAGCCCTATATACTGCTGCAGGAATCAGACTCTGAGCATCCTCCCTAACCTGTGTCTGTGATCCAGCATCTTTTCTTTGGCTCACTTTGTTGCAAATTACTGTTTTTATCACAAACCTTCTTCTAGGCACTAGCAATGGCCTCTTTTGTAAATGCATCTTTTGCTTTTTATTTCCTTTATGACTATTAAGGTTATGGTATTCTGTGTGGTACATCACACATGCTGATGTTCTCTATCTCTTAGCATCTGTGGCCATAACAGTAAGACGCTGGGTGGCTGTCAAGCATCAAAGAAGAACTCACCGTCCAGGTTATCTCCATGTTGTTTTTTTGGGTCCCTGCCCCTTGAACTCCTGTTGGGTTAATTTCAGGACCTGAAATCCACATTGGGGGGGAAGAAAAAAAACCAAAATCAAAAAACAGTTTCTAATGTTGAAAAATGACCATTTGAGTGGTTAAAAACCCTTTACAGTGCAAGCCAAAACTACTTCTAAGACAGAAGTTAATGGCCTGATTTTTCCAGAAGTTCCCATTCAGGTTAATGGAACATGAGACTCTCAGCACTCCTGAAAACCAGGCCATTTATTTAGGAGCCTCTTTTTTTTTTCTTTTCCAAAATGTCCTAAATCTTTGAAAGACAGCCATTGTGAAGCAACCCCAGGAGCCGAGTCTGACACTTTTGAAATCTGAAACAAGAGGAGTAATGTCGAAAGCCAACACTAGATGCCAGTAGATATTGCAGAAGTATCTCTGCAATGGTTAAAGTAAGAAATGCAGCAGTAAGCTTCTTGTGAATTCCTCATATGAATTTTCCCAAGTATTCTACAGCCTACAAAGCACTGGGCACGCAAACTGAAGACCCGAGTCTTGGTTGTGGACTGGAGCACACTTTACTCCTACATCAATCTGGGCTCCTGGCCAGCTCTACCAGCGGACAACGAATTAGCAATTTTGGAACAAAATGCCTTTTGCTTGTGGCCAGATTACACTCGAGTCTAATTTTCCAAGAGACTTCTGAGCTTCCTGTGGTCAGAAAGGATGAAAGACTTTCTTTAGAAAGCTTCTCTGTAAGGTGAACCCGGGCTTTCCTTCAACACACTCTGCTGGAGTGACCTTTGCGTAAATCTTTCCGTTTGAGTTTCGCTGCTCTGCAGAATGTCAGTCATGAGCTTGAGGATGTGATATATAAAATTACACCCCAGCATATGCATGGACCAGATCATTCCCTCAACCTGTGTAAATCTGTTTCTGTTACAGGAGCTGTGATCATACACCACGAGGGAAGAGTCTACACAGAGAGTGGTGGCCAGATGTTCTTACAACGTCACGTCACTGCGGCAAGAGGGACCGGGTGGATGGTACTCACGTGCCCCGTTGGTCTGGTATCGTTCGGAGGGCACGCTGGGCAGGCTGCTGCCCACGTCGTTCACCGCAATCACCCGAAATTGGTAGTTGACATAAGGAGAGAGGCTCAGGACGGCCGAGTTGATGCTCCCGGGGTACCTGGAGTGGTTATGCCACATGCCAGGTTGGAACCGGTCCTCCTCAAACTGGACGATGTAGTCTGGGGGAGAGGATGGAGAGGTGGGGTTAAGGACTCAGCTCACAAGGAAAGCTTTCCCTCCACCGTGCAGAAGAAAGCGGGAGGGATACGGGGCAGAGGGTCTGGCAGCTGACCTGTGATGGGACTGTTATTGTCGTCGCCGGGAATCCACGTCAGCCGCACGCTCCTCTCGGCCAGGTCTGTTAGCTCCAAGTCACGGGGCCGGTCGGGTCGTTCTGTTGGCCGAGTAACGAGACAAATTAGGCTGGGATCGTCCCAGGAGTGCCAGTTCCCATCGCTTCTCCCAGGAGGGGAAGCCCTGGCCGTCTTAGCCCAGACCTGGGGTAGGACACGTGCTCTGCGGCACGATTCACATCCTGCAGCTCTTGGTGGATCCGTGCAATTTCTTAAATACAAATGTGTTCATCGTGCCCTGCCTTGAAACCCTACCTGCGCCCTGGACACCTGATGTTATCTGGTGGGGGAAGCACAATATAGTGGCTTAGTGGGGGGATACATGATCTTACAGCAAACGACACGCGGCTGTCCAAAATATCGATGCAAACAAATAGAACAGAGATGACACAAAACCTCAATGAAAATACCTTCTTGTTAGAAATGCTCTGGGCACAATTCTGGTTTCTTTATCGGGTCACAACCCACATGGTCTCACAGAACCAGCTCGTGCAATAACAGTAATAGTAATAACTTTTTTCCAGGTAAAGGTCAAGGGATTCAATGTGATTTTTTTTTTTTCCCCTCCCTCCCATCAGGGCTCACCATTTCCAGGTATGGGTAAGGTCATTCTGGCACTGTGGGACATGAAACAGTGTGACACAGGACTTTTCTACCCGCGGCCATCTGGATGGGTTTTCAAGGACAACATGGACAGGACTTGGAAGCATCAGCTCCCAGCTTTATCAACCGCTACACCTAGATTTTCTGCTGGTGTTATTGGCAAGGCAAAACAAAATCAATTTACAAAATAAAATAAACCCAATGAATTAGTGATGATTACCTTTAGGTAACTCTCTCAAACGGTTAGCAGGGACAGCTGCAAGGTAAGACATTGGTTGTTAACGGTGTTAGTTTAGTCATGAAGCTTGGGTGGCCAAAGGAGCACCTGGCAAATATAAAGTTACACACGCAGTTACGGATTTCGGAAGGATCCGATCCTGCCTGGGGACCTCCTTCCCCCAGAGACCCCCGGGCGCGCTCTGCACACCTTTATTCATACTGCTGGGCCACGGCAAAGGGGAAACGTCAGCCTGCTGTAGAGTTAATTAGCTATTAGGGGAAAAGGCAGGGAAACAAATCAAGCCCAAATTATTAGGGGTACGAGAATAACATTGTGCCCTGACTTCTGTAGGGCACTGCGGGTCTATGGCAGCAGCGCTGATGGGTTGGGGCACTGCCGGGAACGCAGCACGTCAGCGAGATCTGAGGTGGCCAAGAGCAGGGACCGATACATCTGGGGTTTGCGAGTAGATCTTGCAGCGTACATAAATGGGTGCGGGGAACTGGTTTAGGTTTGTCACTCCCCATAGTGCAAAGGGGACCTGCGAGGTGAGGAGCGGCTCCCTCGCCCCCGGGTTTCCAGTGCTGCTCAGCAGCCTGACATTCGGTTAAATTCACTTACAAATTTAGGACTGTTCTTGCAGAGCTTCAACAGCCACATTTGGCTATTTTTAGCTGTATGTAATAACTACTCTTTTTTTTTTTTTTTTTGTCTCAACGCAAGTTTCCTTCGACTCAAATTCAATGCCATTGTCTGAGCCTGAGACTAGGCAGCGCGTCCTTGCCGAGTCCTGCAGCAACGGCACAATTGCTCTGCCAGCGTCTCCCTGAGCATCGCTGCTTCAGAGGACGATTCTGTGATCACAGATCACCCTTTTCAGCCTGATCTTGAAGTCAGCCCGTTGTATTAAAAACAAAGCACCGAGTTCTGTGTCAGTACGGTGGGAGGATGGCTTTACCAAGTACGGTGAGGTACGCTTTAGCCGAGTCCTTGTCCAGCTCCGTGCTAGCCACGCAGGTGTAATCCCCTTGGTCCTTTTCAGCCACACCATATATTGTCAGACCATCATCTTCTTTCTTCATCCTTAAAGGGATGAGAACGATAATCACACAACTGTGCCTAAGGACATGAGGCAGCAAGGCTGAGGTCTAGTGGTTCTCTGATGAAATACATACAAAAGCCTAAACAGAACAAGGCGTACATCTCCGGTCTGAAGTTTTTATCAGCTAAGGATGTGTTGAGTTATTCTTGGAAACCTCATTTCCTAAGGAAGCAGCAAATGTGCTCTGGCATATATCTGGAATAATCACACTTTTAGGAAAACAGTCTGACCTCTGCCTGGCTCCTGTCCCGTGATCAGATCTCACTTCACGAGAAGGGACACGGCTATGGAAAGGAAATTATAACTGTACCACTCACAGCAGATAAACATTGTTGTTATTAACCCGCCTGTTTTATCAAGATGTCCTTAAATGTAATAAAACCTATTTGTAAATAAAACCTGTAATCAAAGTCGTGATTTACTGATAAGTCAGTTTTAATTGCTAGGCAGTGTCTGTTGGAAAGAGCTAGTAACTTTAAAAGTATCAAGAACAGCAAATGTTGCCTAGATGGGAACTGGATGTTTGTCCTTATTATCCCTGGTGACTCCTGAAACGCTCTGTAAAAAAGTCCGATGGCCCTGGGAGAGGAGAGCCGTGAAGACAGACCTGTTTCAGAAGACAGAGCTGAAGACAGACCTGTTTCCAATGTAGAGGGGCGCGTCGTCTTTCAGCCAGGTGACCGTGAGCTTCAGCGTAGGGTCGTGCTTTATGCGGCAGTGGAGGCGAGGCATGGAGCCCCTCTTCACCACCTGATCTTCTGGTCCTCTCACAATGCGGGTTGGGTCTGCACAAAGGCGGAAAGAAAGCGTTAAACACCAAACTGCTGGGTCTCAGCTCAGGAACTCAATGAAGAGTGGTGTTACTGGGAAAAGACAAGTGTGCACATCAAGTGTTTGTCGAGGTCGCTATAGTGAACTGTCTCCGATACAAATGCTTGCAAATAAATTAATTTAACAAGCCATTAATTCACGCTGACCCTCTAAAAAATACCCAGCTTTTTGAGTCAGCACTCAGTTTTGCTGAACAGGGAAAGCCCCGGTGGAAACTTGATTCAGAAAAAGTTTTATTGCCATCAGTTAACGCTGATGTACGTTTTGTATTTCTTTTGCAATGCTTATGGCATCGCACACCTCAGTATCCACACTAAGCCCTTCTACAGCTTCAGTATATCCACAGACTTGGTTTTTCTCAACATTAAAAGGGGATGTCTGCCCTTCTCTGGATTCCAGCTCCAAATTACGTAGTGCCTGTCCTGCTGACAAACTGCTGGAGCACACAACCAACCCTCCCTTAACCGAAATTATTATTTCTGCTGCAAGTTTCAGAAGATCCAAGAGACGGTTTTGACCAAGAGCCCTTTGTGCCCCTACCTTTGACCTCCAGGCGAACCTGCGCCTCCACTTTACCCAGGATGTTGGTAGCAACACAAGTGTAGATGCCCTGGTCCTCCTTCCGAGCCATGTTCATCTCCAAGCTCCCGTTCTCATGTGCCTTGTAGTTTCCTCCGTCCAGTGTGTTCCCCTGGCCGTTCTTAAACCTCACAACACCACAAAGCGCTATTGTAAGGGAAGAAAGAGCAGGACACCTCCCCTTCCCACCCCTCCAGAATGGCAGGGGATGCGCTGCAGCTCTTACCATCTCAGGGTGGGGATCGGCGAGCCAAAGAAGGGGCAGTCAAGCCGCGTCCTGTTGTTTTGAATCACCTTGATGAGCTGATTGCGAGGGGCCAGTATCCGTGGAGGCACATCTGCAAACAGCAAAAAGCACAGCCATTAAGAATAGAAACCAGTCTCCAGACCGCTGCTCCCTTCCAGTCTCATGCTCCACTCTCCCTTCTCTTTTGTTCGCTCTTCCTTGTTGGCACTTTCAAGACTCAGTAGAGCTCCTCTCATCTCTCCTGCCCTTTCTAGCCTCGCTACATGAATCAGCTTACATCTTAGTGCCAACGGGGCTCGCTCAGCCTTGCCTGGCTTTGCAGGTCCATGGCAATGGCCTTCTGCTTCAAAGCCCGGCTGCAGAGGTCATGTACAAAGGTACATCAGTGTCAGAGTAGCTAACAACAAAGAGGAAAGCAAATGGAGAACTTCCACAGGGAAAACGTGAGTATAGGGGTGTTCACCTCCCATAAGTACTTACCCAGGACGCTGACAAAGGCGTTGGCGAGAAGGTAGCCGTGCTCGTTGGACACGTTGCATTGGTACACAGCGCTGCTGCCGATCTGGGTATCTCGAAATACAATGGTGTCTCCAGCCACCTCTCGGCTCGGGTTGGGGGGAGAAGCTTCAAAGCAGAGAGCACTCTTTAAATTAAATTTTAAATTAAAATTCACAAGACACTCAGTATCATCACATATCTTTCCGTTTCAGCCCAGATGAAACCAGACGATGGTACCTGACCTCCCCAGCCTACAAAGACACGGCTCCGCTGGCCTTGTCTCAGACAAGCGGGTGGTTTACGTGCTGTGATGCCGGAGCACACGCACACGCACCGCTCAGCGGGGTGCCCGGCGCCCCACCAGCACCTCTGGCTCCCAGGGCCAGCCACGACATCCTTGGCTAGGTTTTTTTGTAAAGGAGGTACAGGTTCTTCCTTGCTCACCTTCTATGGGCTCGCCGTTCACCAGCCACTGGATCGCAGGCTTGGGGGTGCCGTTGGCTCGACCAACCATGCTCCCACC
>NW_009649114.1:1709537-1715962 GCF_000708025.1 Charadrius vociferus
GACAATGGAAACACAGTCCTCTCGCGGGGGCTTTCTTGGGTGCAGTGAGAGTGGAGGGTCCTCTTCCCCCTCTCTTTGGCCACACAAAACCCCAACCATTTATACCAGTGAGGTTGTGCTGAGTTACACCAGCCCGGATCACTTCTCACACTGCTTTTAGGTCAGTCTGGACAAGGAGCAGGTACGGCTGGATACAGCAGAGGTACAGCCCCCGCAGAAAGCCCCCGCTCCCCCTCTCAGACACTGAACCAAATCCGAGCGTCCCCTCCCCTGCCCGTCCCCTCAGCGGCTGGTTGGGAAGGTAAAAAAAAAGACGGCAAGGTAAAGATGACGTACCCTTCACTCTCACCGAGATCGTGTGGCGGATGCTGCCCATCTTGTTCGACGCCAAGCAGAAATACTCCCCGGAGTCTTCCTCGGAGACGTTGGAGATCCGAAGAGCCTTGTTAAAGTTCTCCAGCTTGGTTTTGCCTGCCGGGAGCTCTCCTCCTTTCTTGTACCACATGATGTCTGGTGCTGGTCTAAGGAGAGGAGAGGAGATAAATGCTTTTGCAAGACAAGAAATATATTCCTAAGAAAACAGCATGGGATTCCAGACTCGGAACCACTCACACCCACAGAGAAGGACTCATCCAAGTGCTGGGCCACCCTCCTTCCCATCACAGCCCCCAAACCAGGACACCGAGCGTCACCAGCTGACCAGGAGCAGGGTCCATCTCACTCTTCCTGCCTGGGGATGCAGAGTGCTGGTCCAGCAGCATGTGCGGACAGCACCGGGCACTGTGTCCCAGGAGTGCTGCTGAGGTCTGACCCCATGGCCAGGACACTTTCACAGGCACATGGACCACAACTGTCCTCCCCCGCAGTTTATACAGTGTGGTGAGGAGCACCCAGGAGATTTGCAAATGGCTACCAGGGCAAACCAGTGGAGCTGAGCCACGGGGGAAAAGCCCCACGCCATCAGCTCCCACCAGGGTAGCACCTTTCCTGCCCACCCCTGCCTCTAGCACAAAGAAACGGGCTGAAATCAGATGAGACTTGGCAATACCGATGGACAGCAAGTATCTGAAGACACCTGCTTCTCTGAACAGTGCTGCAAAACTCAGCTCTCCTGTTTGCTCCATGCTCTTACGCTTCAAGTAGGTCACAAGAATGTTGTTAAAAGGAAGGGAACGATCCCTTTTCCTAGCCAGAGGTATTTCCACCGGGGATTCAGCACTTTGGTCCTGGGCCATCCCGCCGGGGGACGGCTGGGGACCACCCTCTCCCCATCCCCAGCAGGCGTGCAGCGGTACGGGCAGCGGTACGTACACTCCTGAAGCAATGCACTCCAGCAGGAGGTCCACCCCTCGGAGCACCATCTGATTGCTGGAGGTCCCGTAGGGGTACATGAAGCTGGGAGTTGTTTCCGTAATCCCTCGGGCTGAAATCAGCAGGAGAGAAAAAAAAAAAAAAACAAAACAAGACACGGTGCTTTTAAACTCTCCTTCGCTGCAGCAATGGGGAGGGTGCGTACGAGGCCAGAAATACACGGTATTTTCGGGGGGAAGCTGGCAATTTCCCGGCCAAGCCGGGGATACTGAACTCACCCAGAAATGTACCTGGAAAGCAGAGAAGGGCTCAAGGTAATTTTTAAAGTAAAAAAAAAAAAAAAAAGGGTAGAGAGAGGATGGTCGGGAGGCAAGGAGGTAAAGAAGCAGCAGAGGATGGACAGAGGGAGCTGAGCCATGGGGAAAAAGCCCCACACCATCAGCTCCCGCCAGGGCAGCACCTTTCCTGCCCACCCCTGCCTCTAGCACAAATGAAATCACATGAGACTTGGAAATACTGATGGACATAACATGTAATGAAAGACAAAAGGAACAAATGGGCACAGGACGGGTTTATGTGGAAAACCGAGCAGCTTTGCCACAGAGATCTCTGAAATACAGAGGACCCTGGCGCTGTTTGGGACTCCAGCAGCACCAGGGAGGTTTCCCACCCTTACTAGGAGCTGCGGGGCCTGGAAGGACAGTGCCCTTTGGAAAGGAACAACTCGGTGACCAAAATGACAGATTTCAGGACTGGACAGGAAAGTTTAACAGGAGAGAATCAGAGGAAGACACAAGACAACTCTCTACAGATACACACAGCGAAGGTCTCTATGTAGGGGGAAACAAAATAATTATTAATGGAATAAATTCCATTAATAAGTGGAATTATTAAACTAGATCTAGATCAGTGAGGACAAAATGGGATGAAAGCAGCAGTAGCAGAGACGGAGGTTATGAGATTAGGAAAGGGAAGAGAATGGGGCCAGGGTTGGCACAGGGTCACTACAAATACCGAAGCGATCCGTGGGGAGAGCCCACCCCGGTGCAGAAGCGGGATCTTGGGGTGCAGACCAAACCCTCTCCTGCTGCCCCGAAAGCTTCGTTTGCTCAGCGAGCAGGAGGCAGCCAGATGTGCCCAGCGCTGCGGGGCTTCGGGGGATGCCCAGGTCTATTTGGGAAGCCTCCACCTGAGCTCTGGTAGGGGAAAGGGGCTGGGAAGAAGGAGGGGAGAGAGGGCAGGGGCTGTTCGTGGAATTGCCTGGGGACAGCCTGGGATGGGGCTTACAAGGGAAAAAAAAAAAAACAACCCCAGGAGTTAAACCGTGCCTTTGAAATGGCGCCACATCTGCCGGAGCGCAGCCACGCGCCCGCGTCCCACCGCTGCCACGCACCCGCGGGTTACCGGTCCGCACGTGCTCATCAGCCGGTTAGTCAATTATTTGATTAATAGATTACAACGGCAGGCAAATCCTGACCCTGCGCTGACGGGCCAGTTCTCCGGGCAGGCACACACCGCTGTTTGCTTGCCCGCTTCTGGCGAGGATCTTTTTCTTGGCTAAAACAACCGGCCCGTGCCGGGGCTCCGCGGGGGGACGGCAGAGCCGGCGGCTGCCTTTAAAGTCAGTATTTATCAACAGCTCCCATACCCCCGGCCAGACTCGTGAACTTGTATCTTCTCGTGTGATTAGGAGAGAGGGGTATTATTTTATAAGCCAATATCGGCTTTTATTAGCCAACAATCCGCAGCCGGTTCGAACAGGCTGTAACGCTTCACTCCCACATTTGCTCAGGAGCCTGGGGCATAACTAGAAGAGGTAAGCAGCAGTGCAAGCCAAATTTTACGAGCCGTATATTAATGATGAAAATTAAAAATAAGGGAGATAAATTAGTATCCTGTCCACTTGTTTAATAAACCTAACAACAACACTGCATAGCTGATGAGCTTTTTGCCTTAGTACAGCACCACTCATAAATATTTTGCCATTTATAATAGGGAGCGGCCCGAAATTCTCTCAAGCAGAGGTACCGCTCCAGCTCTGAACTTGCGGCAGCTACAGCTTGAAGCTCTCAGACAAACAGCAACGTCTCACTCATCTGTTTGGATGGAACAGAACTGGAAAAATAAATCCCATGGCTATTTATTTCCGCTCAAAAATAGACTCTGCTTCCAATACATTGCTGCTGTTGTCCTTGCCTCTGCGAAACCGGACCCGTTCAGCTGTGAGCAGAGCATCCCAGAAACAGCCGCTTCTCACCCCAGAGCAGCCAAGTGCCCCCTCCCCACAGTCCTGACCTGACGGCATTTACAAATTCTACATCAACTTGCATTTCTACTGAAAGGCGATAATAGGAATATGCGCATCCAGACACATCCCATCTGTTCGCCTCCCGCACAGCCAGCCAGCTCCGAAACATCCCGCAGGTTTGCCAAAAGGAAGGAAAGAAAGAAAAAAAAAAAGAAAAATGAAAAAAACAGACTTTCATTTCCATTTTTAAAAAAAGGTGAGAAACTTCTGCTAATAAAATATTCAATTAATCTGTTTAGATAATTTTTCCTTCATAATTCGCCTGGGCAATTAAGCTTTGCAGCAGGAAAATCACTTCACCCGCTACGAGGCGTGGGGAGAAGGGCTCACTCACATCTCCTCCCACGATTAGCCTGGCCCTAGACGAGCATCCCAGGAACCGTTCCCGCCCCATATCCACACCAGCAGGTCCCACGTCCCCGAGCTGTGCTCGGGCACATCCATCGCAGACTGGCAGGCGAGGGGACGCGCAGCCCCAGCCTGTCCTTGCACAGCCCGTCCCATCCACCTTCCCTGCCGCCTCCGCAGAGCCCTTCCCCAGCTGGCTCTGGAGCTCAGCCCGCACCCCAGGGACCAGCACCCAAAGGTAGAAGGGTCCCAGAGCCCCCAAGTCTCCCAAAAGCCTAAAATACTTGGGCCCCACTCCCCACCCCTATGGCTCCTTGCTTTGCTGCAGCTGGTTCCAGTGACGCCTACGGCCAGACAGGTCATTCCAGGGAGAAACACAGGGTTCACAAGAAGGAAAAAGGGCCAAGGGTAAGAATTTTTCCACTAGTTCATTAACTATTATGAAATTGCTGGGTTGGATCTCAGATGTGCACAGGGTCGTGAGCGGGTGATGTGAATCCACTGGACCCACAGAACATTCCAGGAGACATTAAGTGCAAATAATCAGTATATTGTGAAGAGCGGGCAGTTTATGCACCTACGAACAGAAATCTGGAGAAATCTGTAAGATTGTGAAGATCAGATCTCATTTTCCTAACCAAGCACCTATTAAGCATCCCTTTTCCCTGACCAAAGACGTGCAGCGGGAGATCAAGAAGCCCACAGCCACCACAGTGACTTTCCCTCCTGAACCGGCGAAGGCTGCAAACACAGACGCGGTGCCCGGCCAGCGTGAAGGCGGTCTCTTTGAAATGCAAACATCCTTTACGCTGCCGAGGTGCAAGGAGACCTCGCCACTGGATTTCTCATTGGTCCCTGGCCCTGCGTGCCCGCGATGGAGGCATCTCCTCCCGCTCGCCTCTGGATGAGGCAGCTTATGCCATTCCCGTTGAAGCTAATTTTGCTGGCAATCCCCTTTCGCAGCCATTTCTACAAATATTTTCAGACTACACCCAGTCCATTTGCTGCCGCCAGCACGTCCTCCAAGGCTGGTTCTTCTGCCGAGCCTTCCCCAGCTCTCCGGCATCCTCAGAAACCTCCCAGCTCCCGGCGAGATGCCAACACTCGGGTCCCCTCGGTGGGGAAGGGACAGGAGGGCTCTCGCCAGGGACACCGAACCCAGTGCCCTCGCCTGGCTCATCCTCCTCTTCCCACACTCCAACTCTCTCTGCTCTTAGCTGGCAAAAACACTCCTTGTCCCCAAAAGTCCCCGTGGAAGAAGAAAATGTGCCCGGATTGTGCAGGGCAGAAACAAACCTGTGGCCAAGCAGGATTTCACTGTAGAGCACGGCTGGGGACCAGCACGGGGCATGGCTGGGGCTGTCCCCATCCCGCTGCCACCCAACCCTGGTCCCCGTAAGCAGCAAGAGGGGCAAGAAAGCAAATCCTGCCCACGACAGCGCCTGGCCTGGGGGCAGTCGGACTCCGCGGTGGTCTTTGAGGCGGCGTTCGCATCCCTGGTGGTGGCTGCGCTCTCAGCATCGCCCGCGGACAGCCCCATCTCCCGCTCCCCTGCAAACCCCGGCTGCTGCCCGGCCCTGCCCGCGTTCTCCCGTCACCTCCGTGACACTTCCAATCTGTTCTCAGGGCAGCGCCCCGGGGAGCCGTGCGGTTTTGTGTCTGAAGCATAATTTATGAGTTTGGGACAGGCTTCTCCCAGCAAATGCGGGCTCCGGAGGTGATCTCCCTGCCCAGACAAAGGGCAAGAGCCTCGCAAAAGCATCCAACACATGTACAACCTCCCCACAAAGGAACAAAGTGCCCAGCGTTTGAGAAAACCAAATACTCCTCTTTTTTTTTCTTTTCTTTTTTTTTTTCCCCCCCCCTGCCAGTCACTGCCTGTGTTTAGCTGCAAATACAATAGATGCTCTTTCGGAAGACAGCGAGAAGAGGGATGGTGGGTCTTATCTTTAAATCATGAGCCTTCGCTGAGGACAAGGCACCTCTTGGGCGAGGAGGCAAGCTGGGCTCGCTCAGCCCCGCAGACTGTTTCCACGTGGGCCAGACCCCATTAATCCAAACGCCTCCCAAGCTGGGCTCTGCAGATCCAGTTAATTAGCTTAAAACTCCATCATTTTAAATCGTACAAACTTTGAGGGCATTTTGTCACGATGTGGCTCATTTTGCCCCACCTGTTTTTGCAAAGTTGAGGCGATAACCCGCGAAGGGGACCAGGGGCAGACACGGGGGTGACGCGGGCACAGACGATGGGCAGAAGATGCTGCGACCGCGGCCGCTCGCTGCCCGGTTAGCGCGGGAGATAAGTCAGGTTAGGCAGAAGGGGGTTAAATCGTGAAGGTCTCCAGAAGCCAGCGTTGACTCACCACTGTACATGTCAGTGTAATTTCGTAAAGACGTTTCGTTATGGGGTTTCTCTGCAATAAACAAAAGACCGTGAGCATATCGAGTGCCACAAAGC
>NW_009649114.1:1715975-1729166 GCF_000708025.1 Charadrius vociferus
GGGGGGTGGGGGGGGGGGAGGGAGGACAGGCGGGACAGGGGACAGAAAACAAAATAACTTTCTGAAACACAAGAGCAACGCAGACAGGCAACAGCAGGGATACAAAAGCACTCTGAGCACAGCGGCCTTCCAGGACAAACAACATAACACAGCAATAAAGGAGAGGAAAAGAGGGCCGTTTTCCTCCTACGAGATGGGAGGACAAATAAATGTACAAAAATTGTATCATAAACATTTCCTTGAAGTGTTTTTCTTCTCGGTATAAAGACAGTTGTATCTTTGAAAAAAAAATAATTAAAAAAAGTCAGTTCCATTTGGAGAAGAAAAATGCTTTTTCTCTCAGAGTCTTAACTATGAGGGAAACATATTCTGGCTACTTTTTCCCAGCATAAAACATAGGTTGGACACAGCTCAGCCGCAGCGTAACGATGCAGAAAGGCATGGTGAAGATGAACAAATAAAAATAATAATAATAATTAGGCTCTAAAAGCATAATCTGCTGTAAAACCCCTTTTAATTACAAGGTAATTAAAGTAGATTGTGTTACATGCAAAACACCAGCTCTTCAACAACACGCTGCTCTCGTTGATTGACAACCACCCCCAGCCATCACCTATACCTGATGAAGAAAGCTAATTGCCCCTCCGCGCTCTGCGAGGAGGTGAGGAATGCACTGTCCTGGCCCATGGCTACTGGAGGATCTGCCCTCCTCAGCTCCCGCTGTTACCCCAAACACTGTTTTGGCGTTTGAGAACGCCCTGTTTTCCACCAGGATGTGTCACAGCCGTGTTAGGGTATCATCTGTCCAACAGGAGATGCGAGAGGCTGTGTTGGCTACCATATATTTGTTGCCTTGAGTCTTAAGTCATCAGCCTTGCACCAAGTCTCTGTGCCAGGGGGTTAAGAGCACCCAGGAGATCATAGAATCACAGAATGGTTTAGGTTGGATGGGACCTTAAACCCCCCCAGGGCCACCCCCTGCCCTGGGCAGGGCCACCTCCCCCCAGCCCAGGTTGCTCCAAGCCCCGTCCAACCTGGCCTTGAACACCTCCAGGGATGGGGCAGCCACAGCTTCTCGGGGCACCCTGCCCCAGGGGCTCACCACCCTCACAGGGAAACATTTCTTCCTAATATTTAATCTAAACATACCCTCTTCCAGTTTAAAGCCATTCCCTCTCATCCTATGGCTCCATTCTCTGATCCAGAGTCCCTCCCCAGCTCTCCTGTACCCCTTTAGGCACTGGAAGGGGCTCTGAGGTCTCCCCTTTTTCGCCTTCTCTTCTCCAGGCTGAACCCCCCCACCTCTCCCAGCCTGTCCTCCCAGCAGAGGGGCTCCAGCCCTCACAGCATCTCCGTGCCCCAGAGGAACGCTCCGCAGGGAAAGCCCCGGGTGTATCGCTCCCCAAGCCTCTGCATTTGTCTCTTCTTGCATCCCAGAGCATGGCAATCCCGTGCAATGATTTTTCAGCAGCTGCTGAGCTTTTTTTTCTTTTAAAAGACAGACAATGCTTGTGGCTTAAGGCTGAGATGATTGAACAGCTTGAGACAAATACAAGCTCATCTCCTTTGAACGCTGTATGTATAAAGAATTTCTTGTGTAATAGCAGATGAGAAATTAGAGGCTCAGTTATTTAAATTACAAGGGCCTTTTGGGAGCTCATGGGGTGGCATTTGCATCTGATAATACAACAGACGTTTCCAAAGGGAAACGTAAAGAGAGGGTCCAGTATAATCGGAAGCCAATTCTACACAGCCCGGGAGCAGAACGCTGTGGTGGCATCTGAGTGTAGCAGGAGGGGGAGACTGTGTCTGTCTGCAGAGAAATCCTCCAGGATTTCTTCCACATTTTTTCTAGAGCTTGACAACCGTGTCAGGCTGCAGCCTTTGGTGGCTCAAATGACCACAGACCTTTGTTTGCCGGAATTCCTGCAGCTCACACTAATTTAGGACTCGGTCCGTCCCTTACAGGTAAGCGCTGGAGTTGTTTGGGCAGCTCCGTGAACAGACAAATAATATGCAGAACGAAGTACCTACACGCATTCCTCGCCGGTGGCAAAGAGCCTGTTCATGGCATTCACAGTGCTGATTCTCCACTTGTGCCTCGCACAGAGGAGAAGCTGTTACAATAAAAGTGCAAAACACTCCGGACCCCGTCTGCTTCTCGCCTTGCTTTCGGGTCGCTTTAATAGCCTTGCTTCTAATTTAAGCTGCTGCGAGATCAAATTAAGCTCAGGAGGGCCTCGTGCCTGAGTCGCACAAGAGCCTGCTCCCCAAAACGCAGCCTCGCCTCTGCCAGCACACACTACCCCTTCCTCCCAGTCAGACCTTACTGGGAACGGGAGATGGCTCCCGCCTGATGACTGGGGCCCACAGATGCTGTTTCTGCGTTGATTGCTGCTTGTGCCGGTGCTCTGCACACACATCCTCAAAAGAGAGCCCATGCTCTGCAGGACCAGCATCAACCCAAGAACTTCGTGTCCTGCCGCGCTCAGCTCAGTTCCCCTCTGCCACCGTGCCCAGCACCCCGCTGGCACGAAGCCCAGTAGCGTCAGGAACTCGTCCTCCTTCAAGCAGTCTCCTTTCTGGAGAAGAGACTGCTGGTGGCTGGACCTGCCCACGGAAAGGCTCTTCACGTGCCTGGAGAGCCCCATGCGTGTCCTCCTCCTGCCCCCTGAGACGATGCTCTTCGCCAAGGTGACACTGAGGTCATTGGCCATCCTGAGCGTGTCCCACGTGTACACGCTCCGAGCCCAAAGGCTCAAGCTCTCCGGTCAGCACAGCCCAGAGCCAAGGAGCCAAACAGCAGGTCCTGGTCACTGGGTAAATCCTGAGCTGTGGATATCGACACTCACTCAGTGTCCCCGCACAGCACCAGCACGGCTGAGAGTTCCCCATAAACCTAAACCTGGAGCGAACCAAGGCTATTTCCAGCTTTTCAAACTAAGGATAGATCACTTGATATTATGCATTTCCCTAAAGATGGGGAATGCCCCATCTGTGTTGAAATGCTTTCCAGTTTATCCCAGACACATGAACTCAGCGATACCTGCACCAAGATACCTCTGCAGCCCTCAACCCATGAAGCTGCAAAGCTCTGAAATGCTGGAGGGAAAGCAGCCACCCCTCCCCGCCAGGTTAGCCATCTGAGGACCACCATTCCTCATCCAAACAGGTTCCTGTACTATCCTAACCAAAATGAAGGAAGCCACTCTTCTCCCTGGTACAGGTCTCAGTGCTGTCAAGGACAGACACAAGGTGTCTGGAAGGAAAACCCTGCCCGAGAGAGGCCGGGGAAGAGCCATCCCGAGCCACCACCGTGACACTTACTGGTTTTCACCTTGAGGGTGTAAGGGTTTTTCTGCTGAATGGTGTGGGTGAAGTGGAAGCGCGCGTTGCAGCTGTAGTCGGTTTGGGCATCCTGCAGCATGACGTTGGAGAAGTAGAGGTCGCCGTTCTGGCCCTGGGAGACACGCTTGTCCTGGTGGATGGGCTCCATGGCTGCAGGGGAGAAGAGGCACTCAGAGCAAGTCAGATCCTCCCGCGGGCGGGAGAGAGGAGAAACCCCCGAGCCTGGCCACACAGGGGTGCCTCCAGGCTCTGAACTAGCAGTAACGACCCCAAACAGAGTTATTTTAAATAAATGCTGCAGGTGACGGAAAGGCTGCCCACAGGGTCTGAGGTGGGAAGGGGGATGCCCCAACTCACAGCTGCTCATCCAGAAGATGACGGGAGAAGGCAGGCCAGGAGGCGGGTTGCACTGCAGACTGAGCGGAGCGCCTTCATCCACCTCTATCACATCCACCTTCTCCTTGGGCCACAGGGGAGACTCTGCCACAAGAAGTAAAGACACCTCGTGAGGGAGGGAGGGTAGTAACTGTGAAGACCTCTTCCCGCTGGACCTGACCTGGTTTCAATGGTGCGGCCTCAATGCAAACTTAATTTCTACGTGTGCGAGATTCCCTTAAATCTATATTGAGTTATTTCCCTGTTAGCTACAGCCATAACCCCCGTGCCTTCATCTCGGTCCTGTCGCTGGATACATGGCGACACAGGTACCAGATGAAGCAGGCTGAGATGTTTGAGCAGTGGGTATTCTCCACGCCTCTTCTACAAAATTTCATACGATGCAAATAGTCCCTGCTCTCCTCGGGGCTGCTGGCTGCTCGCTCTGCGCCACCGCTGTTACTCACTAGAAACCTGGAGGTGGATTTTGCTGGAGAGAGCAGTGCCGTAGTCGTTCCGGGCGAAGCACTGGTACTCGCCCTCGTAGTCCTCCGGCCGTCCCCCGCTGTGGAAGTCGATGACCAGCGTCCCCGACCGCCGCCGCATGGACACCTTGGGGTCCTTTGCCACGTTGAAGAACTTCCCGTTCCGCGTCCAGGAAAAACTGCAAGCGTGGGGAAGAGGTTGGTTTTGTAACCACCGACCATATTTACCTGGCGAGATCCTTACCTGTGCTGTGCAAGCCAACAGCTGGATTAGCCGGTGGGGTAAACGGCACAGCTCGACCGGAGGGGAGCTCCTCCAGAGCCAGCTCTAGTGAACAGCAGAGCTTCAGCGTAACGAGGGCTGTAGATGCACTTACGTGGGAACGGGGTTCCCTTTGGCTTCACATTCAATGAAGATATTATCTCTTGGGTCAACGATGTAGTCCTTCACGGACTGCTTGGTGATTGTGGGGGGCTGAGGCACTGCAAAGCAAAAGAAAAGCCATGAGGAAGGGTATGCAAAGAGGGGGGAATCCCCTCTCTGCCATCCTGCAGCAGATCCTGACGGGGTTTCAGCTTCTTCCCCAGGCGAGACGTGCAATTTGTGGTTTAAAGCCCTTCAACACCTGAGGAAATTACCACGAGGACTTGTGAGGGATGTACTACTCATCGCCCCTCGGACCACTGGCACTCTTCAGACTCCCTTTCAGTACCAGGAAGCCCATTTCTCGCTCGGTATCTTGGTCTCAGTAAGAAATTTCACAGCTACATCTTCCCGCTACTTCAGGTCGTTTGAATGGGACTGAAGGGCGTCCTGGCTGTGCGCCTCCAAGAGAGGACAGGCAGCCAGAGAGCCACTGGAAGACGTTCACAGGAACTCCCTGTGCAAGAAAGAGGCTCAAAACCTCCTGTGTTTACCCCAAAGGAGCGCAGCACTGGTGTTGAAAAGGGCCGAGCTAGCGATGCTGCAACCGTGTCCCTCCGTGGAGCTGAGCTGGGCACACGCGCTCGTGCGAGGCAGAGGAGCCCCGCTCTGCTCGGATGTGTGCCGTTAGCAATAACAACCCTCCGCAGAAACAATATTTGCATCGCAAAGCCACCGTCTGGTCACCAGCCCTGCTCCAGGGAAGGCGGCAGAGCCTAAGGACTCCTACCCCAAGCTGCTCCACAACCTCCCGTGCCTCTCCCAGCCCCGTGGCTTGTCCTGACTCTGGCCAGCCCTGCCGCAGGAGCGGGCAATGCTGCGGCGGAACCCGTGTGCCAAAGCAATGGCCACCGCCTGCTCGGTGTCACCCCCTGCTCGGTACGGACCCCTCGTGCCCCTGTTTCAGCCATGCAGCGGAGACGGATGCGCACACAACAGAGGGCGAGGGGAACACTTACATTCACTCTGAATATTTGCTGTGATTTCCAAAGTGCAAGCATGATGGAAAAAAAGAAAGAAGGTTAATTGAAGAATAAACCTATATGGCATCACGGACACAAACACGCATAGTTATCGTAGGGCCGGCTTGTGAATACTACACACAAATCATTTTACAGTTCAAGCGTGTTCTAATCTACCTACTTACTGTCCACGTGGGAGAAGCTGCTGCTGAATGGTTCCGTGTGCTGTCAGCTGCCTCTGCAGCAGGGGATTTTAGGCCAAAAGATAGCACAGGGTGCCTGGACGGGCTCCGGTGTGCTCACACCAGTTGCCTGCAGGCGCTGGTGGCCCTGTGGTCATGCAGGTCGCCCACAGGAGTTAGCAGTGCTCCCCCCTTCCCCATGGCCAGGCTTATCCTGAGCACCCCCAGTTTCATCCCCCTGAGTCAGAGGCTAATACGTGCCTGATAAACCCTTTTTAGGTGATGCTAAAACTCAGAGAAGGTGCCCGTAATATAGGGAGATATATATACGTATACCTTTCCTGTCCCCAGAACAGGGGCAGGTAGGATTTTATCCAAAGAAGAAAACTTGTTCGTGTTGGGGCAGGGAAAAAGCACCTGGGCAGGCTCAAAAGAAGGAGCAAATAGCGCAGGTCCCCCTGAGAGAGGGTGAGTGAGGGCTGTGCCCTCTGCCGTGAGGGGACCCCAGGGCTTTGCCCCTGCATCTGCCCTCTCCTGAGCTGCTCCTGCCCTTAAAAAAAAAAAAGTCCAGGGAGCAAAAATGCCACCCTGGGGAGATCTCCCACTCCCAAGGGATGTCAGCGAGGGCAGCACCTCGACATCCCCGGGCTGAGCACACACGCCGGCACTGGAGGAAGGAGCAGATCTCTGTGGAGCAGGGAGGACTTTCCCAGCTGCGGGGGGGCAGAGCACCGGCTCTGAGCACTCACTGAGCCCGTAATTCGCAGGTTTATCAGCCCCGGCACACAGCCGCAGCAGCTGGGGCTGATTACACACCACCCGGGCAGACCCGCAGCCCTTCGAGTGCAGGCGATGCTGCCATTAGCTCAGCCTCCCCGACGAGCGGCGGGTACCGAGCCCTCATCACCAGGTGGCTTAAACAGCAGCTGAAAGCAAAGCCCTGATGGCTCTGAAGGTCGGGATGGAAGTAAACCGATGGTGATGCTCCACGTCTCCGTGGAGGGAGGCTGGGAAGGGTCGGAGAGGCATCGGCAGGATCCCGGACCCTCGCCCGGGGCTGGGAGATGCTCCTCACCCACCTGCTCTTGGCACGGCCGTGCACAACTGCCCCCGTGCACGGTATTTACAAATACCTGTCGTGCAAGGGGCAAGAAAGGGTTCTTGCCGCGCAAGGGTTCAAGAAAGGATGACAAAAGGATGCTCTTAGTTAGGATCCCAGTTTCCCACCAGCACTGGAGCAGGTGATGCTCTTCTGCAGGTCAGTGCTGTGCAGCAGCAGGGAGGAGGAGGAGGAGGAGGAGAAGGAGGAGGAGGAGGAGGAGAAGGAGGAGGAGGAGGAGGAGAAGGAGGAGGAGGAGAAAGAGAAGGAGGAGGAGGAGAGGGCTAGAGGAACAGTGAGCGGCTGAGAAGTGGTCAGCTGCTGCAGGCTGTCTTGAGCATTTCTCCACCAGCTGTCAGCATTTCTCTTGCTTTTCTAAGGTCGCGTTACATTTAAGTAGTGAAATTATTCCCTTCCTGATGCAAAGCACAAGAAATGGCAGAAGGCGGCTGTTTGCAGAGCCGTTCGGTTTTCCCCAGCTGCACTGGCCCCTACTTCCATGCCGACTGCTTGCGCTTCTGGAATATTACAGATGCTAACAAAGCCAGGCCTAAAGGAACCACTGAGCTGCGTGCATCAAATAAAATTCCCATTGCTGGGAACAAGAGCCGCCTGTGTGTGTTTCAGCGCTGACTCCAGGGGAACAGATATTTTCATCCACAATCATCTGGAACGGAGCAAAGCAGAGACTCAGACTCGAGTCCGGGACCCTCTCCCTTCTTTTCAAGTAATATAAGTATTTATTCCCCTCCACAAGTCAGAGCTTTCTCACCCTTTCTCTTCCATTACTTCCAAATTTCAGCCAAAAGCCATTGCCTCAAATTTTCCCATCCCATTTTGCTGCCCAGAGCCAGGGAGCAGCTGAGGTACCATGGCCACGGCCAGCACAGCCCGGACTCACAGCAAAAACCCACAGGGTAGAAATTTCTCCTATCCAAAGCAACCCTGGCACTTCAGCCTGAATTCAGACCCCAGCAAAAAGCTCTGCTTTTTCGACTAATGCACTGCTCGCTGGAGGATTTCTGTGCGTTGCGCTGTCGGAAGAGATTCCCTGCAGCGACAGGCTGATTATTATTAACAGCCGCTCCAGGAGGAAGCTGGGACACAAAGAAATTATGAAACTGGTTTCCAGAACGGTGGCTGAGCAGCTCTCAGTATGAGCCCCCATCTCAAGTGCATTCAAACAAGTCAGGCGTTTCCCACGCGCTGGCCTGAAGATGCCCATTCAGCAGAAACATCAGCCCGTGTCCCCCTTCCTCCTCGCTCCGTATCCCCCGGCTTTCCCCAATAAAACATAACTCCCAGCTCATAATTAACTGAAAAGTCCCAACAGAGAGAATGAGAAAAACCACATTGTTCTGCAGGACCTGCCCTGGTCCCTGCTGCCCTCGGGGACGTGGGTGTCAGATCGTGGCAGCATCTGCCCGAGCAGACGAGCTCCGGTCCTCCCCGCGGGAGCAGCCCGAAGCCTGCCCGTGCTCTGCGGGAGCCCCAGGAGTCCCGGGATGCTCCACTGAAATCAACAGGCTGAAGACTTGCCAGGACCCAATTTCTTCACCAGCTTGGCTCAGGTGCTCTGTCCCATTTTGATATGAGGTTTTGAGTCCTTCGCTCAGCTTTTGAGGTAGATTAACTAAACCGGGGAGTGACTTGGGTGACTTTCTGGAGGGCATGGGGTTTAAGCAGAAAAATAGCCCCAAACAAACAACAGAAAAGAAAAACTTAGGCTGGACCAGCCCGGGCTGTGCACATCTTCACTCTACCTCCTCAACCCTGTCAGCAGGAGTGTTCAGAGGGGTAAACCATAACTTACAGTCCAGAGGGACTTCGATGGCGCTGACGAGGTGATGAAGGCAGAGAGCCAATGCTATTCCTGCGCAGGTGAGGTGGTGTCTTTGCATGACCATTTTGGACGCCGGGGCAGCGTTAGGACCTCAGTTGCGTCCCCCGGGGTGAGCAGACCAGCGGCACGTGCAGACGGATCCTCAGCTGCAAAACAAACACAAACCCAGCGGTCACCGAGCCGTACACAGCTCCCTTTCTGTCATCTTCCTTTTGGCAACTGCAGAGAGAGTTTCCAATCCAAAACTGTTTGTGCAGAGGGAACAGCGGGAGCGAATAGTGCCAGAAATAATTTACAGGCTCTGGTGACCCAGGTACGAGCCCGCAGTCACTGTCCTCCCAAACCCTGGGTTGTCCTGTTGGCAGAAAATCAGCCTTATGGGTTTATTTGTGCTCAAACCCTGGAGAGACCTCGTGGATAGAAGGAGGAGGACCACGGTCTCCCCTGGGACCAATGGAAAGTTATTCAGAGCAATTGAGTACAAAAGCAGCAAACAGTGCCCACCGGATAAAATAAAAAGGATGATCTGCTGTTTAAAAAAATACTAATGATTGTATTTTATGCACAAGAAATACCTAGCAAACATCCATCCCCTCTGATGGGGCACCGGGATGAGCTCTGCCTTCATGTGCAGCCCGGCAATAGCAGGGGGACGGGCTCCAGAGACCCCCTCGTGTACCAAAGAGCCTGTCCCCGAGCCGGCACAGCCTTAGCAGGAGTCAGGACACGGCGGGACCTTTCCCAACCAGTCCCTATAAACGAGCCCGTTTCCATCCGGGCTCCAGCTGCTTCCCTGCCCGGACGGTGCCTGGTGCCAGATGTGCAGCACGGAGTTGCCGGGCTCCCAAAGGCGCCCATCCAAACCTCCCGGGGACGGCCAGGTTACCGTTTGCAATTTCCATACGCATACCTTTTATTTTGCTGTTAATAAACCCATAGACTAAATGCAGATTTAAAAAAAAAAAAAAGAAAAAGAAAAAGAACAAAAAGGAGGATAAACGATCCCATCTGTACAATAAAACCCCCCTCTTGGAAAGGCTGCTGCGGCCCCGAGGTTGCATCGTGGCTGTGTTACAACTCTCTGTAATAGAGTTACAAAAAGGGCATCAGACGTGCAGACAGCTCTTTCGGCTAAGAACAAAAATAACGCCAGGGCAGCAAACAGTGGAAAATCCCCAGCCTTGCTCCGCGCCGCTCCTCCCCGGCCCTCGCACGGCCCTTGGCCGCGGCGGGATGTCGCCAGGCAGGAGAGCTGCGCAGAGAGGCCATTTGGCAGGCAAGGAGAGCCCGTCTTCATGAAATATAAATAACCGGCCGCAGCTTGGGATGCTGCTGCCCCTTCAGCTGCTCCCGAGCCCCGTCCCAAGCAATAGCTGGAGGAGGGAGGGAGAGGGGGGGGCACAGCACAACAGACAAAACCCGGCGAGAGCGGGGCTGCCGGGCGGCTCCGGGTACCGCGGGGAACGCCGCCGGGAGCCAGCGCGGAGCAGATGTCACGGAAAATAAACAGCCCTGACACGTGGCCCAGGAAGCTCTCCTGAAGCCCAGACAGGTTCAAACCCAGCGCAAAACAACTTTTAAGGACACTTCCCCCCGTAACCCTTATGGGGAACAAGATGTGCTTAACGGTGTCTCCATCCATCCCTCCTCACTGTCCTGCTGGGGCGTCATCGGGGTCTCCGTGTCCCCGCTCTTGGGCTGAAGCCCAAAGGAACTCGCTGTCCCAGCATGTCCCAGTTACACCAGATGACAGATTGTAGGTTGTGAAGGGGCTTGGAGGGGAGTGTTGCTTTGATCTTTTTTGCTCGTTCTAAGGATTTTCCAATCCAGCTGTTGCAATAAAAATAGTTGAAGGACAGAATAATTATAGGACTGGGCCAGTAATTAAAGTCATGTCCGGGACTTGTGCAGTCCTGTGATCAGGTCATGCTGAACAAAGCTTTTCAAATTACTTCTTTAGCTTTCTGTCTAAGGGAAGACATCATTTTGATCTGTAGCCTTCATTTTTTAAAGCGGTTCATTTCTCCAGTTACAGCTTAAGATGAGTAATGGATCAGCTGGTTTTATGCCTTTCTATTACTAAGCACAAGTCTGACTTATGAACTGAATCAGCCGACACTGCAAGCAGAGACTCAGCAAGGCTGAGATTTCCAGTGTCCTTTGCTCACATTCCGATGCTTCATATCACTATCACAAAATGCTTTAAACCCCTCTTCATTCACAGATGCACTACGGGAGGGAAGATGCAAGACAGCAGGCATCTAAATAACACACATTTCTACTCGCTGCTCGGAGCCTGAAAAGCGAAGAATATGTTGTTTTCTTTAGACCGGGTACTAGTTAGCGTGAAAGAAACAGCCGTGACAAGAAGGAACGGGTTCCTGGCACACATGCTCGGGAGCTGGTTGTACATATATGCATTTTGCATTAAATGGGAATTCAAAAAGGGCTGAGCCCAAACACTGGTATAGGAACTGGTATACCCAGGAGGGATCTGACTGATGCAAAGGAGTACATCCCACCCGCCATCACACGCACAGGGACCAGAAAAGCAAGGGCTCTGCAGATCAGAAGAGATAAATTTGTAGATAACTTTTGAGCTGCAAAAGGCAGCAGCGGAGTCACGGCAGCTCTGGACCGAACCTATGGGCAGAGCGGCGTGGGAACGACCCGTGGGTTCCAGTGCCGGTGGACCGGTCAGGGAGGACGGCCCGTACGGCACGGGTGACCGCACATCCCCGCGGAGCAGCAGCAGCAGAAAGCAAATAATAAAACCCACGACAGAGCACACACAAAACGCATCCCCGCCTCTAGAGGAGTGAACGGCGGGCTGCTCCAGGGCCCCTTTGTCTCGGGGCAGATGTGGGTGCGACTCGCCGCGCATCAGGAACAATCTGCCGCCGTGCCTGCGCGTGTAGGTGGGTCCCGGGGACAGGCAGTGCCGCGAGCCCCCGGCCACGCAGAACACAGCCCACATTGTCGGGGCTGCTCCTCGCCTGGGGACAGGGACATCTCCCCAGCGCAGAGGGCTGGAGCTGCGGTAGGGGCACCAGCGTGCTGATCTGGGGGCGCTAAGAGCTGTGAAGCTGCGTGATGTCTTCATCGGTTTCTGTGACTGACTCAGACCGAAACGGCCCATGCAAAGGAGCAGAGGAGACCTCTTCTTCGCAGACTTCCCATTTCTTAATCATTGCTCCCGGCCTCGTTGTGCAACACAGAAAAGATCTGACCCCTGCCCAAAGAACGGAACGAGCCCTTCTAAGTCCTATCTGCAGCCCTCTCCCGGGACGGGCAGAGCTGTGGAGGCAGCAGGGTTGAGTCTGGGGATGCTCAGGAAGCCTCGGAGCTGGCTGGACCCAAAACCGATCTGAATCTGGGCCCATAATGCTCAGTAAAAACACAAACCAGGCCAAAATCGCACACAAATAGCTGCAAGATTGTGATGCCGTCAAATAGGAATTTAACTGCTGAAATGTGTTTCTCATCCAGCGTTGAGGCTGCATCCAGGCACCAACAAAAGCCACGTCCCTGTGCTCCACTTTCCTCCAGCTTACAGGCAAGATACAGCAGTGAGACAGACCCAGATGCCTTTTCCCCAAATATTTACCCCGAGTTCAGAAATGTTTTTCAGACTTGTTGGTGCTTTCCCTTTCCCCCATGACCCACTGCAACACCAGTGCTCACAAACTGTTACTCTGGGTTGAGAAACACAGCCCCGAGCTTGGCCCAGACCTCCCTCCAGATGCATCAGATATTTTTGTAAATACATTTTTCTCCGGACAAAAGCCTAAGTAACCCCAGGACAGGACGTTTAAAACTAGAGACCGCTCCTCTTGGCAAAATCCAACCAAATATGCACACAGCACGGGGCGCAGCTGAAATGAAGAGGTGGGTGTGCAACGTTAACTCTGCTCCGTTTGGAGCCTCCCTCCTCTCTCTGAACAGGCACCGGAGGGGAAAAATTAAATGCAAGAAAGACAAAAAAAGGGATGGACACCTGGGGATGACTGAGACACCAATGATGGGACAATTAGTCTCAGGGCTGAAAATACGGATGCTGGGACTCAATGGCAGCAGCGCCTGCCCCAGCTGAGGGCTGGGTGACCAGGATGGGAACTGGAGGGTTTAGACAGGATTTGTACTTTCCATAGAAAAATTAGCCACAGTTTTTATTCTTGTGCAGCAGTCGGGGCAAATCAGATTGAAAGAAAAAGAAGTTTCCAGAAGGAAACATCTTGCTGTGCACAGGCCATCCCGCATCACAAAACACACAGGCAGAGGAGCGAATCCCGGCATTTTGGGGTTTCTGTTCTGTTTAAAGGCAGAGGGTGATTTTGCTGCATTGCCAAATGTTTTCTGAAAAAAAAAATAATCTGGATTTTTCAAATGATAGCGCAGCAGGTAAGCAACTGCCCCAAGGGTCGGTGGAGTCAAGAGGAGGTACAAAGAGTCAAGGGGTATCGGATGCTCGTG
>NW_009649114.1:1729192-1751928 GCF_000708025.1 Charadrius vociferus
CCGTGGGCCCCCCGCCAGCAGGGACGAGCCCCCCACGACACCCTCTCCCAAGATGTGCTGACGGTCCCGGCGCCCACCAGGCGGACGTGCCTTGATTATCCCAACAGCCACGTGGGGAATGGGATGGCACTGAAACCCTACCTGGCCCATATGCTCTTACAGGGTCATTGCCCCGCTCTGCTGCAAGTTTCACACTCTCAAGTTTCTCCTTATGTAAAGACACCGCTCGCATACCAATAATTAAAACAGAAAACTTATCCAAGCACTTTGTCTGCAAGCCACCCAAAATCTGCAATGAAAGGGAAAAAAAAAAATAAAAATCAGCTTTTAAAATTCTTTCAGGTCCTTCTCCATCTTTTCAGAGCCCCGCTGCGGCATCAGGAGGGCACCGCTAGAGACGGGTTTCTCTGCAGGCACTGCCTCCTCTCCACAGCTCCTCGGGGACGCCAAGCCAGCGCCGCGGGCTGCGTACCAGCCCGGCAGAGGAACCTTCACAGCCACGGAGAAGAAACTTCCAATCTCTATTTCTCCACGCACATGTCGATTTAACACGCACATTGCTTCCTCCCCGCCTTGAGATGGGGGAAATCTCTCCTTTCCACAGATGGTGGAGAGCTGCGCTGGCGAATCCTCGCATCCCAGCCCCAGAGCATCCCTGCTTCCCCCCCCCCGCACCAGCGAGGCAGAGCTCCCATCTGCTCGGCACCAACCAGTTTCCCGCTGGTTTCGATTGGCATGGCCAGGAGAGGTGGGAGGAGGAGGGGGTTTGCCTATCGCAGGCTCCCTCCGCCAGCAGAAAGCAAGAGTGCTGCTCTGCTCATTAGCAGAACATGAACCGCATGCCATGTAATCCGCTCGCTGCTCCCCCCGCCGGGCTCCCCCTTCAGGGGCTTCGCAGCGCCGGAGGGGAACGGAGATACGAAAATATCTCCTCTTGCTGCAGAGGTGCAACCATCAGCGAGAACCCGCTCTGGGCCAAGGCAGCAGAAATCAGGACCTCGATCTCCTCCCCCCAGCCAAGGCTGATTTGGCCAAAACTTGGCTTTTTGTTGTAATTCCAAAACCCACATCACTGCAAAGCACAGCACGTGGGATGTCCTGCCCCAGCCCTCCACCCTGCGCTGGGGATGCTGGGCACACCGAGCACAGCCTGAGGACTTCCCCCGGCTGCACAAATATCACCGGGGAAGGGCTGAAACTCATTTCCTACTCAACAGCTTAATGAAATGAGACCTTCCGGAATAACGATGGAAACGAATCCCTCCCCTGTAGCCCCAACTCCTGTAAAACGACCACGGGCACGAACTCTCCGAGGCAGACAGGGGGGCAGTAGAGCAGACACAGAAACGGTAAGCAAGGGGAATCTCTGGTTGAAGTTAAATAAAATTACATAATTCCACAATGAAGGATTGTTTTTAATCAGCTCATTAGGTCCAGCAGGACACTTTCAGTAGCAATTAGACATTTATCCTTATTTACGGTTGTAAGAGGAACAGTAAAACTCGAGCAGCGAGTGTTCCCAAGAAGATTCCTACAGCACCATTTAATGCATTTCAGCTGCTTAATTAACACTGATGGAATAGCACAGAGCAGTGTTTCTACAAAGAGAAAACCCTTTTGGTTTTGGATAATGAAAAACATTGATTTAGGGGCAATATATGTACGTGTTTCCCTAAAAGTGACAAAAGGCTTCATTCTGCTCCTGCTCCGCTCAGGTTCTCCGTGGCCTTCCCCCCACCATATGTAACACATCGGAGGGGTTTCCAGGTTGCCGACTTCCACGCCATAAATATACACACACCCCCGTTTTGTTCGGCAGTGACGGGACCTTCTGCCACACCTGGTAAAAGCCACCGCGCGGGTGCCAGCCCACCCTGACAGCCCACCAGAGGAACGGCTCCGCGCGGGTGAATCCCCATCGGGAACCACCCTGCAACACCAAACCCGTGCCATACGGACGGACACATCCACACACCTTTCCACTTCCCCGCTCGTGCGCAGACGCACACCGGGAAGTGATGTACGCACGGCCGCGGCCCTACAAGCGCACGTTCAGAAGCCATTCAAAGCAAATGTTGCATTACAGCGCAGAAGGCGGCGGAAAGAAAGAAAGAAATGATCACGTAGAAGCAAATAAATGATGATATATCTCCTCTTGCTGCAGAGGTGCAACCGTCAGCGAGACCCTGCTCCAGGCCAAGGCAGCAGGAGCTGGGACCCCAATGCCCCACAGTCTGATTTGGCCAAAACTTGGCTCTTTGTCATAATTCTTAAAAACACATCGCTGGAAGAGGCACACCAGTGAATGATGTACGCACAGCCGCAGCCTGCAACAGCCATAAGAAGCCGTTCAAAGCAAACGAGGAGGTACAAAGAGTCAAGGGGTATCGGATGCTCGTGTGGGCTGGCAGAGCGCAGCCGGGCCCCGGGGAGCCCCGTGTGCCCCCGCCAGCAGGGACGAGCCCCCCACGACACCCTCTCCCAAGATGTGCTGACGGTCCCGGCGCCCACCAGGCGGACGTGCCTTGATTATCCCAACAGCCACGTGGGGAATGGGATGGCACTGAAACCCTACCTGGCCCATATGCTCTTACAGGGTCATTGCCCCGCTCTGCTGCAAGTTTCACACTCTCAAGTTTCTCCTTATGTAAAGACACCGCTCGCATACCAATAATTAAAACAGAAAACATATCCAAGCACTTTGTCTGCAAGCCACCCAAAATCTGCAATGAAAGGGAAAAAAAAAAATAAAAATCAGCTTTTAAAATTCTTTCAGGTCCTTCTCCATCTTTTCAGAGCCCCGCTGCGGCTTCAGGAGGGCACCGCTAGAGACGGGTTTCTCTGCAGGCACTGCCTCCTCTCCACAGCTCCTCGGGGACGCCAAGCCAGCGCCGCGGGCTGCGTACCAGCCTGGCAGAGCTGCGAACCTTCACAGCCACGGAGAAGAAACTTCCAATCTCTATTTCTCCACGCACATGTCGATTTAACGCGCACATTGCTTCCTCCCCGCCTTGAGATGGGGGAAATCTCTCCTTTCCACAGATGGTGGAGAGCTGCGCTGGCGAATCCTCGCATCCCAGCCCCAGAGCATCCCTGCTTCCCCCCCCCCCCCCCCGGCGGGGCGGGGCCCCTTCCCCCCCCCCGCACCAGCGAGGCAGAGCTCCCATCTGCTCAGCACCAACCAGTTTCCCGCTGGTTTCGATTGGCATGGCCAGGAGAGGTGGGAGGAGGAGGGGGTTTGCCTATCGCAGGCTCCCTCCGCCAGCAGAAAGCAAGAGTGCTGCTCTGCTCATTAGCAGAACATGAACCGCATGCCATGTAATCCGCTCGCTGCTCCCCCCGCCGGGCTCCCCCTTCAGGGGCTTCGCAGCGCCGGAGGGGAACGGAGATACAAAAATATCTCCTCTTGCTGCAGAGGTGCAACCATCAGCGAGAACCCGCTCTGGGCCAAGGCAGCAGAAATCAGGACCTCGATCTCCTCCCCCCAGCCAAGGCTGATTTGGCCAAAACTTGGCTTTTTGTTGTAATTCCAAAACCCACATCACTGCAAAGCACAGCACGTGGGATGTCCTGCCCCAGCCCTCCACCCTGCGCTGGGGATGCTGGGCACACCGAGCACAGCCTGAGGACTTCCCCCGGCTGCACAAATATCACCGGGGAAGGGCTGAAACTCATTTCCTACTCAACAGCTTAATGAAATGAGACCTTCCGGAATAACGATGGAAACGAATCCCTCCCCTGTAGCCCCAACTCCTGTAAAACGACCACGGGCACGAACTCTCCGAGGCAGACAGGGGGGCAGTAGAGCAGACACAGAAACGGTAAGCAAGGGGAATCTCTGGTTGAAGTTAAATAAAATTACATAATTCCACAATGAAGGATTGTTTTTAATCAGCTCATTAGGTCCAGCAGGACACTTTCAGTAGCAATTAGACATTTATCCTTATTTACGGTTGTAAGAGGAACAGTAAAACTCGAGCAGCGAGTGTTCCCAAGAAGATTCCTACAGCACCATTTAATGCATTTCAGCTGCTTAATTAACACTGATGGAATAGCACAGAGCAGTGTTTCTACAAAGAGAAAACCCTTTTGGTTTCAGATAATGAAAAACATTGATTTAGGGGCAATATATGTACGTGTTTCCCTAAAAGTGACAAAAGGCTTCATTCTGCTCCTGCTCCGCTCAGGTTCTCCGTGGCCTTCCCCCCACCATATGTAACACATCGGAGGGGTTTCCAGGTTGCCGACTTCCACGCCATAAATATACACACACCCCCGTTTTGTTCGGCAGTGACGGGACCTTCTGCCACACCTGGTAAAAGCCACCGCGCGGGTGCCAGCCCACCCTGACAGCCCACCAGAGGAACGGCTCCGCGCGGGTGAATCCCCATCGGGAACCACCCTGCAACACCAAACCCGTGCCATACGGACGGACACATCCACACACCTTTCCACTTCCCCGCTCGTGCGCAGACGCACACCGGGAAGTGATGTACGCACGGCCGCGGCCCTACAAGCGCACGTTCAGAAGCCATTCAAAGCAAATGTTGCATTACAGCGCAGAAGGCGGCGGAAAGAAGGAAAGAAATGATCATGTAGAAGCAAATAAATGATGATATATCTCCTCTTGCTGCAGAGGTGCAACTGTCAGCGAGACCCTGCTCCAGGCCAAGGCAGCAGGAGCTGGGACCCCAATGCCCCACAGTCTGATTTGGCCAAAACTTGGCTCTTTGTCATAATTCTTAAAAACACATCGCTGGAAGAGGCACACCAGTGAATGATGTACGCACAGCCGCAGCCTGCAACAGCCATAAGAAGCCGTTCAAAGCAAACGTTGCATTACAGCGCAGAAGTCAGTGGAAAGAAGGAAAGAAATGCTCACGAGGAAGCAAAGCATCGATCATGAAGGCGGCAAGACATGATCATTTGGCATTTCCACCCCGAAGGATGGACCGTGCCCTTTCCTGGGACCAGCCCGCAGCGCGTGGGGAGGGCAGCGCTTCCCGCTTGCCTCTGTTCGGAGGAGAGAGAAGTGCTTTGTGTCTGTTCCTGAGGTTGGGTACAGCTTTCACAATTGTTCTGCCAAACAACCGTCAGAGCAAACACCAGCAAATTCATTTGCATCTTGTCTTCTCCCCCTTAGAAGATAAATGTACCCATCCTTTCAGCAACTAACGCTTCAGACTTATGTACCCTCTAATCACAGGCAAGACGGAAAGTCAGGCTTGTCATGGGAAATGGGCCATCAGTTAAGATTATTGATGGTCCAGTGTCTATTGATAATCATTTTCTACACCCGCTGTAAACCCAAAGGAGTCCCCAAACCCATCTTTGCTCCTGTCCTATGAACAGGACGTTTCTCAAAACGCGACCTGCAGCAGCAGAGCTTTGCAGAGACGGGCACTTTCGACACCATCGCTGCCAACGCTCCATAAAAACTCCCGGCACACTGATTTGTTCCGGAGAACAGAGCTCATACACTGCTCCCGTTACGTTTCCAGCGCATCCTTAAGGAACACATGCACAGGCCGTATCTCACAGCCCCTGGTTTCTTGTCTCACTCCTCCACGGAATTTTTGCCGTATGCTGCATTTTCCTTTCACTCCCTGTAACTCTCCTGCCGGGCACGTGGGTGAGTTTCCGATCGCGAGCCCCGCAGGCTGTATGCATTTTAAAAGAACCGAGCAAACAAACAAGCATTGAGAGAAAGCGCCGCGACACCACCAGGAACAAGGATGGGTTCCTAAAGTCACCCACCAGCACACGCCAGGAAGAGCCGCGGCAGCATCTCTCCGACTCCGCATAGGGCAACACGTGGGAAGCGGGAACGAATCCGTCCATCCCCTGAACTTTAGAGCTGACGCTGGCAGTAAGGAGAGTTATACTTTAGCTTCTCTCAATAGCCATCAGCCAGCCAGAGCTCACCCGATCTTCCTCCTTGCAGCACTCTCGAGTCGGGACCAGCTGCACCCGCGCTCCAATTTCAGAAATATTTGAAAAATGCCGGAGGAAGGGGATAATTGCGCTTGCTGCTATTCAGAGCTGTGGCTGCATTTTGCAGCGTTGGAGTGCAGACAGTGGTTACGCTTTCAGGCGGTAATTCATTCCCTTGCAGAGCTGCGTATCGCTGCTGAGAGCACGGATAACTCCAGGGACAGACTCAATCTATCACGGTCATATCTCGGCACTACATAAATGTGAATTAATTTATCATCCTGTCCTTCTGGTAATGTAAGGAAATACTGTCATTCTATTACACAGAAGAACTCTAGTCCGGAGAGGTTAAGAGTTACCCCAAGGTCAGACAAAAGATATGGCGTGAGTGGGAAATGAGCTGAGATCACCAGAGTACTCAGTTTAATCAGAAAATACCATTTAACCTTTACAAACCGGTCACAGTCAGGGAGGAAGGGGGGGGTGAAAAAAAAGGAAAAGCATGAAACTTTCCATGGGAGACGCTGCCGTGGCCTTCGCCAGCCGGCACATCACCCCCAAGCCGTGCCATGCCCCCGTGGCCGCTGGCACTAATCAGCTTCCCACCCTCCCGGGGAGCCGCTTCTTTCCGCATCTTTTCCTTTCATCAGCAAGAGTGAGAAAAAAAAGCAATTCATGGGAGTTATCCTCGGTAGAAAACAAAGGGGCTCCAGAGCATCGTTTCTGCATAGGCTGCATCTTGGGCATGACACGATGTTTAAGGAACACGGGGTGGGGTACAGTAAAGATGAAAAAGCAATTATTTTTACTTGTTATTTTGGGCGGAAAATATTCTTATGTTCAACTCTTCTCATGTTGCAACCTATTTGGAAAAATACACTGTCATTTACTTGATTAGGATGTTGCTTTGTTTAAGGGCAACAAGGAAGGGAACTGGTGTGAAAAATATGGGTTAAAAAGAAAAAAAATACAGGTGGGAAAGGTTCTCAACGAGAAGCTCTAAGGGGCTGTTTGAGGGCACAGGACACACCGATAGCACTGTGTTGGCAGCCCGGTTTAGTGCTGCACGGGACCCTGCCAGCGAGAGCATCACCTGGCAGTGGGTGATGCTGGGGCTGGTCCAGGAACTTCTCAATCACCATTTCTACACCAAAACAGGAGCCCCCAACAGCCAAACCCCAAAGTGGCTGTCGGGTGGTGCCTGTGAGGAACACTTTGGGCATCTCATCCCATTCCTAGAGGAGCAGCACTCATGTGCAAACCCAATCCCAGCAGCAGCATCGCTGAGCACCCCTGGCAGTCTCAGGAGAGGTGGAGACAAGAGGGTACCAGTCGCCCACTCTCCCAGCAAAGCTCCTTTCCGAGGCCACCCATCCCACGCTGCCCCGGGGGAAGCGCGACAGAGCGGACAGCAGCAGGGGACACCCAGCCTGCGAGCGGTTAATGTCTGCCCCCGCTCTGTCCCTCGGCCACCCCTCCCAGGGACGGCAGCATCTGGCCCCTGGTGATTAGCCAACTGCTAATCACGAAGAGCAACAGCTATAAACAGCAACCGTAGGACAGTTCATGCGGCGATTGCTCTGGAAAAGCTGCCTTTGCCCCTCTGGCTCCTACACGAGTCCGCTCGGCTTCCCTCTGCGGGGCACAGCCCCGAGGAGCAGCACGCAGCCCTGGGGGTTTGCGGCAGGCTGAGCCTCTCTAGCAAAGATGATGGATGCAGCACCCAGAGAGAGGCAGGAACACGTCCTTCTCTGCTTCAGAGAGTTCACGTCCCATCCCTGGAGGTGTTCAAGGCCAGGTTGGACGGGGCTTGGAGCAACCTGGGCTGGTGGGAGGTGTCCCTGCCCAGGGCAGGGGGGTTGTAACTAGATAATCTTTAAGGTCCCTTCCAACCCAAACCATTCTGTGATAACTGCACAGGACCAGGAGATGGTCTGCCTTGTATTCATTAAGGGCACCAACCCTTGCTTCCCTCTTTGTACACTCGTGGTAACCCACACCTTGTCCACACCGGTGATGTGAATTGAGATGTTGAGGGGGGTGGTTGTGGCGACGGGCAAAGCCACTTGGGGCAGAGCACCCCAGCGCTGACCTCCCACCACCTGAGGAGCCGTCGGATACGGGAGGGAGCCGGCACTGATCCCCGTGCCCTGTGCCGCAGACCGGCTCCGCAGGGCAGCCCGCAGCGCTCCACCCTGCGCAGGGCGTCAGTCACCACTTTACCCAGCGGCAATTTCATCCCGTGACCACTTCTCGTTCATGACAACAAATAACGGTGACCCAGGCAGGAGCTGTGTCTCAGCAGCGCTCCGGAGGAGGCTGCAGCGAGGGTTCGAGGGCTGTGAGCTGGTCGAACCTCCCAGGCACACGCTGATGGCCGCAGTCAATTCCTGCAGCCGGAGGAGACCACAAGACATGGCAGGGGACAGGCTGCCCAGGAAAGTTCCCCTCCCTCTGTGCTTTCATTCAGTTAAAAAGCTGGAAAGGTCAGCAAGACCTTGAGCCTGTGGTTGTCAACGGAGGTCGCGAGAGAAGAAGGGTCCCGCAGGGTCCCACGAGCTCGGAGAGGTGCTCTGCCCCTGCCCAGCCTCTCCCCTTCCCGTGGCAGGGGCTCTCCCAGCGCCCACCACATCTCTCCCACCCTCAAGTCATAACTAAATGGTGACTGATTCAAGTGTGCCACCAAAGCCCCTCTTCGGTACATGGCACAGGAGCTGCCCGCGCTCTCCCGCCGTGGTGCCAGGCAGGACAAGCCGCCCCGTTCAGCTGCGCGCAGGGACGTGATGCACGTTGTCACAGAAGATGCGCACACCCTGACACCGCAGGAAGGGTTTTCCCTTCACACAGAGGGAAAAGGTCAATCCAGAGAAAGGGTCTGACCACCAGCACAGGGGTCCCCCGGGGTTAAAATGCCCTCGGCTGCTTCCTGCACCAGGAAGCCACTTTGGTACTAAATGAATTGGAGTATTTGTGTTTCTGCCTCACATTACTGAGGTCCTGGTCACTTGTGATCACTGAAGAGCCTGGATATAGCCATTAACACGCCCATTCTCCTCTAACTCCCTCGCAGGGAACCCCCAGTGCCCTGGTGAGTCCTTGGAGTGGGAGGAAAACATGCTTTCAGCCTCAGCAGGGTGATGGGTACGGACGGGTCTGTACCACAGCCCAGAGCGGTCCCCAGCATCAATGAGAGCTGCTGTGCCCCTGCCCAGAGCCAATGTCCCCAGCGCCCCGGGTTCGGTGGCCAGGCAGGGACAGCAGTGCCACAAGTGAACCTGGGGACAAGGCTGAGCCGGGGGAGCAGCGCGGGAGCATCCCTGGGCAAACGCGGCGGCAGAGGGACCCGGGAGAGCCCTGCTCCCGCCTGCGCCTCGGCAAACAGGGGCTGTTTATTCCACGGGCTTTCCTTTCCAAACAATTCACCGAGTTGTTTTTTTTTATTTAGAAGATGGAAAAGAAAACAATCGCATTAGTAGAGCCTGCCTTTGATTTTATTAAGCCAAACACTCCCTCCATCAGGGAAATGCAGTTATTTCCATAGCGCAACCAGAAGGAAGGTGAATACTGCTGGGTTTTAGGGTTGAAAAGCAGAAGTACACGCTGGGGGGTGCCCATCCTGAAACCGCGCAGGCTGCAGGGCCGGGCTGGGACAGAGCCGGGCTCTTTTGGACCTTCTCACAGTCATGGATGCCGTTCAGGACACACTCAATGGGTGTGATCATTCAAGCGCTGAATATTGAGTATTGTGTTCAGTTTTGGGTACCACAGTATAAGGACACTGAGATGCTGGAGCATGTCCAGAGAAGAGCAACGGAGCTGGTGAGAGTTATTGAGAATAAGTGTTATAGGAGCCGCTGAGGGCACTGGGGGTGTTCAGCCTGGAGAAAAGGAGGCTGAGGGGAGACCTTATCGCTCGCTATAACTACCTGAAAGGAGGGTGTAGAGACGTGAGCGTTGGTCTCTTCTCACAAGTTACAACTGACAGAACAAGAGGAAATGGCATCAAGTTGTGCCAGGGAAGGTTTAGGTTAGACATTAGGAAAAACTTCTACACGGAAAGGGTTATCAAAGCCTGGACCAGGCTGCCCAGGGAAGTGGTTGAATTACCATCCTTGGATGCATTTAAAAGCTATCTAGATATGGTGGTCAGAGACATGGTTTAGAAGTGGGCCCGGTAGAATTAGATAACAGTTGGACTTGATCTTAAAGGTCTTTTCCAGCCAGAACGATTCTATGGTTTCCCACTGGAAATTATAGCATTCAAAGGTGAAGGAGGACTTGAGCACAAAAGCTTTAATTTCCATGGGGTGGTGTAAGCCCAGAAGAAGATCTAGGCCAAGAGCTACCAGGAGGAGCAAGGAGGGGTTTGCCCTGGAGAACAGGAGGCAGAAACGGCACCGAGGGCTGTGACCAGCTCTGAGGAGCTTCTCGGCAGCTTCACAGGGCAAATCCTTCTGCGCCTCCTCAGAGGGCTCAGGGAACAAAGCAGGACTGTCCAGCCACCCGCCTGCGCAAGGAATGCACCTTCCGAGAAGCTGGAAATGCCACGTTCCCAGCGGGAACACAACAGGGCACGGGCTGGCCATCCCCAGGGGAGATGCTGAGGTCCATGGGGACCCACCTGCCGCAGCCCCACGGGTGTTTCCCCACGCACGCAGGCTCTGCTCCTCCTTTACAGTCTCCCCCATCCTTTTGCCTGCCTTCAGCAACGCTCCCGATCCAACCCCATCCACCTGAGCTGCCCCCACCTCCAGAGAAGGTCCCCAGACACCATCTCCCCCAGCCTGTAACCGGATCAAACGCACGGGTGTCACTGACAAGGCAGGAACGCGCCTGCTGAAGATTAATCCCGTAAGTGAGCTGTATTTACAGCCACCGGCTCTTCCCCAGAGCCTGGCCGAGGGCCCTCAAGCTGTTGTATCACCTTACAGCCAGTGGTGGTGAGCAGGCACCCGCCAGACACCGCGTCCTCCATCCACCGCCCGCAGAGCGGGCAGCCCCCGCTGCGGGGAGCACGGCTCCCCCCGACCACATCCTTACGCTGGGTATCAGCCCAAATCCAGGGACGAATCTCCCGAAAAGAGTCAATGGCGGTAACGAAGCTGCTCCACTCTTCCCAGACAGAGTCTCGGAGCACATCTGGTTCCCACGTTCTGCAAAACGCCTTTGACATTTCAAGTCCCAGGCGCTTCAACAGCGGCGACGGAGCAAAGCGGCAGCAAATCTGACATTTCATCCCTGAGCCATCTGACGTACAACCTTTAGTGAGACTATAGCACAGAGCAGTTTGGAGAAATGGGAGGGAACCAAGAGAGCTTGAAAACCTTATATAAAAATGCAAACAACAAGGCTATCTTGAAATCTCTGGGTTTGCTTTTCCAAAAATGCTGTCTAACAGGTTTTCCTTGCCCTGTGCACACTTAAATCCTAATTACACGTGGGGAATCACAGAAAGGAGATCATTACCTCCCCTCTACACTTCCTTACCAAGTCACATTGCTCCAGTATAATTGAGCTCATGTCTGGGAAATCTGATTTTCGATGACTGCCCACCTGCCGTAGCTTCGCAAATCTTCACAAAAAATTACCTTTTACTGGATAATTCTGCAGGCATTAAGCATGTCTTGTAATGATTTTCCAAAAAAAGGGGCAAACCAAATTCACAAATCCATATTCTCAGACAGTTTTCCAAAGGAAAAACCCTCCCCGCCCTGCCCAGCTTTCCGCTGGTCACTGCCAATATCTCCCCAACCCGTTGGCCCATTTTGAATCGAACTGGGGACCTCTCAGCCTCTTCTACAGACAATCAATTCCTCCAAATTCCATGAAAATGGCCTCTCAGGGAGTTTATAGGACTCTTATAGGACTGACATTCATCTAGGAGACTTTGACGCACAGACTTTAAAATCGAGGCACCCCACGGCTCTGGCTGTGCCCCCCTCCGCACCCCGATGCGGGCAGGCTGGGCGCCTTCCCCCCGCTTCCTCCCTCAGACCCCACCAACAACATTTTAAAGCAGTTTATTTCCCAACAGAAGCAGTTGACGACCCAAAGTTAACGGTCTGCGCGTCTCCCATCACCCCCCTGTAGCGTTTTGGTGGTCCCGTTCTCACCGCCCGTCCTCAGAGGTGAAATATTGGCAGCCTTTAACGACAGACAGGGTGTTTCAGCCCGGGGTAGCGGAGATGCTGCGAAATCCCACGTTGTGTACCACCCTGAGCTCAGAACTAGAAGGGAAACACCATTCTTTGGTACTTATCAGCAACGCCTTCACAAGTTTTCACATTACTCTGCATAAAATTCTCACCCTTTGCAACACGGTCATTAATATTGCCGGCGCAGCCGCTCCATCTGCCTTTTGAGCCCCCTCCAAAACAGTAATAAGTTAATTGGTAGAAGCATTTGGCTTCTCCATAATGAAGTTGGCACAAAAAAAACCAGCTTTTAACCTTCAGGACTGAGCACAGGATGCCGGATAGGGATTATTGGTTTGCTGTGTTTAAAAAAGTAAATAAAAAAATTTAAAAGAAGGGCGGGGGGGGCGGTGGGGGGAGGATGTGTATGTCTATTAAAAGCCCAGGCTGGCGCTTAGTATTTCTTTTAAGGGAATCAAACTGAAGGCAAAGGCAGTGTTTCTGGCACCCGCTGGGAAAATGAGAAGGCAAAAGCCACCGGTTTGCGCCCTGCAAAGGTGCAGATGGGCACCGGAACAGCGTAGGTGTCAGCGATAAATGATGGATGAGTAATTGGAGGAAAAAAAATAAAATAAAATAAAAACAGCTGCAGGATTAAGTGTTGCTTTGTGACCTCCAGCTGTGAGAGATGAATCCTGAGACTACCGGCGGCGTTTAGCTGGTGGGCCGGTTTGTGGCAGGGGGTGCACGAGCGAAGGACCGTTCCCATAGAATGGGAGAATACCAGGTTGGAAGGGACCTCAAGGAGCAGCTGGTCCAACCTTTCTTGGCAAAAAAAAAAAATAATATCATTTCCAGCATCCCACAGGCTGGAAGATATGAAACGCACGTCCCACAGACCCTCGCAAATACAAATCTCCTCTCGCTGACAAGGAGTGGAGGCAGGGGAAAACTTGACTAGATAAATAATGGAGTTTAAAGACAAGCAGAAAACAAAGGAAAGGAAAACGTCAATATTTAACTACTCCACCATCTCTCACCTCATCTTAAATTCACCCAGCCGCGCTCTGCATCATGGGGGTGAACTGCTGCAGATGTTAAATGCAAAATATCTTTGTAGAAACCACCAAACCACTGTAGCTGACAGAAACAAGGGGTAATAAGAAGGGATTGGGAACAGAGGCCTGAATCAGCAATTTTCTCGAGTTCTGTATCCCAAAGTTTGAACTGAAATCTGCCTTTGGTTTTCTGGTACAATACTTAAATGCTTTTCCCCCAACAGCAGGGGAGAAGAGATCACCTCTGGCGGGAGCCAGGGAGGGAGCGTCGGGGCGGCCGGTGCTCAGCGCCGCTCAGCCAAAGCATCCCAAAGCATCCCAAAGCATCCCAAAGCATCCCAAAGCATCCCAAAGCATCCCAGCCTCAGCACCCTGGCCCCTCTCCAGCCGGGCAGGCTGCCTGCGCTCCTGCCTGAATAGGGCTCGGTAGGAACCAGTGCTCAGCCAGGCACTGGGCTCAGGGCACCACCGGTCCCAGGGCTTTTAAAAAAAAAAAAAGAAAAAAACACGAAAAAACCAACAACAAAACATTTCACAAGCTCCTTCCCTTGACTTCCCCCAGGACAGAAGATAACATAGAAATGCAGAGCATGTTCTGCGTTGGCTAAGGTGATATGGAAAATGGTAAAGGTCTTCCACGTGGTTTTGGAAAGAGTTTCTTTCCCTTTTTTTTCCCTCGCACAAACTGCTGACGTTTTCCAAGCAGCGTTATTCTTACACTGAAGGAGCTATGCAAGCTTGGGTTTTGTGTCGTGGCTTTAAGAGAGCGTCCTGCTTTTAGCTGGGACAGAGTTAAGTTTCTTTCTAGTGGTGGTTGTGTTTCAAATTTGGTATGAAAGGAATGTCAGTAATACATATTGGTTTAGTTGTTGCCAGGGAGGTTTATAGTTTTCAAGGACTTTTTTTCAGCTTCCCATAGCAGCTGAGAAGACGTCAAGACAGAACGATGAAATGGTCAAGGGAATATCCCATACCATAAACCTCACGCTCCAGTATAGGAATGGGGTTATCCGGGGCGGGTACTCACCATCACTGCTCGGGATGGTGCCAGTTCACAGGGTGGTGAGTGACTTACGTCGTTATTATTGTTAGTTTTGTCCTTTTCTGATATTGTTCTATTAAACTGTCTCTATCTCTACCCACAGGTGGTGTTTTTTTCTTTTCTTTCCCCGCCTTTTCTCCCTGCCCTTCCTGGGGGGGAAGGGGGCTGAGTGAGCAGTCCTCGCTGCCAGCCGGGGTTAGACCACGACAGAGTGGAACAGCTACACGTTAACTTTGATTTTAAAAGTAGAATAAATTTGAATTTCTCAACCAAAATGAACACGGAGAACCATGTGGAGCTCAATCACTGTAAAAGGAAAAAACAACCCACCCAATACACGGATTCCAAATTCTCCACTATTCATTGTGGTGCTGACGGCAACGTCCCCAGCCTGCGGTTCTTGCTTGCCCTGGAGAGCCATAACGTACGCACCGGTACCACCGCTTGTGGCTGCCAGGCTTGAAGGTTAAGGCTGGTTTCTTCCATGCTATTGCAGAGTTACGCGCTGAAACCCCATGGAGAGCCACCGGCACTGAGGAGCCTAACCCATTTAGCCGTTTCTCCACTTTAAGACTTTGTTAGAAATGTTGATGAGGGGAGCATACGCTTAAAAGATAGCTACATTAAAAAATCATCTCTCCCCAGAGATATTTTCAGAGCTCATTTATTAAACCCCCTCAAAGAACAGAGGGGAAAAGCCAATTTCAATTGTTTTTAAGCTGTAGCAAGCGATGAGAGAGTTCAGTCTTGCCTTCCAGCCTTGCTGCTAGTTTCACTCCTAACAAGCTGCACTTCAAGGCACGGCACTTATCACACAAGTAGCTTTTTATTTCAAGCCCAGTGTGAACAAAGGGAGAGCTACCCACAAGTCTGATCACTTCTGGGCCGATCCTGTATCTCCCCCGCTGCATCTTTATTCCCAATTCAACCAGACTCCTGCCTCAAGAGTTACGCTCTAATTTAAGGATGGGATTTTCTCACTCGTTTGAGGGGAAGCCCACGCTCGCTACTACCAAATGGTAAAGTGACACCATCCTCATTAGAAGGTACTGAGGGGCTTCTGTTAATGAGCTTTGGCTTGGTCCCACGCAGGACCGCTTGTTTTTTCTTGCTTGAAAATACACGTATAAAGGCAGCAACAGCATTTTCCAGGTGCTCCTGTCGGAGGGAGAGCATCGCTGCAGGAGGCGGCGGGCGGCTGCGAGGGCACGTGCTGCCCGGAGAGGAGGCAGGGCTGGGAAGGCAGCTCCTGAGCGTTTAGCGCCATCGGAGAAGGACATGGGTTTGTAAAAACTCGACTGAACCATTATTTCTACAAACGCAGGCAGTGGAATCGGGGCTGTACCGTTTCAGCCGCGGGAAGATGCCCAAACCCCAATCCCCCGAGGACCTGCGCCTGCTCTCCCTTGGCAAGTGCTTCCCCAAGTAAGTTGGGAAATCAGGAGCCTGTCAGAGCCCAGTCCGCTGAAGCAGCTTGATAAAGCCAGAAATTTTTTTTCCCTGCTCATAGAACACACTCTTTTTATGAGCTCGCAATTACAAACAGCTGTTTATTTTGCTAGTTAGCTCTTTTAAAGCTTTCTTCCCAACGCATAATGAAAAGTGTCAGGCATTTTCCAGGAATTTTTCGGAGTAGAGAAAGTTTGGCACTCTGTCATTTGAGAATCACTGAAAGGGTGTAATTAGCTTAAGAACAAGCATCTATTCTGGGTGGCAACCTCAGGATCCTTCCTCTGGCATCCAAACAGGCACCATGTGACCAGCGGATGCCAAGCAGCCCAGCCTCCCTCCCTCCCTCCCTCCTGCTCAGGCATGCATACAATTCCCATAATATCTGCCTCCCAGCCCTGCTCCTGGCTCAGAAAGCTGGGCAAAACCTGCAGGCGTCTGTAACCCTTTGTCTGCTTTGCCCGGGTTGAGAAAGCGGCGGCGTTTCAGGAAAGGCGAGCGAACCCAACGCCGCAGCCCCACGCGAGGTGCGGGCAGGGCAGAAGCAGGAATCACCGGCCCCACTGCAAAGGAAGAGGGAACGAATACAAAGGTTGCCACCACTGCCAGTTCAGGTGGAAAAAAAAGGGAAAGGGGAGAACGAACCCCCTGCAGAAGGACCAGGAGGCACAAGGACATCAGCGAGCCAGCACCAACCCGGGCTGCGCTGCGAGCATCACCGCAACCAGACGAAGGGGATTAAATTGCAGAGGCATTAAATCAAATCAGTCCCTCATCCACCCCAACTAAAGGTTTCCGCCATCAAAATCTTGAGGGACACAAGAGAAGTGAGCTTTGAGTTTTGGAAAGACAGGGAATGAAGTGCGCAGGACCAAACCCTGCCCAAGGGCACGCGGGCAGGCGCGAAAGACCTTTAGGCTTTAGAGTGTCACTGAATCACACATCAGGATCAGAGCGGGATGGTTGGGAGCAGCGGACACCCCCGCAGCAGGGCCCAAGTCACCGTCAGACCCCTTTTTCTGGGGGTCGCGAGCCCCCCGCGCTCTCCCCAGCCGCTCGCTCGCATCCCCCGGGAGCGCAGCACGTGCGCGTGGCCATAGCAACCCGCGTCCATGCGCAGAAACGCCCTCCCGAGCGAAAAAGGAGGGGGAATCCGCTCCCCAGCTCAAAAATTATTCATGAGAAATTAGTGAGAGCTACAACAAGCCCTCTGAAGCGTGCTCCCCCCCCAGCCCTGCCTGGGAGCAGGCAGGCAGAGGACCTTCCTCTCTGTTCCCTTTGGCAAAAGGCTGTTAATTGAATATTAAAAAAGGAAAAGAGTCCTTTCTTGCGATGTCAGCTCTGAAGCACCAGTTTGAGTGCCTCTTTTTTGTTGCTGCTGTTCTTAATTGGAAGAAAAACCTTCTTGAAGGGAGTCTGAGCAGAGGCTGGTCCCCCCACCATTGCTTTCAGACCCCCTCTCCTGCTCCTCTAGTTGAGCTCCCATCGCAGCCCAAGCCAGCGTGAGTTGCTCACATCAGAGATTTCTGAACCCATTTGGATTTATATTTTTTCCTTATTTTTTTATTTTTTTTTTTTACTCCAAATGCCAAACCTGATCTTGCACCAAAAAGTAACTTGAGGCTGCGGACAGACTCGCAGGGATGCAGCAATGCTATGGGGAGGGGGGCAGCCCTGAGCCACCCCTTTCCCCATCCCTCTGCCCCTGAGCACCCACAGCCTTTTACCGGCTTATTTTCAGCACAGCCCTTTCCCACACCCACGTACAGCCCAGCCAGTGAGGGGCAGAGAAAGCCCCTTACTTACTGCAGTAAACAAACTTACATGCAAAAGAAAACACCCAGTCAGGATACGCAAGACCTTGATTCAATTAAAGGACCATGTTCTCCTGCAATTACGTGATGGTTGAGAAATCAGAAACCTCCTCCCCATTCCCACCCCACCAGGGCTCAATAAGCGTTTCCCACTGGGAATCGCAGCGGGTTCCCCCTGCGGCTCCGGGGCCGCTTCTCCCCTTCCCTCGGGAGCGGGCAGAGGGTTTGCTTGAGCCGTGGCAGAAGGAGCCAGCGCTGCCCCGGGTCCCCCCTGCACCCCCGGCAGTCTATTACCCATCCGACAACCTCATTTCAGCCATTTTATGCTCATTATTTTCTGTACAGTTTTATGCAAATTCTTCCTACAGAGAGAGACACGCGTGGAAATGTATTTTGCCATACCCCGAGTGCCGGCGGCGCAACCAGCGCCTCCCGTCAGCCTCCAGACACGCCTGGTCCCGCTCCGTTTGGGGATGCTGATACCATCCCGCTGGCTCCCTGCTGGGCTGCGGGCACGCTCGCCACGCATTACACCTTTTTCACCAGTTCCCAGCAAAGCGGCTGCTAGATATTACACGGTGACTAATGGCTCTTGTTGCATCTCCACCACCGCAGCCCAGCGTGGAGCCCGGCGGGTGTAATTTTGACCTGTCTTTCAACGCTGGGACTGTACCGCACAATTATGGGTATGGAAGGAAAGATGCCAGGGCAACCGGAGGAGGAACACAAAAGGCAGCAAAACTGAGCTCATCCAGAGACTTCGGTTTCTCTTTTCCCTAATTCAGATGCTTCACCAGCAGGAGAGAGGCTGAGACTTGAGCTACACGCAGGGGAGACTGACCTGCAGACAGCTCCGGGTCCTTGAAAGAGAGTTCCGCCCCCCCCCCAACAGATGTCTGATGGAGCATATTCTGGAAACAAACCAGCAGCGCCGGAACACAGTTGTTGCTATCAGGGCTTTTAGGATAGGTTTCCCAGTCAACCTTTTGAGAGGTTTTCATTTTAATCAGATCAAATTACAGCAACAGACAGGTACCACTGATGGATATAACTCGACACAGCATCTCCAGAGCAACATGCACGCAATTACACCCAAACCATCTGACCACACGGCCCGTGTCAAATCCTGGAGCAGCTCAGAGAGCAGCTTTCTTCCCTGCAGCACGGGCAGGGCTGGGGGAAAGGCTGAATCTGTACTGGGATGCGTCGGCCATCGCTGGGGGCAATGAAGATGCAATAACCTCCTTGTACCACACAGCTCACAAGTCCGCCTGGATGGATGGAGGAGAGCAGGGAGGCAGATTTCCAGGTCACCAGCTCCTACGTGCCTCTTGCATTCCTCCAAAGCACAAAGCCAGCCCAGCGGGCTGCTCTCTCCTCCGCACACGGAGCTTCCCAGGGCCTCAGGAGCCAAAGCATCTCAGTGCAAGGAGGGTCTGGGCAAAGCAGAACCAACAGAGCCCGCCATTAAATAGTAATGAAAATGCCCAGCACGGTTTGTGGGAGGAAGACACTAATCACCTCCCCAAGGAGTTCACCTCCATCATCTCCATCTCCTCCTGCCCAGAGGCTGCAGGGTGCTCTCACGCCTCCTGCCACCGCCTTGGGGCTGCCTGCAGCACGGGGGTGCGCAGACAGACCCTGCCGTGGTACGTGGGAGCAGACCGTGGGAGTAGACCACTCGCTCGATGTCTGTGCCCTGGGGGGGCGTCTATAGGTGCTCTGGAATAACCTCCTTCCCACACCAGCTTGGATCCGAACAAACCCACAGCACAGCGCAAAAGGGAGCAGGAGGCTACAATCAGCTTACACCCAGATTACCGCAGAGCCACCAACTCCTTTTGCAAGAAAAAGCCTATTAGTAACCCAAGAAGCCAGGATAGCACTTTTACATCTTGCCCTAAAGCTCTCCGGATTAAAAGAGAAGCATCCTAATTAAATCAAAAGGTACATATGTTTCTGATGAACGCTGGTATTTACACCACCGCCTCCCCCCTGCAGAGGAACGGGCTGTTTCCACCCAGGCATCAGCGGCAGCGTTATTCAGCGCCGTCTCGGTGACATGCAGCCCCGAGAGCAGGAATTAAAGGGTTAGATGCGCACGTCATCCCTGCCTGACTTGGAAAAGAAGGGCAAGACAGAAAGCCAAAAGACACACCACGATAATAAGAGATCAAAACCCAATTAATTTGCCCCAGACAGCATCCAGCCGTGGTGGAACGAGGCGACGGAAGAGCAAAGGGAGGTGAGGGTGCAGGCGGCCGCTCTCGGCACACCGCTGCCGCCGTGGGACAGCCGCACAGGGACAGAGCCACCGGCAGGTCTCAGCCCCAAGGTGACTCACGCCGTGCCCTTGGGAGGCCCTCGGGACATGCCGGTCAGCCCTCAAGCAGGGCACAGGGGCAGATTTTCCTGCTCATCCTCCTGCAATTGTCTCGACATCCCAGGCTTTCGCAGGAAACCCCCTCCACCTCCTCACAAGTTACGCCAAAGGCAGAGAGCCGCCCACCTTTGCCTTTCCCATTTAAGACACAGTTTTTCCCCTCCAGAGCTCAGGTTAAGCTTCTCCGTCTCCTCTATCCCAAACGCAAAGTGTCTCTGTGTGCCGGGGAGGATGCGCTAAGCCCCTCGCCCCCGCCAGCAGCCCCCAGCCCTGCAGCGGACCCGACTGGCCGGGGCGAGCCCAGAAGTCACCGCGCTGCTGCCCAGGACCCTTTCCCCGTCCTCCCCCCGACCCGGGGCTATGCTATCTCCAGCCCACCTGCGAGCCGGTGAAGGGGAGAAGGCACAATAGCCGTTATTAATAACTCTGATTTTCTTGTCCCTTCCCTCCCTGCTCTTGCTGGATTTTCCCCCATGAATAATGCAGGAGCTGTGATGCAGGACACTACCCACTCTGTCCCCCGCCGGTCCCCGAGCCAGCGGGGAGCGGGTTCAAGTGCCAGCCAGGGCCTGTCCCCGTGTCCTGGGCGCCCGCGCCGCCGGTACGACGGGGTTTTGTTCCCAGATGCAGCTTTCTTTTGTTCCAGCCCCACTGGCAGCAGCAGTGAGACAGACCCACACACCCGGCAGCAAAGCTGCGGGGGAGGCAGAGCAGAGATCCCACCACCAGCAGAGCCAACCCGCAGATGGAAACTTCCTAGCCAGGGGTGTCGAAGGATTTCACCAATAGTTTCAGCACAATTTTCCCCCCTCTCCAACAGCAGCGGCTCCATTTTACAGCTGTGGAAACTGAGGCAACGAAGGTACAGAAGGGTGAGGAGAGGCGCAGGGAGCCGCATTGGGCTGCTCTCTCAGAGTGCGCGGGTACCAACTCTGCTGGTGCCAAACTGAAGCGCAAGAGAGCGAATTAACTAAAGCACACAGCCCCCTTTGCCCTGTAGCCACAGTCCTGATATGCCCCAAACACAGACTTCACAGGCTCTGCTGAGAATGTTTTTTATTGCAAGGTGCACGATGAAGCCCGAGAAGCATGAACCCCTCCCGTTTAAGGAAGAGAAGCCACACAGGAGATTGACCCACATGTGAGAGGACACTCTTTGGACAGCACGGACTTTTCTGCCCTTCCACTGCCTGGGGTGGAAAACAACAAAAATCCTCTTGGAGCTCCCAGGTGCTCTCTTGCAGAAAGCACAAAGCACAACTGCAGAACAGAGCTCCCAATGCCTCTCAAACCCTGCCTGCTCCCGAGCACGGACCGTCCTTGAGACTCTGTGCCTGGTGCAAGGTGTCCCGCTGCTGCATGCTGGAGGCACATGGCCTCCCTCCTCCAAACACTCATCAGACCGCGATGCCTCCATCCCTCCCACCCCTGATGCCTCCATCCCCTCCATCCCTCCCACCCCTGATGCTTCCATCCCCTCCATCCCTCCCACCCCTGATGCTTCCATCCCCTCCATCCCACCCATCTTGCTGAATTGGTAGCGTGGTCTCTGGTATGGTTTTGGCTTAGGCCAGGTAACTCCCTTCCAAGCATTACCTGAGTACAGTTCAAGTTTGGACATTAGGATGGGCCAGGGACCGTTCCCAATACACAGTGGACAGGTCCAATGTTGTTTGGGAAAGAAAAGCACTTAGCTGTATGGTTGTGAGCTCTGCCATGTCCGCATGGAACATGCTGACGTCCTACCAGATGTTACTGTAAATCGCAGCCGTTGCAACAGGGACCGTTTGGGATGTGTGCAGTCCCCATCCCCCTGGGGATCTCAGCCAGGACTGAGATTTCAGCTTTCTGCCTGAACCTCAATAACTAAACAATGGCTGTATTTTGCCATTTCTAAGATTTTATGAACGCATAAGAAAGCGCATACGAAAATTTTTGCCTTTTTTTTGCCTCTCACATTAGTTGAAAGGTGTCCCTTTCTTAAGTCACAGGGATACCTCACTTAACACTGTAAGAATAAAACCCAGTTCCAATCTTCCTTTCATTTGAGAGACGCCAAGAGGAAGGATCAGGAGTCTCTGCACTCCCATTCCCCTTCTTGAGCCATCTGAATTACCTTTGCTGACTCAAGGGTTAACAGGGAGTAGCCAGGTCCACCAGGGGCTTTCCCTCCAAACCCTGCCTGTGGAACCTGTGGGTTCCCCTTAAGGGACCATGCTGGAGCAGTGGGAGCTGGAGAGAGCCTGACTCCAGAAGAGCTGTGCTGCAGGAGAAAGGAGGGTCCCGGGGAGGCACAGAACCTCTCAAAGAGCATCCTGAAGACAAGGCAGCTGTCAACAACTTGCAACAGGGAAGGTTAATGTGTGAGGTGGTGACTTAAGGCAAGAAAGAGGCAACAGAACTGGTGGCTGCAGAATTTGCACTACTCAGAGGGCCTCGCCATGGCTCTGGAGGGACCAGAGTGCCAAAGATCCCCTTGGTGTGATTGCAGATGAAGTTGTTATTCCTTTTGATAAGGCCCCTCTCTGACTCCACGGAGGGGAAGGAAAGATCAATAGGAGCCTGGGAGGTCGTCATCTGTCCCTTATGGGGTCTTAGAAAGGAGAATTTTGTAGCAAAAGCCACAAGCAAGAAAGGAGCAAACGAAAGCAAGAACTCTTGTGCACGTCCTTTGCTGTCAACAACCACAATTAGAGCTGGGTGCCATTCTCAGACCAAAAGATCAGGTGCTGGAAAGCAAAGGAAAAGACTGATGCCTGGTAGAGTGGTCATCTTGTTTCTTGCATGCCTCTGACAATAGCTGATGGAGGTTTTGCCACTACTTTGTTTTAGGAGCAATAAAAACAATTAGGGACAAGGAGAGTGTGTGTATATTCTTATCCAGATTTTGGTTTTAAATGAGGAAAAATTAGAAGAGTAATT
>NW_009649114.1:1752917-1763697 GCF_000708025.1 Charadrius vociferus
CCTCCCCAGCCCCGCTTCGCTCCAACCGTTCTGCTGAATCACTTACTGCATTGCCGGCGCGGCTGGCGGGACCTTCCCCGAGCCCTGCGAGGCTCCCGCCCGAGATGCAGCGCCCAGCAGCATCAGCTGCGGGTCCAACTCCTGGAGCATCGCAGCACACCGAAGGCATTCAGAGCCAGGGAGAGGATAATTACCTCCCAGCAGGTTTCAGCGGAGCCTGAACGGGTCCTGCCCTGCGTATAATTAACCGCATCCCAAAGAGTTAAATGCTTTTCTGCCAACCAGACTGCAGCTGCCCGGAGAGCAGCTCCCTCACCATGAGGGTGGCTGCCGGGGCGCAGTGGTACCCGGGCACAGAGCGGGGTGACTGCCCGCGCCGGGGAGAGGCAGACACATCTCAGCTCATTCCCCCACGCCGACAGCGTGGGCTGAGCAGTCAGACAGGAACAGGTTTTCCTCATCGTGTCCCCCCACGGTGCAGACAAGGTGACTCAGAGCACAGGGGGAGGGCAAGGCAGGGTAAAGGAGAGGATGAGGAGAGGGGCAGAGGGTGGGCAGGAGGAGGGCAGGGAGCGGGGGGAGAAGGAGGCAAAGATGCCAGCGGGGTCCGGGAGCCCGAGAGCGTGTGGTCATTTGCAGCTCTGCAACGAGAGCCAAAGGCTGCAGCAAACCCCACACCAAGCGGGCGTTGGTTCCCGTACAGACGCCGAGTCCCCATTGCAGCACACTTCTCCTCCTCCCAGTAACACCAGTAGGGATGCACCGGTCCCCCCATCACCACAAAGAGCCTTTAGTAGCACTGTGCTTGCAGGAAGGGGTTGCTCACTGGCACGGCACGGGCCATGGCACCCCGGGAGCGGGATGGGGCAGGCAGGACAGCACGTACAAGGACAGAGGGACACGGGGATTTTTCCTTCTTGACCTGAGAAATGGCAAACCGCTCTCCTCCCAGAAACGCTCTCCCTGGCCCAAAGACAGCTCATCCCAGAGCTGCTCCGGGCTGAGCAGCGGGGTGAGACCTCCTCCGGGGTCCCTCAGCCTTCCCCTCCACATGACTTGACACTTTCTGATCTGTGAGATGGACTGAAGTTACTCTGCATACCAGCTCTGATGGAAGAGGGGGGGAGGGAAAAAAAAAAAAAAAAGCAACCCTAAATCTGAATCTCAGACCCTTTTCAGGCTCACTCGCCCTCGTGGTACATCCTGTCTTTCACTATTTCCCCAGTAGCAAAACACCCCTTTTAAAGAGCCAGACACAAAACATCGAAGAGAGGTGATTTAATTAAAAAAGGGGCACAGCCTGCATATGTATCACAGTTCTACTGGTAATTAGGAAACAGATGGGGGAAGGAGGGAAGAGAGAGAGGCATCTTTGTTAGGTTAATTGTTTGAAGTCACTAAATGAAATATAGGTGGCCTGATTTCCCCAGAGGATCGTACACAAACTTAAGCATAGACTTTTGCAGAGAATAAAAGAGGGAGTTTCCCAGTGAAGGACAGCAGAAGATTACGACTAATCAGGCAAGAACAGAAGTGATAAACCCAAGGAAAAAACAAAGCTCCCCTTTGTAGCTTCAAATGAGGAATCAACCAATCTGATCCACAACTTCATTACCATCTTATTAAAATGCTATTTCCATTTTCCTGATTAAACGGGTGCGAGTAGACAAGTCTTTGTGGTCTTGGCTGTCCTCCAGGGAGGAGGTGCTTCGGTGCCGAGAGGTCTAAGCCCTGGGGACAGTTTGGGTGACACCTTTTTGAGCAAGCACTTCAATTTTCTCGCTTCCCAAGGTGCCCTCCAAGGACGCACCTTCCTCCCAGCTCAGATGTACCCAGAACCTGATATTTTGGAGCAAACACAGCAACATCTCCCTTGTTTTCTGGCTCCTGTCTCCCAAGCGTTTGGTATTAATGCTCACTGTATGTTGTATGCCAAGGGCTATGTTCTTATCTCCACCAACAAGAGCACGCAATTCTCCCACAGTTCTGCAAAACTTACCCTTTAGTTGCAATTACCGTTCTAATAACTCTAAGCCTCAAACAGCTGATCAGAAGGCTATTTGCGACAGCTAATTTAACCACTAGCACAATGCACCTCAGCCTCCATAAACCTCCCCAAATCCTTTCTCCCCCACGAAAGAACATGGTAACCACCGCAAACTGATTTCAGTTCCACTCTGCTCTCTGTATTTCTCATTAATCCAGAGTAGCTGCCAAGATAATTACAGAGGCAGCCTTGCTGATCCGGATTATTGAGATTGAGCAATGCCCTACGGGCAAGCCAGCAAACCCAAACAGATTTCAAACCACTAGAAAATTGGGGTTGGAAGGGAGAAGGATAAGGGGTCCTACGCAATGGGACAATGAGAACAGGACCAAGCCTTGGGATTTGAGACCATAAGCCACATCCCTACCAATTGATTAGTTCCTCCTCTCCATTTCCCCCTGCATTCAGGCAATGCCTTCCCTCTATCTGGTGAAATTAAAACATGATCCACCCCCTTGAAGAATAACCATTAGAGATATAAGCAAGATCCGAGTTTAAAAACTGAATTACTTTTAATCTGCAAAGACCGCCTAACGCAAATCCTCAGCTGAACCATCACTATACCAAAGCGACCAAAAATGAAGCAGGACCAGACCTGAGAAACGGGGACCGCAGCAGCCGGCTGCGGAAGCCGGCATCACTCCCAGCATCACTCCCAGCACCGCTCCCACCACACGGAGCAGCCACTGGGGTGGCTCAGCCAGCTCTGTCACCGCAGAGGGGGAGGATGAGGCCGATCGGCCACATCTGGAGGGGAGGCAACAGCAGCTGGTGCAAAAGGCCGGCAATGACGGCGCGTTCTCACTGCCGGCCATGCTGCTGATCCTAGACCCTCTGCATCTCACACTGCTGCGGGGGCTGATCAGCACAGAACTGCTCCTCCTGGAGGGACGCCAGGCTTAACAGCGCCCAGAGCCACAAAATCTTGCCAGTTGCCCCGAATTGCTCGGTCTGGTCTCGCCATTGTGCCCAGCCTGACGAGGCCACAGCATCCTCACTTCCCCACGCGGGAACAGAGGCGGTTTGGCTCTGTCTGCAGCTCTCTGTGGGACTGCAGTATCTGCGTGGCATCTCCCAGTGACGCCCCCAGGACATCACCCTGACCCCGGAGAGTGAGCCACCACACCTTTGCTGATAATCCTCCATCCTGACCTTTACAACACAGCGGACTCCCACGAGACAAACTGATGCCCGGCGCACATTAGCACCGTCATCCTCTCAGCACAAGAGCAGCCGGAGAGATCTGCTCTCCGCACGACTCCAGACAGCAGCAGGGCGCTGCCAGCACTGCAGTCTGAAAAATTTCCCATCGTAGGGGATGCTGCTGTCTGCTTTGTGATGGACAGCCCAGACAGCGCGTTACAGAGGTGCGGAGGAAGAGCTGCAAAGCCTGGCAGGAGGCGATGGCCTCAGTCATGCCACAGAAAGCAGTGGCAGGTGGTCAGGAGCAGGGCTGGTTGCCAGCAAAAATTCATCCCTGCTTGAAGATGAATGAAGTCACTGGGGATTAACTCAGTCCAATATCTCTATTGCTTTAAGTTGGGGACAGCACAAGCTGCAGGCCTGGGAGATAGGGAATAATGAGGATGAATAAAGGCTCCCCGGGGAAGATGAGCCATGTTCTCTTTTCAGGACCCTTGAAATCCCATTGATTGCTTACAGGCTTACACTGAGCAGGAAGAGTCCGCTGGAGCTGGTTCTTCCTTCCCCCTAGAGAAGCCCGAAGAGGCTTTTTAGAACTGGTCGTGTTTCAGGGATAATTAGCTGCTGGGGAGAGGATGAGGTTTTTTTCATGGGGTGGAGACCCACAAGTCAGCAGCGATGGCAGCGCGGTGCTTTATCAGGGACTAAACATGCCCAGGGCAGCAGCTAGGAAACAACTCTAACTTAGCATAAAGCTGTTTATTAAAGAAGATGCACCACTTCTTCCTTGAAATGGCAGCACGCAAGAGTGACCATAGTGCTGCCTTCTGCTTCATTAGCCCTGCAAACCTGCCGCACAGCCACACAGATGAGTTTGACAATCCCACAAAGTTTCCAGCCAGAATAAACTAACCGTATTCCTCTTCTGCCTTTGTCCCAAAGGAAACTGCAAAGGAAAAGCAGTTGGTTTCTTCTAGTATGGGTACTCGGTGCTGTTTCTGAGTATTGCTGTCCTGTTCGCTGCCCCTCTTTATGGGGGAAGCAGGACTTCAGACAAGCTGTTGCCCATGCAGACAGTGGAATGTATCTCTGTCATGCAGGATCGCTTCTCCTCCTCTTGCAAGCTTATAGACTGCCCTAAGTCAGAGTGAGAAAGAACTATGAGGAAGGGGTAGGAATATAGTGCGAAATCCAGGAATTCCCATTTTACCCATGTCTAAAGGCAAATCACCCCCTCTCCTACCTCAGCTCCTCTCCAGGAAGAAGATACCTTTTATCTGCCTGATTAACACTTGAGGCTGTATTCTAAAAACCCTCCCGAAGTCCCAATTAACAGTTTAGTGCATCTTTAAACTTGTTCTTGAAACGTTGCTACTCTGCTAGCAGGATCTCAGCTGTAGCCGTGCTCTCATTTCAGTCATCCTTTCTAGCTTAAAAATTCATCACACCACAACCTCTGACCACATCCCACATACACCCTCCAGCTCCCATCCAGATGCTCAGCCGCAGGGCAGGAGCCTCTGGGTCCTTTGCACCCAAAAGGCACTTGAACACGGGGTTTTGGCCACTGGCCACAGCCCAGATGAGCACAGAGATGCCAAGGATGTGGTCAGAGCAGCAGGATGAAGCCCACTTTGTCATACTGGGAGTGCTCAGGTCTGTCCCACTCCATCCAGCGGCAGTGGTCCCCACTGCTCCCTCTCTCCCTCCCTCCATGGGAACCACAGCTGCCAGCACTGGACTATAATTAGCCGTGAGCACAGGCTGATGGCAACCCAACTCCAAAAGCCCTCTAGAGCCCAATGCTGAAGACAACTATGGATTTGTCACAGATTGTGCTTCAGAAATAGAAAGACGGTGGCACACATCGCTCCGAGCAGCACAGGGTCCCTCAGCACTGGCACAATTAGGATTTTAGTCAGGTGTCAGATTCACTTGCCCAAGACCAGGACTGTGTTATCTCTGAGGCACATCCCCCTCCGCAGCCTCTCCCACCGCAGGACTGCGGGGAAAGGTTCATCGCAGCCCAGGCTGAACCCAAACCCTCGCACCAACCCCACGAGGCATCTGGCCAAAGCTGCCCACCCCGTCGTGGGAGGTAATTGCACCGCGGGGCTCCATCTGCCTTCCCACATCTCAGCATCTGTTCAGAATCAATACCAGGAGAGTCGCCAGCGCAGCTCAGCAAACCCCTTTTTAACCGGACAATAGACAGCATCAGGCAGAAACTGCATTTCCATTGTAGAGAAGCAATTTTTTTTTTGCTTCCTGGCATGTAACTTCCATGGCTGTGCACATCCCACATCCCTGCTGCTTGCCTGCACTATTTTATTTTGAAAGAGCTCCTTCTGATTGAGAACCAGGATTTACTGCAAATTGATTGACATACGTTGACTTGAACCAGGCAAAGGCAGTGATTTAAAGCATTCAACGGTCCACAGAATAAATATTTTGTGCTCACCCAGGGCCTCAAAGTTTCTTGCCATGAGGAGAAAACACATACCAGTCCCTGCAACATGGAGAATCCTCCTTACCCACCTATGGGGAAACTGAGGCAGGGTATCTAAAGGGCTGGTTCAGGGTCACAGCCTCCTGGTAGCAGAGCTGGGTTTAGAATAAGGACTTCTGGTTTTGTCCTACAGAATATTTTCAGTAACTTTTTAGCTGTGCTTTAGGGAAATATCCTGCAATAACAGAGGATGGAAACGGACGTTGAGATGTGGAGAAAGCAAAGCAAAAACTTTGAAAAATTCTCTTTTCAATTGTTTTGTCTTCAAGGCTGTGGCCACAAGAAGGTTAAACCAGGTGCCTGCAGTTGGCTCGGGACTCTCCCCCTGCAGCCCCACCACTCCGCACAGCGCTGCTCCACCAACAGTGGCCACGAAGGCGAAGTCCTTCCCTGCACGGAGCTGGAGATGATGGGTCGCGTGGGACATCAGTACCAAGGATGGCTGGGAGGTTGGGAAGGGGCACAAATACCCAGTGAGCCTGACCTCCGTGCCCAGGGCCAGCAGCTATGAGGGTCTGCAGAGCACCAGAAGCCAGTTTGAGTCTCTCCTGGAGGTCTGAGCATGGAGCTGGGACTTGTGCTCTATAGCCAGCCCCCCTTCCCTCCCGCATCGTGCTGCTCCGAGGCTGTGCCCAGAGTTTCTCACTGCAGTAAAGCCAGGAGCAGTGCACAGAGGAGGTCCGATTTTGAGGGATTAAGAGGAACTGAAAGTTTCGCTGCTCTCCTGCCGGTAGATCCACCTTCTCCTGGAGCACAGCCCTCGTACGCCCACAGCCAGCTGCAGGGCAGGGAGGGCAGCGCTCGTCCCCAACAAGCCACCCCGGGTGTGACTACACACATTAAAGCAAAGCACTTTCCAGCCTCCAAGCCTTAAGTAGGTAGTATTAGCTCCGCAGACGCTCTCTGCCACCGCAGGCAATCCAAAGCCATCCTTAAGTCAAGTCATACCACCCTTGCCTAAGCATGTCAGGGATTAGACACTGAAAAGTTCATTAGTGCCATTTCCCTACTTATCACAGACCACGGCAGGCGCGGGGGGGGTGGCTGGCGCTGGCATTACTCGCTGGTCAGCTGCGAGGCCACCGTCCCCAGCTGCGCTGAGTGGAAGTGACACGCTGCTGCTCACTATATGCTGCTACGACGCGTGGCTGGAGCTGACACCGTGTGCGCTGTCTGCTTCGCACAGGAGGGTGATGCTAATCTCTGCCACGACACGGCCGCGCTGGGCAGTGGGGGTTAAACACCCTCCCACGACAGCAACCTGCTGCGCTGCTTCCCACAGCGCTTCCACTGATGGGAAGCAGAAACCCAGCAAAACCAACGCCCTGGCATGGGGAGGCTGTCGAGGGGCTGGGGAGGTGGCTCCTCGCCCTCCTCGGAGGGATTGTGGAGCTGTGACATCCCCGTGCTCCTTTCCCCAACTCCTGCCTGCGGTCACACATCAGCCTTCTCCACAGAGGCCGAGTTTCGCCAGTGTACCCTCACATCTGGAATGATACCATGCATCCCCAGTCCAAAAACTTAAGGGGAACTTCAGAGTTTATTCACTTCAGAGTTGCTCCTTTCCTTCTTACCCACTCATTCCGCAGGAGGAGGTTTTCTCCAAAGGGCTCCTGCCTGCCTGGCTCAATCCTGGTGCTCATCAATGCTCCGACAAAACAGCTCAAAATAGTTCATCATCCCAAACCAGCAACCTGAGGGCAGGCAAGGGCCACTGAGTGGAGGGGAGGCCCCCCATTACCCCCCCCCACGTAAACCCCCAGCCCGCTCCACAGCGCTCAGGGTACCCGCAGGAGGGATGCCGGCCCCCCACTTCTGGCAAGGCACCTCCAGTGCTGGAGGCACCCGTGGGAAGGAGCAGCCGGTTGCAGCAGCACTCGCTCTGTGTTAACCTGAGATTTCGGTTTTCAGAACTGCACAAAGCAGTTTGTGACAAAGGGCCCATTTTCTTCTTTTCTTACTGAACTAATTTTTTTTTAAATGGTGACTGCCGAGCTGAAGTAACTAAGGAAGAGACACCCGCAGTTCTCTTCTCGCTGCACTGGCCTAGGGATGGATGCAGCGCAAAGCCTGCGCTATGAAAGCAAGACTTTCTCAGGCTGCTGACGTACCACAAGCCCTTGCAACCTGCAGGACTGTCTCCTATTGTTATTATTTTCTACCCCTACAAAGACTTTATTTATTTATTTATTTTTAATATAACCCAGTGGACTAATATCTTGTTCTAGCAAGTGAGACCGTGTCTGAAGTGAAGCAAATCAGGAGCTGGGCTAGCAGAGATTTCCGAGGACAAGGAAGGAGAAGATCCTTCCGTGGTGCCAAGAGAGGGAAATGCCATTTAAACCCAGACACTGCTCTGGCAAAGCCCACATTGAATGAAGACTAAATACGAGCTGACAAGCTGACATTTGAAAATGCAATTAGCTGCCTTGTAGAGCCAACCTGTTATCTTATTGTTAATTATATGTTTGCTCAGTCTAAGAGGCAATACACTTATTTAAAATTCATTCTCAGGCTCTCCTGTTTTGACTAGTCCCTTCAACCAAGAACTCCCGTTTTCCACAAAAGGCCCGTGATATTGTATATTATGTAACTGCCATTATCAACTTGCTCTTTGGGAAGCATCTAGAGCAGCAAGTGAACTCTCAAGATAAGAGATGCTTGGGAACAACTGGATGCCAAGGAGAGAGCTGAGACTTGCTGCATTAATTTCCTATTTACGCAGTTCCAGGGCAGTGCCATCCCTCCCCAGAAGTGACAATCCCAGTCACCCCCCCAGATTTAACTAACCTGTTTCTGCAGCCTCTTGATCCAAGCTCTGCAATCAGAGATGTATTTATTCTTATGTAAGTCTCTAATCCCTCTCTTAATTGTGATAAAGTTGTCTTTTAAACATATTAGCGTGCGTCATGGACCAGGGCCATTTTATGGGCATAAACATAATTCACATTTGTTTGACTTGCAAGGCAAGTTAGGGGGAAAGAAGAATTACAGCTCAGCAAACACAGTGATCTCCTGGGTAAAAAGCCTGCCAGGAACATTTAGAGCTCCCCAGCTCATCTCCTGGCACTCACAGGAACCAGTCCCACCTCCATTCCAATACCAAGCCTCTCTGGAAAGATTGGTCTATTTGGAGAGGAAGGTTAGAGTAGCAAGGCAGACAAGGAAACTGGAGTCCATGAAATACAACATTGGAGAGAAGCCTGCTACACTGGGCTCAAGCCAGATTAGCCTCACAGCTGTCACCATGGCCAGGAGAATTCAGACGAGGTCAACCAAAAATACATAGCCGTGGACCCAGCTGCTGATATTGCTGGAAAATAAAACCCTGTGGGCCTTGGCATCTGGATACCAGAGCTGTCAATAAGAGATGTCAGGCTGTGATATGCAACATAACATTTTGAAGGACACTTTTACTGTACAAGTATTTGTCTTCTAATAAGTGCAGCCCATGTATTTTGTATAAACTAATACATGCATGAATTAAGCTTAACTTCAGCTTTTCTGGGCATAAGGGAAAGAGCACTTAGCTTTGACAAAAAGTTCAGTCTTAAGACATTTTACATTAGAATCCAAATTTACTAGATATAGCGGAAGATGGAAATAGGATTATCAATTTATTAAGTAAGTTGATTTGATATGGTTTTCAAGAGGTTGTTCTCAGTGTACGCTCACATACATAGCTTCACTGCAGAGGGCATCAAACTCTACCTAGCCACGCTCTTTTGAATTTGCAATGGGAGAAGTAAAAATATGCCAAGATTTCAGTCCCCAGACAAGCTGCAAGACTTGCAATTCAACTACAGACAGACTGCTCAAAATGACAGTGCCAAAACGTGGTCTGGGGCATGCCAGATGTGTCATGAAAGGAGGGCTGGCCCAAGAGGAGCTTCAGGGGTCCCATGCATGCTGTCACATGTGCATGGCTACAAAGCCTCAGTTCTCTCCTTCCCCCCTCCCTCCCACTTGCCTGCACACATCTGTGAACACGTCACAGGGATTCGAACAGAAGCCAATGAGCTTGCAACAAGCAGTCTTTGTTGCCGGGTCTGGTAGGAACCTGAAAGCAAGATTTCACGAATCCTGACACCATTTAAGTGACAGCAAGAAAGAGAGCTTTTTCTGGCCCTTAACTCAATAAGGGTACAGCTCAGCATACAGATGTGTCTTTATCAACTACAGAGCCATGCTGTGCTGTTAGGCATATTAGTAACTCTCCCAGCTATCACAAACAGGGCTGTGTAATTAAACGCGAGGCGGCTGGTGGTACCATACCCTACTGTGGAACTGTTAAGAGCCTCTGGAACAAGATGCAGGCTGGCTCCAAGTACTAATCATCTAAATAGCTTGAGGAAGAGTGACATTTACCACCACTCACACACCAGAGCACAAGCAGCTCCTCATTAACTGAGCAGACTATGTGTAAAGCTTCCAGGAGCAAGTTGAGAGTCAGGGCTGGTCTTCACCTTTTCACTTTGTTGGGCGAGAAGGGAGTGCTGTAATTTCTTTCCCTCCCTCCTAGCCCCCAGGCTATTGAATATCCAATAAAAGCTGCTGTGAATATCCAATAAAAGCTGCTTCGCAGTGATATGAGCATGGGCAGTCAATCTTCGTACATGAGAAAGGTTCTCAAAGGGATGCAGAGAGCGAGAAGCTCGTTTCGTTTCCTGCTGGTGAAAACCCTTAAGGTTTTCAGCACCACAAAACAATTCTGTTCGGAATGCACCACAACAGGTCACTTAGTCCAAGCTTCAGCTGAAAGCAGGATCAGCTATAAGGTCAGACCAGGTTGTTCAGGGCTTTGTCCAGATGGGTCTTTAAAACACCCATCCAACAAGGGTGGAGACCACCCAGTCTCTCCGGGTAACCTATGCTACTGCTTGACACCCATGCTGTGGGGGGGACTCTCCCCCCTTGCATCCTCTTGTTTCAACCTATGCCTGTTATACGGTCTCCTTACCAAGGACAGGAGCAGCAACAGGGAGATCAGCAGCGCGGGGACGAACGCGGCGGGCGCGGAGAGCCCCCTCCGCCCCGGGGCGGGCGGCGGGTCAGCACCCTGGGGAGCGGCCCGGCGCCCC
>NW_009649114.1:1763717-1768376 GCF_000708025.1 Charadrius vociferus
GGGACACGCTCCGGTGGGGTCTTTCTCCCACCCACGGACACCCATTGCCCTATAATTCCCTGAGCCCTGGCGGTTTTCATTCTTCCCTCCTAACTCTAAGTAAATCATCCTTTAAGCACCTTTCCTTACTGAAATCTTGGGGTGGGATCCTCTCTCTGGCGCACACTGTCATCTATTGTTTTGTTTGTGTCTTCAGTAAATACACCTAACGTGCAATGAAAAATCTTTAAAGAAGTGGGGAGCGTACCTCCTGCTTGTGCACCAAACGTGTGCACGACACCAAGCAAATTAAATGGAGAGCCTGAATGCTTGGTTCAAGAGCACTGCACTCTGAGTAACCCCTAGAATGCAGAAGCCACTTTTCCTCCTCAAAGAGACACTATTTAATAGAAATGAAAAACATGAGCAACAGGTCAGTGCCATAGGTGGTCTTCTCAGTTTTAAAGACCTTACATTTTCTTTTAACTTGGAGCTTCTTGTGAGGTTACTAGGGTAACTATGGAAAGTAAACCTTACATAGCAGGAAGGGGATTTAACTACATTTTCTGCAGATTCAAGGAGAGTCCTATCCACCTCACAGCTCCCACTGGAGTTGCCAGGCCTGCCCATCCATGCCAGGACATTTCAGGGGGAATATAGTATGCCGGCTGACAGTGAGACAGTATCATGCATGCTGTGATTTAGAAGGTCTGTAGGAACTCATCAGTCCCCCATGCTGGAAGACAACAAAATCTACTGTCAAGAAAACCTGCCAGGAATTCAAATGAACCTCCAGGTTCACCTTGCACCAAGCCAAGAGGTTCTGCTCCCTTTGACTAGCCATGTGTAAGGATCAATGTTTGCTTCCAAAAGGTGGGAAAGCAGCATCTAGGACAGCCCATGCTAGTATTTATCAGCTAAACCTATGTCATGCTTTCAACGTGAGATTGTTGCCTGTGACAAGGAACGGCAGTGGCCATTGGAGTAGGGTCTAGCAGGAGGTGGGTCCACCACTGCACAGGCCTTCATGTACGAAGTTGTCAGACCTTCTCAGATTCCACTGGAGTCACCGGGACTGGAAGGTGCTCAGTGCCTTACTAGATTGAACCTCAACTCTACAAAGCACTCTCTTTCCAGTGCTGATGCTTCTCTGGCAGCCTCAGAAGTCAGCAGCCCTCAGCTTAGACTTAAGTAGCAGAGGCAGAGTGATGCTAGCAAAGGATTTCCAGGTGCTGCTTTTTCAAGGGAAGCCTCCATTTGTCATTCCCAAGGCCTGTAACCTCTCTTTTGTCCAGCTCTGCCTGCAGCCAAGGCACACCCCTTTGCTCTCCTGTTCCCTTGGGCTGTTCTCTCTAAGCTGCATTCCTACAGTGAGGATAACAGGACCTGGTTATCACCGGCAGCAAGAAGGGACCAGACCCAAAGGAGACTAAACCAAGGGGGGCTAAAGAGGCAAGGCAGAGACTTGTCCCCACATAGCGTCCTTGGGAACTTCTACCTGGTTTAGCCATGCAAAACCATCTCTATTTGTTCAGTTGTTAATCCTTCTCCTCCTATCTCATTAACTAGGAATGGTGATCCCTATAAGCAGGGCTGAGGACTAAATCCTCCTCTATTTTAATCCATAATAACGCAGCATGGTTTCTTTCAGATCTGGATTAAAAAAAAAAAAAAAAAAAAGAGTAGGGGGATTATTTAGCATAACAACAACTTCAAGCAAGTTCATTCTGAGCTGGATCTCTAAAATTACGCAACAATTACCCTGGACAGCAAAAGTAAAAGAATGAAGGTATGACCTGCTTCAGTAGGAAGAAAAAAATAAACAAACAAAATAACCAAAAACCCAACAGACAGAGCAGAAGTCATCCACCAACATTTAAAATAAGGAAAATGATTTTTGAAAGGAGTTACCCACAGGGCAGGGAGACAAGCTAGACCTCTCTGACAAGATTTGCTAGAGCCTTTCAGAAACTGTAACTGAATACAATCCTTGGTTTGAGCTGCCTGCTCGGTTTTAAGATGCAAGGGAATATTTTGATAAGGGCAAATGAAACCCAAGGAACAATAAAGATTCAAAGGGGAAGTACCAGAGTTTAGGTTTCTTTCTTGGGCTTTTAAAAGTCTCCTCCCAGGCTTTGCTTTTATTCAAGTTCAAACAAAAACTGATTTTCTATACATGACTCAGAGTCATTCAATGTAAACAACTGTAATGGATTTAAATCCTCACAGTTCAGCTGCATTCTTATTTCACCTAAACAAGCAGATTTTCACAACTATGTGGAAACCAGGGGATTTTACAACTTGAAGTCCTGTGACAATACGCATGAAAAAGCTCTGCCTTGCCATTCAGGTTTATCCACATATACGGTTAAGTGCTGACGAGATTTGAGAGCCTGATGCTGCACAGACAACTAAATTAAAACCCCATAAAAGTCAACACGCACACGCTACTTCTGTACAGAGAAGGGAGAAATTCAGCAACTCCTGCCAAAGGCTCACAAATAATGTCAGAACTGCAGAAGCATCCTGGGAATCTGGCTCTTTAATTTCCCCAGATTTCTTAAACAATCTCAAGTACAAACCTTTTACTTGAGGGCTCCTCCCTGCCAAAGCACACCAAGAACAAGATGGAGCCAACGCACTCTGAAGCTGTGAGTAACCTGCACAAGCCTTTGCTCTACCCAGGTAGGTTCCATTTCTAGAAACACTGACATTTTTCCAGGCAGTATTTTGTTAGAGACACCCCATAACCACCACATTTCTGCTAAGTGGGGTTAAACAGACGACAGGAATGAACAGAGGATTCAGATCTGGCAAGGTACTTGGTACCTATGAATAATTCACCCAGCGAGCCCTTTTCCCAAGGACACCGGGTCACCCGACCAGGCCTGAAACAGAGCATCGGAAGTAAAAATCGTTTCAGTGGAAAGTTAAACTACTTGAAAAGCCATCTATTTACTGTTTCCTGTCAGCCTGAACCAAGCACCAACAAAGGTCCCTTTGCCTCCTGTCCATGTCCATTCTTCCTTTCCTCATGATCGCAGGCAGCGCCAACAGCTGCCTGAGTCTGCATTTACAGCTTTTTATTTCTATTCCCAATCGGTCCTTGACACACAATATTGACACATTACCGTTCAAACCTGATCTCAACACCTTCCCCGCTCACCATGCAGGGGCTGCACCCGGCAGCTCCCCCACGAGCCTCAGCGCGCTCCTTCAAAGGAGGGACACAACCGTGCTAAGACCTACACACTCACGTGAGTAGCGTTGCAGGGTCTCAGACAGCTGGCAAGAACACAGATGTGAAGAATGAGACTTCATTTCTTGCAGTTATTATTAAAGATATTTGACCATCTTTGATGCTTGTGGACTGCAGAAAGCCTTTGCGGTGGCACTTTGCCAGCAGTGGCATCGATTTTATACACAAGACCCATGAAGACGAAGACAATTAGATCACAGCTAGGCAAATAATTCATTATGAATTAATACCATTTGAGAGCTTGGGATATTTTCCATTTAATCATTAGCCGGGAGAAGAGATGATTGGATTGACTGACTTAGTTTAAATCAGATCCCCAGCCACAGCCAAGGCAACACAACTCAGGAAACACTGCGGCCCGCAGTAACCCCCAGCGAGACTTACCGAAGATGATGTTAGAGCTTTGTTATTACGATAGCCAGCCCTACCGTACAGCTTTAGCTCAAGTGAGACAAAGCCAGTCCCCAGGCCTCAACCCCTGTAAACAAAGTCCATTTTCAAATTTAACAACTTGAGCCCATCCTCCGTCAGCTGAGAAGACCTCCATGCATTATTTATGCTGTACTCACATTACAGCTACACAAAAAAGGAAAGTCAGCAAGGGCCCAGCCTGAAGCTGTTAAATAGAAAGAATGCGATGCTGAATTTAAGCAGTTATCTTTCAAGGTAGGCCACGCAAAGAAGTTTCCTGGAAACAAAGCAGTCACACTGCTGATCAATTTAGCTGTCTGCCAAAGGGTAGACATTTTACAGAAACACAGTCAACAATAAAGGAGTCAGCATCTCAGTAAAAGTCACTGGATTCTTGCTTTTGTCCTCAGCATCTGATAGGAGCACCCCGGAAACACCGACAGCAGCACAGTATCCATCTTAAAACCATCAGACATCTGGTCTGCATTTCAGTATTCCCATTTTTCCTGCAATATACGCATCCCTCTGCCCCTTCACACTACCTCTCTCTCAAAAAGCAGACAACAACATCCCTGTTTGACTTTCACAAGTACTCCATAGCCCACATGCTATTCCAAGGACCCGACCTTGAAAAAGAATCTCAAAGACACTATTCAGAAGAGAAAAGAAAAACCTATCCAAGCAGCAAGCCCCACGTGCCTTTCCCAGTTTCAGAAGGGACAGGATTTTCTGGAGAAAACCTCCCTCCATCCCCCCATACCCCCCCAAATCCCCGCAGCACCGTGCCCAGAGGCCTCACCAAGATGCAAGCGTGCGTCTTCCCTGTGCCCTCTCCTCCAAGGAGCAACTAAGGCCACAGAAGAAGATACGATGCTGTACTCAAGCCACACAGTACCTCTTCCAGGCCCACGGAACTCCCACCTCAGCCACGGCCACGCACACGCCGCAGAGTTGCCTTCAGCCTCTGCAGCCCATTTCTGAGCATTTCCCGGAGATGGGGAAGAGCTGAA
>NW_009649114.1:1769148-1803370 GCF_000708025.1 Charadrius vociferus
GTTAATTAGCAGCTGCAGCCCCTTAGCGCGCTGCCGGCCCGTACCGGCACTGCCGCCGCCCAAAAGTTCCCCGCAGGCACTGAAAACGCAACCCGGGGTTACAAACCGGGCGGGCCCCGCACTCTGAAGCCCATCTCAAGATTTTTTTTAGGGCTGCAAAGGACAAATCTTTTCTGAGCGCTGGGAATCACCCAGGTGAAGAGGTGCGGAGGGGCTGCAGGTTCCAGCACATTCCGCTGCCCCCCCGAGCGGTGGGATCGCCCGTGGGGGACTCTTTGCCGGGCAGGGTGATGCTGAAGGGGAGCAGAAAAATCACAGCTTGGCTCTGGGCAAGATGTCAGCTGGTGGCTATCTGCAATCAGGCACTGTCCCCCACCGAGTGACCCAGCCGAGGCTTCTGTTACCATCGCAGCCCAGACATCTCTTCAGTCACTTGGTTATCAGAAATGTCAGTTTAATTAAAGCCTCCCCCACCTAGGAAACGCTCACAGTGAGATTCGCCGCTTCCCTCACCATACATTTTATTACATTACAAATATTCCGCTGAGGTTGTGGAACTTAAGCTAATATAGACACTTTCTCTAGAAGCAACACACTGATCCTTATTGATTTAGCATATCTTCTAGACAACTTATATCGAACATGCTGATGCACACCGTATACTCAAGCCATTTAGGGGTTTATCGCAAAAGGTACTGGTGTCCCCAGCTTGGACCATTAGACAAAGATACATTTGCATTTGTGTGTGTTGCCATCCCATGAAAGTCAGTGAAGAATTCATGTGTCAGAAGTTAAATGTGTGTCCTGCAGGTCTGTAGGACCACCACAAAAAAAGAACCTTCCTCAGGGGATCTGGAAAAGAAGCTGGAGACTGCAATTTTACTATCGAGTAGTAGATGCAGTAACACAAAACCAGATTCAGAGAGCAGGCGCTGCAGGACAGCAATGGCCCAGCTGCTATAAATGAAGGAAGATAAATCAATTAAGAATAGCTGAGATAGTGCAGAACTCAGTGCTGAACAGAGCTCCAGCCACCCATCCCCAGCTGCCAGGGCGCTGGTGAAAAGAGGCAAACCCCAAACCATATACAGGAGCAGAGGGATCAGTAATAAAGTGCAAGGAAACCGGGTGTCTAAAGGTGAGGACCCTTTACTATTAGTGTTACTGAGGCACAGGCTTACCTCCCTTACCCTGGAGCTGCTCAGCACCCTCGGAAACATTAGACTTCATCAGGCTTTGCCATTTCTGCAGGGATCCCATTGTACATCTATATTTAGGGCAGGAGTATGTAAAGTCACTCTTCAAGAGCTCCCTCTTAAACAGTGTTGAGTGCTCCTCCAAGATGCTGATTACTGTTAACTCCGGAGGGATCCGAGGGCACGCTGTACTTCATAAGAGCTGCTCAGTGCCTTGCAAAATTCGCTTCTCCTTGTTCCTGCATGTGTCTATCCCTTCCCTCCTGTTAATGGTGTTGGTTGCAAAACAACCTGCCGGCAAGGAATTGAAATATCCCTTCTTGCTTTTGGAAGTCTCTTTGCAGAGAATCCCATCTGGAGAGGGACACTGCCTACCTGCATCACACAAATAGCGATTTGCAACATACAGACCTGATCTGTTTGTGCGATGAACAAAAATTTGCTTACTCTTCTTTGTAGGTATCTCTGTGAGATGTACTGGAAGAAACAGTGAGTGGAGCTCTGCTGAGAAGCACGGAGAGTGTTCAAGCACGCGTACACGGGTGAAATGAAACTGAGACGTGTCTCCTAGAGTGCATCCCTGCCTACAGATAACCAAATCTGGCGCAGCAAGGATCGAAATAGTCGAAAGAAACAGTTGCAAACCATTGGCAACTTGAGATGAAGCATATAAGTGCAATGGAAATTGCACCCTGTACTTGCAGGATACATTTGTGGCAGTTAACAATTAAAATTAACGTGAAGCTAGGCCCGGGAGCTTGGTGTTCCCCAGCACACAGGCAGCTGAACTAGGAGGACATCCCATACCAACAGAGAGACATATGTGCGTCGGTTATTGAGCCAGAGCTCGCTGCAGGGCAGAGCCATGGGCAGTGAGGGGCTGACTCCTGACATGGCAGTGGTGTGTTCCCTCCTTGGCTCTGATTCCTTGCCAGCTCCACTCTGGATATTTGTCCTCACTCAAGAGCTCGTAGAGGGTCCCTTCCTTTGCTTTGTCCCTAGAGATCCACTGCAATCAAATCAACGTGGTTAACCAGGGAATGGGCAACGAGGAGAAATTAGATGAGTTCCTCTCCTCCAACCAATCTCTTTGGAAAAAGTATTGATTAGCCTGAAAGCATTTGCACTTGGAAAGATGGATTCATGGGCACCCTGCTATGACACTCGAGCCTTTCAGGAAAAGCACAAAAGTGATGGATGCACATCCCAGACACTTTGTTTTAATGGAGCAGCAGCTTTGCTTGCCCCTAGGACATAAATTATCCTGGCGTTGCAGCCAGCCTGTGCTTCCCTAGCTGAGAGCACAGGACATGAACCATTCCCATCTGTAGGTACATGAGCACTGGCAGAGGTGTCTTGCCTCATTAACACACCTGCAGTTTTATTCAGTATTGGTGCAGAGGATTTAAAACCCAGACTGGCATTTAAATACACTCAGGCTTTGGAGCCCTCAGCACAAGAAGGACATGGACCTGTTGGAATGAGTCCAGAGGAGGGCACGAAGATGCTCAGAGGGCTGGAGCACCTCTCCTATCATGACGGGCTGAGACAGTTGCGGTTATTCAGCCTGGAGAAGGCTCTGGGGAGACCTTATAGTGGCCTTATAGTATCTGAAGATATGGGCCTACAAGAAAGCTGGAGAGGGACTTTTTACAAGGGCATGTAGTGATAGGACGAGGGGGAATGGCTTCAAACTGGAAGAGGGGAGATTTAGATTAGAGATTAGGAAGAAATTCCTGGCTGTGAGGGTGGTGAGCCCCTGGCGCAGGGTGCCCCGAGAAGCTGTGGCTGCCCCATCCCTGGAGGTGGTCAAGGCCAGGTTGGACGGGGCTTGGAGCAACCTGGGCTGGGGGGAGGTGTCCCTGCCCAGGGCAGGGGGTGGCACTGGGTGGTCTTCAAGGTCCCTTCCAACCCAAACCATTCTATGATCCTGTATTTCCTAAGCTACTGCAAGTGTGCAACGCAGCACACACCTCTGTTCCTTTGGAGCCAACAATTTAAAAGGCGAAGGGGATCCTTCAGTTCACGAGCACCCAACTCCAGAGACCTCAGATCTCCCTCCCCAGCAACCCCAGACCTCTGCAACTGCAGAAGGATGCAAAAAACCCACCTACAGCTATCAAACCACCCGTAGGGCTGCGGATGGCGGTGGATGCCCGGGTCTGCCCAGCCCGGCCCGGCCCACACCGTTCCTTGGCCGGTGCTGCCATCTGCTGCTGCAGCGGAACGGAGTTTTCCTGCTAAAGGCGGGTATTTGAATTATTTTTTTTTTTTTTTTTATTTTTTTTTAGCGTGCACAAAACCCAACCCACAAAACCAAACCCACAAAACCCAATCCAGCAGCTCTTGTGAATCTGGCCCGGTGCTCGCCTGCGCATCTCAGCGCACTGGGGAAACTGCGGGCGGTTTGCAGCAAAGTGGGAGAGCAGCTCCTTCATTTCCCTGTAAACGCTCATCAAAAAAGATGCGCTCCTCAGCACTGGGAGGAAAGCTTTCTCTGTCTGCATAGCACCAGCACAGAAGCAAAGGAAAGGAATTGCAGCAGGGTGATTTTAGCAAAGGCTTCAGTAAAGGAGAGAAAACCAGCAAACCTGGGCAAGGTCTGTTGATTAAATTAAAGGACCTGCACCAGATTAAGAACCCTCAGCCATACAGCTGAGCAATCCTCTGTTCTCACTATGATCCCGTGGAGCATTACCCCCTGGAGCAGTGCAGGACAGGCTGGATTTGTTTTCTGTTCTGTGCGTGGACTCTTTGGGAGTGACCCGTGTCTGCGCAGGCTCCTGGAGCAGAGCCTCGCTGGCACTGGTCTCCAACACCTCATGCATTAAGTGTGAGACTTATTTCTCTGGTTGATCTTTACTTGCTGCCTCTAATACCCAAACTGACAGCACAGAGCCACAGCTGCCTGTTGGGAAGGAGAGTTTTGCTTCCCAAGAATTGCCGGCTTTCCCTCCCCAGGGCTGTTAACGTGTCTGTTGGACAGGAGCTGCCGTAACTGGGCACTGGCTGGGCGGGTGCTCTGCATCCCGTGGAGAGATTTCCTTCCTGTCAGCCAGGCACGCTCCAGCCTTCGTTCCAGGAAAGGTTTCCTTCAACTTTTAGACATAGAAACAAGACCCTTATTTGGCTGCTTGTGACAATCCAGACTGCACCCACCCCAAAACTGAGGCGCGTGAAATCCTGAGGCGTCTCATTTCATAGGTGATAAAAACACTGACATTTCTGTTCCCAAACCAGCAGGGACACCAACTGAACTCTCCCTAGGAAGATTTTGCAAAACAGCATCCCAAAGCAGTTGTTTGCCTAAAAACTGCCCTTAATACCCCTCTCTCTACCTGGATCAAATTCCTCCGCGCAGTTTGCAGCCCCAGGTTCACAGCTAAGGACCTGGCCCAGGGAACCGCTCGGTGGGATGCTGGCTGTGGGGAGGCTGTTTTGGGAGCCCAGGGGTGCTATCAGCCCAGAGGGGACCACGATGGCACTGGCACAGCCGAGAGCAAAGCCTGCTGCGGACGATGGCAGGTACGCAGCCACCCCAGGCCATCGAGACCTCTGGCGCACAGCTCCAGGCGCTCCTGGAGACTCCCGTGTCTAACACCAGCTTACCATGAAATATTAAGCAGCTCAATGTGAACAAAGCTTTGCTCTGATACTGTTCTTTCCAGATAGATTTCAAGATCACAGATACAAGAGTTCAGGCAGCTTTGTCCAGCATCCTTCCCCGCTTTTCCCCCCGCCAGGCAGATTTGCCTCGCATCCCTGTGCTCACCAGCGCCTGCCCTCTCGAGCCTCCTGTTTTGCATGAGGGGATAGGAAAAATACAAAGGTAAAGAAGATATTTTTCAAGGGAAAGCTGAATTATGTCATTCCCTTATAGCTCCTCCGGGTCCCAAGGAGGGGCTGAGGGGAAGTGAAGTAGGGGAAGAAAAAAACCAACAAACCCAAAAATCCAACCCTTCACCTTTCCTCTGCCCATCTCCATCTCACCACACCCCGTAAGCACTTCTACTGCCTTGAAGGGCACTGAATGCCTCCATTTACTTATTTACTGCCAGAGGATTAGGGGCTTGCCCAGCTGGAAAAGACTAGGCAGTCTTGCCTGTGCTTATATCGCCTTGATTTCTAATATAACTGAGCTGCTCATTATGCAAGGAGTCAGTAGTGTTGCCCCATCGTAAAATCTAAAGATTTCCAGCACTCTCCAGACAGCACATTTAAAAGGTTATATTTCCTGAAACACCTTACTGCACCGCGTATCTTGTGCCATATCCATCTTCTCTATCGCTTAATATGAAGAATAACGTCCATTGCTTTGGTTTTCTTTCATTTGACGAGGGAATTGTTACCGCAGAGCACATATACGCAAGTGTCTCTTAGCTCCTGCAGAAGTCAGGCTCTACCCGTCAGACCCTGGGAAAACCTGCCTGGGAGTCTGTCTTCAGCCTGAAGTGAACACCATGAACCTGTTCCATGTGCTACACCACTAGATTGCAGCAAAACACCAATTTCTGCCGCCAGCACACTCGCTGGACCCCAGAAAGGAACAAACGGCACTGGAACATCTTGCAAGCACTCTAGTAGAAATCTCGGTGAGAAATCCTGCAGAAAGTGAGCCGCAGCAAAGAAAACCACTGCCTTTAGGGTGCACGCAACCCACAAGAACATCTTACTTGCCCACTCATTGGACTGAGGGCACATCCTGTAGGGAACTGGGTGCATCCTATAGGGAACTGGCCTCTCAGCCAGTTTGCCCAAGGCTTCGCACTGCCGTGGAGGTAAACGTTACAAGCCCGTCACAGTGAAGCTGCACCGTTGTTTTCTATGGAGTTTGCACAGAGAAAAAGACAACAGAAAACCTGAAACTTGGCTGTGAATCCTACAAGAAAAAGGTGACCCAGAAGAAATGAATGAGTTGAGAAAGACAATGTGCTGGAGGGACCGTCAAGCAGCAGTGGCTGTCACCAAACCTCTCCTCTGTAGTTGCCTTTGTAGAGCCAAGTCAAGAGGACAGTTACACACTGAGCACTCTTGAACTTCAACCCACCGAGTCCTCGAGCTGGGATCAATGTTTCAGAGCTGAACTTTAGGCTCTTAAGTGGGACATGTTGGTCTCCAACCCCCAAGGTTGTGTTCTCCCTTGCTGTGTGCCTTGGGCCCCATCTCCAGCAGCCCCCACCACCGCTCGGCGCAGGAGGGGATGTCTGCAGCCCCGTCTCCAGTTTTGTCACTGGTGGTGATCCAGACGGCCTCCTACAGACAGCGGGAACAAAATGGCCTTCCTGCAGCTGCAGGCAGGTGTAACAGCACATCCAAAGAGCAAATCCATCAGCTACATCAGCTACCAAAGGCACCCTCCCTGGTGATGAGTGTGGCCATATATTAGTCGAGATGTGCTGCATTTCCACTGGAGCCCCAGAAGGACATAGGACTTTCACCGCTATCACTCACCTAGCAGATTTCTCACAATTATAGCAGATGATTTTACAGGGTTGTCTGGAAGGAAGACATTTAGATGTGCAAAGCATTCATTAATCATGAATAATTAATAATTAACAATTATTATTTAAAATACCAGGGCAGGAAAAATCCCGGTGTGGATATTTTTGATTTGTAAATGCCAGGCTTTTAATTAAAAGAGAGGGAGCATAATCATCAGTCAACTGTTTTTAACAACTAGCGTTCTGGCTTTGGGCTGCTGGATGCCTTAGGCAGAGAAGGGCAGCGGCTTCACCGCAGCGGCGAGGAGTTTTGAGTCTGAAGGACGTTGCCCCGACAGAAACATCCAGTCCCGGGGCTGGGAGCCTGAAAGGCTTTCTCAGCATTTGGGCCATCCCTCAGATAACTCCTCCTGTGTCCCTCCTGCCTTCCCCAGGGGCTTTAGTGCCAAGAGGGGAAACCTCGCGCTGGTGGCACCGTGTCTGGCACATGTCAGGCCTAAAGCAATCTCTCTCCTGGGGATTGGTGGGAAAGTCTGCGATTGTATAAACCCCAGATGAATGAAAGGGTGCGGAGAAGACAGCAGAAGCGAGGGAGAACAGGGAAGAGTTAGAGTTAGAGTTAGAGTTAGAGTTAGAGTTAGAGTTAGAGTTAGAGTTAGAGTTAGAGTTAGAGTTGCACGGACAGTTAATTCCAGGAAAAGCAAGGAAGGAGGGAGGGAGGCACGGTAATTGCGGGTCAGACAAAGTATTTGGCTTCCTTCTTTAAATGGCCGTGTCTGAACAAAAACAAAGCAGAGGCGACTTGATTGACACTCAGCAATGGTTTTGCTTGACTTGAAAACACCCCTCTGGCTAAATACCCTATTTATATGAAAAAGAAAAAAAAAAAACCCAAAACCAAAAAAACAGACAAACTTCCCCCAGCCCTCCTTAGCGGGGCAGTGAGCTGAAAAGGATCCCCCCTGCAGAGAGCCTTTGCTGCCAGGGAGGATGAATGCCCTTCCAGAGTCACCCCCTCTGGAAAATTGAAGCCCTCACTGAACAGCAACAACAGGACGCGGGAAACTGCGGCAGCGCAGAGCTGCCCTGGCCCTGCAGCAGCTTGTGGGGTGGGGAGAAGAGCCCAGAGAAGACACCGCGGGTCTGTACACATATTTATACCCTCCCGAGCTCCACGACACAAGGATTCCTACGCCCTGCCTTGGAGAGCTGTCTCCCAGGCAGCGCTCTCCTCCTCGGCGCTGCATGGGCTGCTCGCCACGATATTTCAAACCCTGATGAACTCGTTAACACCCGCCATTCATCAGCCCCACAACGTTCGCCCTATTCAATTGACAAAGACCAAATTTTTACCCACAACATCAGTCTCCCCCCATCACCACCCAGCTACCTCCAAGCTCTCCGTAATGCCCCGGTACAGACATTTCAGTCTTTCAAACGGCCTTTTCAGGCAAGAAGCTGATGAAGCCAACCCTGAGGCTGCTCACACCATCTTGTGTGACTGAAGGCAGCAAAGCAACACGAGCCCACAGCGGCAGAGTTTGCGCCGAAGCCTGTCTATAGGTTATTGGTTAATTAATCAACAGGCTTGATCCTTTTCAGACACTTACAGAAACCTGCCTAAGCAGAGCAATTAGTATTAGGTGGGTTTCTGGTACCTATATTCCCACTTAAATTATCCGTGATTGAGAAGCCGCTGCGGGCTGGGTCTCTTCAGCATGAAAGAGCTTGTAAAAGAAAGATCGGCGATCCATAATGCTTGTTCTGAAGGTAAACAGCAGCATCCTATACTGAAAGGTAATAGAGGTCTTTTGTACAAAGAATTCCCACCTGAAATCCTAGAAATCATATAAGTAGACTGCATTAGCTACACATCATAAATATTGATGCTGTTGCTAAGGGGAAGGAGGGCTGGGTTCAATGTTAATGGACTGATGTTGGTATGCGGAAAACACTCTGGGGAGCAAAAGGGACAAAATACCTCTGTCAAAGAGAGAGCTGAGTGCGTCCCTTGTGGCTTTGGGGCAGGACTGGGACGGCTGGCCCTGGGAACGGGCATGTCTTGATACGTGCACGGGTCATTCCTTGTACTCCTTCTCTGAGTTTCCGGTTAATTATGTGACCTTGTGAAAACGGCAGCTGCTTTTACATCTGATCTTAAGTAGAGCACACACCACAGCCGTGGGTCCACGTGTCCTCACTCCTGGACCTTGTGTGTGCTGCACCGGCATCTGGCTTTGGTGTCACCCCCTAGGGAGGGGGGATCTGCAGGGCTTTGGGTGTACCAGGCAAAAACTGCCTTCTGCGTGGGTTGCTGCAGAAGGTACTTGATGAGCTGGTGCGGTTGCTTAAGGAGGATACAGCTCTTGCCTTTTCATCACTGGGCTCGCTGGCACAGGCAGCACTAGTGGGGTGATGGAGGGTCCACTGGAGAATAACGCACTTCCCAGTGAGCAGAGGCTGGGCTGTGCATGGAGAGAACGCGTGGGGAGATGGCCTGAGCTACAGGTGGACTGATGGAGGAGGATGGTTTTGGAGAGGGCCCCAAGAGATCTCTCCTTGGGAGTTCGTTCTTGTTGTGCAGAGCTGCAGGGATGGAGATGTCCAGCCGCTCAGCGTCCCCTGCCCTGCAAAGCTGTGGATGCCCTCGGGTGGGAGAGGAGGACTAATTAAAAAAGGAAGCTTTTAAGGAGAGAGGCTCCACACAAAATAAGATGATGACTGACCGGTGACGTGACCCAAGCCACCCCACCGCCCTGGAGGTGACCTCTGCTCTCTGAGCCGGGGGGGTGGGGTGGGCAGAGCCGGTGCTGCCCCCTTCCCTCAGCAGAGCACTTCCACACCCCACTCACAACCCCTCTGGTTGCCTGTAGGACTCGAGAACCTGAAGAGCCCTTGATGGATTAGGTATCTGAAAAGACCCTGATGCCGACAATCAGTGGCTGGAATTCCCCTCCCTCCTTTCCCTCTCTGCGTTTTTCCGCTCCCTGCCTTTCCAGTTCCCGATGGCTTCCAAATTTCAAGTGCACAAGATGTTACTGAGGCCAGGCTTCCACGGCTGCTTATTATTCACAGCAGAACAAGACCTAGACAGCAAATTGCTTTGTTGATCCTGTGAAGGGAATCGATCCTCGTGAGCTTAGTGCATCTGACATGTTTATCGCTGGCCGGGCGCGGGGAAGGATGCTCATGGCAGGGCCGGGAAGGGTGGCCCAGCTTGGGCGGCCCTGGTGCTCCCGGGCTCCCCCAGCTCCGGTGCGGAGCAAGCAAGAGGGCTGGGATTAACTGATGGGCTTTTGAGACCAGAAACCACGGTTCTGGTTCTCTGATTGCCGGCGCAGGTATTAACTCTGGTATCCCATCTGCAGACATTGACCACTCTGGGTGTGAATGTGAATTTAGAGGGTGGGGGGGGTCCAAGGGTCCACCTGAGAGCGAGGAAGGTCTCGGGGTCGTCCTGAGGAACAGGCGGGTTCTTGCATTGAGGAGTTTGTAGGACCTCTGGAAAGGATTTAGGTGTTAACGCTTTTTATTGTGCTTTAAGTCATTACATCTCAGGCTTTATGGTGCCAAAGAGCTGCCCACCCTGCAGTAGGTGTCCCTGCCGGCATCCTCCAGAGACCAAGTCCTCTGCTAACCCCCTCTGCCCCATCCCGGGGCCACGTGGGACCGACCGAGATGAATCCCCTTTGGTTCAGAGGCACCGAACCGGTGATGGGAAGGGAGAGGGGCGGACTGGTTCTTATTCATAATTTCCAGCTCTGCACAACACCGTTCAAAGCTCACTCAGAGCTGGAGAAAACGAGATGAGAAGCAAACGCAGCCCGAATCTGGGCTGGAGAGAAAATGATTACTTGTTAATGGACCAGACCGAGATGAGACTGTCCCAACCCTGCAATTCAGGCAGTAAAACCCTCCTGCTGGGAGCCTCTGCCACAAACTAGTAAGAAAACCAAGTTCTTGAGAGAGAATAGCAGATCATAACACTGCAGGACACACACAGACCATTAACGAGGCGGCAGCGGCTGAGCCTACACAGACAACAGGCAACAAACCCCAGCGGTGCGGGAGCAGGTCCCTGCCGGGGCAGGTCCGGAGCATCCCCGACACCAGGAGACACTACCCAGACACGGAGGTGGGGAAGGCGTGCGGCAAAGCAACGCCAGTAATCGGCAAAAGATGCAAAGTGTAAGTAAATAGCGCAGGAAAGCGGCGACTCGTGGGTTCCGGCGCCCGCGCATACGCCTCAGCGAGCGCAAACGGAGGTGGTGTGCAGGCTGTGCCAGGATTTAGCCAGCTTCGGGCCAACTCAGTAAATCAAATAATTTTCCAGCCTGCACGTGTCTCAAAGGCAATTGGAAGCCAACGGTGCCTGATTTGACTTTTGCTTTTACTTTTGCTGACAAAGAGCCCGCGCTTTGCCTCTCTAGCATCTTTCCCCCGACAGCTCATTGATTATCAAGCTCGAAGGGACAACAGTCATAAATTCATTTGATCTTGTTTATAGTATTCGTCTGTCAGACTTCCCTCAATCGATTCCCATTTAAACCAGAATATTTCTCGCAGGAAAAAAAAAAAAAAAAATAAATCTCTGCATGGCAGAAAACTCTCCTAAAGCCCCTTTGCATCACACTCAAGCCCTCCGTGCCCAGGGCAGATGGTCACAGCCACCCACCCACCAGCATCGCTTCGGCCGCAGCGTGGGGGGCACCCAGGGCTCCCACTTGCTTTTACTGGTCTGGGCAGGGATGAGCTGGTGCAGGCAGAGATTTGACCCGTCAGTCAGTGGGAGGGCAACGGAGCCAAAACCAAACCAGGGGATGGGGTGCAGTGGCTCTGGAGTCACAGTCCTGTTGCTCCAACGCAAATAAGTTACTGACTTCACTCCCACGCTCCCCACCTGTGACAGAGCAGAAATTATTGTTGGGGTTTTTTTTTCTAATTTTGGTGTGTATAGCATGAGATACCTTCCCCGCACAACAAGTTACAGCCCAGGAACACCGTGGGGGGACCCTGCCTGCGCCCCCAGGACACGGTGTGTGTGTGTGTGTCCCGGCGGTGCCTTCCCTTCCCTAAGGAATTCAGCCAATTAACGGTGCGCCCATCGTGCTGCTGTAATTGCGCGCTGTATTGCTCTAAACACTAACACACACACAAAAAAAAAGAAAAATGGTTGCTGGGACTAGAGACTTGAAAAATCCATTAAAGGATTTATTTTTTATTTTTTATTTTACCCAATACCTTGGGGGTTTGAAAGCTCATCTGCGCGTTACTGCTCCAAACGGAAAACCAGAATAAATGCATATTTGAAGTAATAAAAGCCCTTTCGTACTAAATCTGAGTACAAATTAACAATTACTGGTGCTGTCTAATGCCTTTCTGCCTCAACATTTTCATTTAACAGCCGTTCTTTTATCTTCAATGCTCCAGTTATTTTTTTTCCTCCAAGATACTTATTGTTAGTTTAGGGAGGGGAGTGTTGTTTTGTTTCGGGGTTGGTTTGTTTTTTTTTTTTCCTTTCTTTCCAATTTAGCAGCAGGAGGAAAGGATTTTATTTGCTGTTCAGGCAAAAAAAATAAAAAAAAATAAATAAGAGAAGCGAAGGAAGGGAGCCACCGCTCCGTCTGCTGGCACAGAGCCCTCTCCATGCTTCGGTGCCAGAGATGGATGGGCTGGGAGGTGCTGGGGGGGATGCTGCACCCTTGCATGACAGCTCTGCTAACAGGGGTTGGGAGCATTATTTTGGGATGCTGGGATGCTGGTGGGGACCACGTCCTCCTCACCCCACTACCGGGGCTGGGGGACCTGCCCACCCTGGGCATGGTGCTGGCTGCTTGCAGAGGGATGCGGCAGCAGGTAAAATGCTGCATGGGTGGCACTGGTGGTGTATGATTGTCACCTTGATGTGTGCAAGTGTTGCACACCGATGGCCAACGGCCTCCTCTTGCCTGCAGGTGGCAAAGGGAGCTTGGGAACAACCCAACCAGAAGAGAGTTGGAGTGGTTTTGCTGATGGATAGAGAGGGGCGGAAAGGTCTCCATGGAGAAGGAAAATGCGGTGCTGAGTATCCACCCGTCAGCAGCATCGCAGCAAAGAGACACCGGGGGGAAAGAAGGCGCGCAAACGAAGTCTCTTGCCTTTCTCGAGGGCTGAGGATCTCAAAGCACTGATGGAAAACGAGCAAAGGAATCAGCGGTGGAGTGAACTGAGGGCATGAAAACAGAAGGTTACCCCCAAGCCCTGCTCGAGCGCTGCGCGTGCTTCCTCTTCACACACCATTAAGTTTATGGGGAAGCACACGACACAGCTGGGATCCGAATAACTGCTGTTGATTAGCGCTCTGCAAACAAGCAGGGCTGATGGATCGGAGCACGGGGGCTTCATCCGGCAGAGAAGAAAGGCAAGTCCATGGGAAATCTATCAAAATACCGCAAGGGATGCTATCTGATGTCCAGCTGTCCCCCCTGACAGACTATGCGTCTCTGCAGGTCATGGGAGAGTTGTGGTGTGCGATGCTGGGAGAGAGCTGTGACACAAACCTCACCCTGCATCGGGGCACAGCAAGGAACGGGCCACCATCGCCAGCATCGGCACTGACATGCGCGAGCATCACCCTCCTGTGTAAGGAGAGAAAAAGAGGGATCCTGAAGAAAGCTCAAGTTCTCAATACTTCCACTTGTCTCAAACTTTTGGAGGAGGACATGAAACATATCTTTTAAAAAGGAAACTTATTTGCATATTTTGCATAACTTAGCAGGAGACGCTGTGTTATTGCTGTCCCCCAAGAGCTGTATCTAGCTTCTCTTTGATCCGGTTCCTCACATCATCGATAAAGCACAGCATCAAGAAAGCACCACCAGGGACGTCTCGCACGGAGGAGCAGGGAGCACCACAGCTCCTACCTTTGCGCTTGAGACCACCCTGAGATCCCTCACATTCCCCCACAGGAAGGTTTCTGCCACAACAACTGGGTTCAGAGCACAGTCCAGCTGAGGCAGGGGTCAAGCAAGGAAGTTTTGGGGCACTTCCTTGCTAATGGAGAGTTGTCCTAGTGGTTAAAACCGCCAAGCCCCTTTGGGACTCCTGAGCCCTTTCCTGAGAAGCAGTGGGACCCAGTGGCCAGGACACTGGCCAGGCTCTCAGGAGACCCAAGGGCCTCTCCTAGCTCTGCTGCTGGTTCATTAAGTGACCTCATGATTGCCCTTTCTGGCCCACACCTGTAGGACAGGGACAGTGGGATGCTCACCCCATGCTGGAAAGCGCTCTGAGATCTCGGATAGAAGCAGAAGGGCTCCAATAGCCCTTTGCTGGGGGGTTTCCATTGGGTTATTTGGCCTATTTTAAAATGCAGTTCCTATTAGTTGGCCTCTATTTCTCACTAGGGAGCACAGTGTGCTCTTAGTGAAGCCATATCATGCTTTGAAATTCAATTCATTGCAATCAGCAGCCGCGGCTCCGAGGGCAAACGGAGAAAGCCAAGAACGTCGCCTCAGTTAATAAGATAACAATTTAACATGTGGTGGGGTTTCTTTCCCTCTTCCTCTGCCTCCGTTCAAACAGACCAGCAGACATTTGGAGTTGCCTCTAAGTAATTTAGTAGAAAGGCTGCTATGATTTCAATCCCCCATCCACCCTGTTACCATCCAGCAATGCTTCTTGTCACCAGCCAACGGCATTTAAAATATTTACAGCCCTGTCTTTTCCCTGGGGAAGGATCAGAATAAATCATTGTAGCCGACAATAAATCAAAAATTAATCTCCCGAAAGTGCGAGGCCTGTCCGATCCCTCAAATAACAAGCAGCAGAATTTATCAAGTAAATTGGTAGTGGTGTCTGCATGGCATTGCCGTGGGGCGTAATGGATGGGGTGGAAGGGCCGGCAGCTCAGCCAGCCCGGGGAGCTCAGACACCGGGGAAAAAAGTTGGGGTACGGCTCTGGGGTCGTTAAATGCCATCTTCCCGTGTCACCCACATGGGCTTGTTCCCCCACTGCTGTCTGGAAGCGAGAGCGCCCCTTCCCCTACACCCCATCTCACACTCTCCACCACCAGCGCAAGCTCCCAGCCCCACCAGCACCGGCTTTCCCACCACTGGACTGGGAGCGCTGCTGCTCGGATGGAGCCACGGGGAGCGAATGTCCACGGTCGTGCTTTCCACGTGCGTCCCCATACCCGCGCACCCCTCACGGGGACGGCACTCACGGGACTCGCAGGGACCAGCAGCTCGGGCTGAGCACAGAAAGGGGCATGGGGAGGGAGGTTATAAGGTCCTTTACACGGTGATGGTCCTTTTTTATCTTTTCCAACGTATAAAAACCTAAATACACTCATCCTATTGGCATGTCTTAATAATAACTAATTTATACTGTCAATGCTTTATAGGATTTTACGCTTTTAAATCTCCGTTGCGCTACGTAGTGCACTCCATTTACTACAAAGTTTTCTGCCGAGGCACCCCCAACCCCAAAGCCTTGCAGCGGCTGCAGGAAGGGCTCCGCTCACAGCTCACGGGTGGGAAACAGCACCCGGCACCGGGTACAAGAGGCTCTTGGAGAGGCAGAAAATAAACCGCTCCGACTCGCGCACGCGGGATCAGCAGAGGATCCCTCAGGGCAAGAGGAGGAGAGGGCGAGGAGTTTTCTGCTCCTAGGAGCAGGAGATGGGAGGCACAAGGGGTGACCGCCATCTCTCCAGGGGTGAGCTGCCCTGCGGAGGGGACCGTGCCGGGGACGGCAGCGGGGCTCCAGCTCGGCGGGAGCAGAGGCGGGCTGTACCCACCGCCTTCCCGGGAGAGGTGATGCGTCGGGCTTGCCAGTAAAGAGGAGCAGGTCTCTGTGGATTTCTGCTTTGGGTGGAAACCGCTCGCTCTGCAGTTAGTGGAGCTCCAAATAGTTCTTGGATGCTTTGATGTAGATCACATGTGAAAGCAGTATGAGGCGGGGAGCAAAGAGTTTTGATGAAATTCTCTCTTAACAGTCTCCGGAGAATTTTTTTTTTTTTTTTTTCATTTCCACGGTACAAAGCCCATGCAGAAGCGATGCTGCCCAGCCACACAGCCACAGGACTGGCTGTAAAATGCTGCTGCTGCTTCAAGCAACGTGCAAAACCACACACGGAGCTGCCGGCACCCGCACTCCTCCGCTGCTCTCCCAAAGCTGCTCCGACCCGCCGCCCTGCCACCGCCGGAATGATCAATCTGCACCTCTGTCCATTACTGCTCTTTAAAAAGCTGATTTATCCGAATACCAAAATAGCTCCCTTCCTCCCCAGCTGGCAGCCGTAATATCTGCTTTTGCTGCAGCGGAGGAGAAATTTCCTTTTGATCTTCCCCCCCACCCCAACAAATTAAGACTAAACTCGTCCGTAGTAATTGCTCCCAACAGACTCACTGTGGCCACTGCCTCTCTTTCTGCTGCAGCTCAGGGTCTACATGTTTAGTCAATCTTATAAAAGAAAGAGACAGATGAAGAGATTAGAGGAATTTATAGAGATGACCCCAACTGTGCACAGGCAGTGCAAATATTTAACTGAAGCTCATCACTGGGATGCCTGCGGGAGTCCCCTGATGCATGGGGCGGGGGGGGGGACGGCTCTGACACTTCTCTCTCAAACTTGCTTTTTGTTAAAGCTTCTCATCGCATTTGGAGTCTCTGAACTGCAGAGAGTGCGCAGATTTTTTTTTTTTGTGATGGTACTAATACGGGTATGCAAACATTAGTTTTGAAGAAACTTGATTTATAAGGTGTCATAGCTGCGAGGCTGGCTAACCTAGGCAGCAAATTAACTTGGGAAGTGCCAGGGTGCATTAGTTTGACTGACAAGCACACAGCCTGAACCGGGTCAGCAAATTTGTTAGGTGCCTTAGCATTTTCCTTAATGGAATCAGAGAGATCTCTTTAACAATAAATTAATCTCTGTCAATAGCACACATAATAGGGTTTTCCTGATAGACGGCTCCCCAGGATGAATCTCCTTCCTCTCCCACATGTTCTCCCCCCAGCTCAGGACCGTTCGCAGCGATGTGCACTCAGATGGCAGCAGAGTCCCAGATCCCCCCCCTGGAGACTGACTGGGTGTCTCGGGGGCACCAGGGACTGGTGGGCTGCTCCCCACAGGACAGCCTCGTGCTGCCCAGGTCCCCAGGGTGGGGGGATTCAGGAGACTGGGGTCTGCCCGCAGCTTGGCTGCTGGAGAAGAGACCTTCTCCATAGATCTGAGCACAGCAATCAGCACCACACTTCTGTTTCCTTGTTGTATTGTTGCATTTTCTGCATAAACTCAGTTTTCTCTTCGTTCCGTTTTCTCTTAACTCTGCCAAAATAACCCAGACCTGTTATTCCTCTACCTATGCCCGGCAATAAGCTCCCAGCTCAGCTTCATGCCAGGAGCCCTGCTCTCCCAGAGCCCTGCACCCCCCTGCTGGGGGGACAGGGGGCTGCAGAGGGTCCTACCGGCTGAGGCACCATCCATCCCTCCCTCCCTGTCCCTCTGCTGCAAGGACCAGTTTGCAGGCAGCAGGACACAAGCTGAAAAACAGGAGGTCGTCGGTGAACCTCACATTGATGCGATCCCCAAACCACAGCGCTTAAAGCAAAAGCCTTGAGCACGTCCCCGCTGCCTTGAAAACTGCTGCAGAAGGACGTAGGCTTCACAACTCCTGTTTTCTTCCTTTGTGCTAAACCTCAAGACAGCAAAGTTTTTATTTATAAAGTTATTCTGAGGTTTTAACAGGATTTTACAAAATTTGCCAACTGTATACACACGTGGGTGTGTGTTGACTTGAGCGTTTTTCTTGTCATGAGTTACACAGACGAGAGATTACTCTGTTCAGAAGAGGAGTCTCCTTCCATCTCTTCACACTCGTTTCTCCATCTACTCATCTCTCTATCCAACTATCAATCATATTTCCATGGCGCCTCCATCTACCATGTAATTATCTACCTATGATATTTTATGGCTTGGCGATCCATCTCTATTTATCTTTCTCCACATAAACACAAACACCCATCCACTTAGTCTAATTGCTCTTTCAAGCCTTCCTGACTCCCTCTGGAGGTACCGGCTTGCCCAGGGGCCACTAAACTCGGCTGTGGTCACACTCTGAGCGTGATCTCAGGCAGATCGGGAGCTAAACCCGAGTTTGAACCCAACTCCAAGTCTCTCCCAGCAGCAGGGAGTGTTTCTCAGTCACCATGGACATTACAAACACCAGATACCCCACAAATGCACGTAGCATCCAGAGCCAAATATGTTTCCAGTAGCTCAAGGACAAAAGTGCCGCCCACCCCTCTCCCCGCTGCAGAGCAAACTCCAGCAAGGACACAGGTACACACGCACTTCACACAGAAAATCTAACTGGTTTTCACCCATTCTTCATCGGAAATCAGTCCAGGTCCTTACCGGGTGGTGCCTGTAGCCTGCCAGTGATACTGTATTTACGGTATTGCTTTTGATTTACACTTGTTGGATTTTATTCTCACCACATCCTTGTTTTATGTGGCAGTTCCTCCACTCCTATTTGTCTCTTCTTTACAGATGGATACGCCAGAGGAGGGAAGATTGGACTTTAGAGCTAGTCGCAGAAGGAACATCTCAATACATCGAATCTGGGTCTCCAGCAGCCCTGCCCATTGCCTTAGTCAGGCTTTCTCCTCAGAACAGCAGCAAGTTGTTTACAATTATACAAAGAGGCTCTTTATTTACCACAATTACTACCAAGAATGCATAGGGAAAAAAAAAAAACCAAACAAATTATGAAATGAAAAAATTGCTAGACTGCATTTTCCTGCCAAAATCAAGGCTGCTTTTGGCTCAGACTTTGGTCTTCTCATATCATGCAGACCAATTTGCTTCTTTCCTGGAGGAAAAGGGAAACTACAGCCCTGTTGGGACATCATTTGCATTTGCTGGCATGGTGTTTTATGGTCACCCAAGGAGAGGACAAGCCGGAGGAGGGATGCACGCACTGGCTGTCACTGGAGATGGAGGCAGAAAGGGGAGGACGGAGTGTGCTCCCTCCAAGCATCTGAGCTTGTCAAGACGTGAGGAACTAAAATTGGTGCCTACCTGACATGCCAGAAGGAACTTAAGGCTTCTGCGCAATTACTCTTCCAAATACAGTGATGTTTATCCTGCAGCAATTTTCCATAATTACACTGACAGTACCTGACAGCCCCACATCAGCCGCCGCAGGAGCAGTCCCTGGCAGCTGATGTTCTCTCTTCACTCCCACCGCCACGCTCCTTTTCGCCCCTTGGTGCGACACTCCAGCTTTCTGATTGCTTCAGCAACTTTTGACAAGAGATCCCAGGTCAGGAAAGTTGAATCTGGACACATCTTGGCTTCAGCAGAGACAGGGAGGAGTTCAGCCATCAGCTGCAGGAGGACCAAAAACACCTCCAGCCACACCGAGCCGGGCACACGCACCAAGCAGCAGCGTTTGCAGTTAGCAGCAGTGTTTGTTTTCCAGCAACCACGCAGGCTAGAAGGTGATCGGATCAGATTTATCCTGGCTTTCAGCTCTGGGGCTGAGCTATGTAAATCACTGCCAGCCCACTAACTTCAAGGGGAAACCGTACATTATCCCACCCGGGGTCCAGCTCCCTGCGGCACACGGATGCTCTTGGCCACGAGGCACATTCCTCCCCGCTCAGTGACTCTTTCAGTGCTCACAAACACCACCTACTGCTTTTACATTTGGTATGTCTGGTGACACAAATGTTTCTCCTGGAAGGAAGATCAGCGCCTGAGCTGGAGGGGAGAGGTGGCTGTGGTAGAGCTGCTCTCAGCTCCCTGCACTGAAAGGATGGAGATCTGGGAAGGCATCTCCCTTTCTGCAGCCGTCCCTTCCACACGCTTCCCCGTGCAGGCAGAAAGATCTGGGCGCATCCCTTCCCCTAGAACTCAGCTTTCTCTGCTGGCTTGGTTGCATTCAATTTTAAATTGCCTTGCTTCCTTTGAAACCTCACTGGGGACTTTCCCCATAAGGCTCATCTAAAATTTTCCATCTCTACTTTCAACTCAATGAAAATTTTCAGGGAATTTGCCCTCCTTGGGAAAAACAAAAAGTCTGTTTTTCATTAGAACAACAAACAAAATAATAAAAGTTTGAATTTCCAGATGAAACATTTCATTTTTCAGGTGTCAATCAGTTTCTGGCTTTTCATTTTTTCAGACTCTTGATGAAAGCAGTGTGTATGAAGTGAAAACCCAAAGCCCCAAACCATGCAGTCACCCTGGGGATCTTTGCCCATGCAACCTGCCCAGGTCGTCCTCTGGGCTCCACTTTCCTCTTCACACAGTGACGTGGAACCCTCTCCTGCAGCCCCACACATCGCTACTTGTACTCCTGCACCCCAACCTTCCGCTGAAAACACCGCACATGGCTCTTCCCTTCTCCTTGCAGCCATTATTGATGAGCGTGGCCCCATTAGACCTCTGTGGAGCATCCCACCATACAGGGCAGGCACCGTGTGTGCAGCACAGCTCCAGGGCTGGCTTTTTGGAGGCGAGGAAGTCCTAACAACTTCCAGCGGTGCTGCCGAGTCATCTGTTCTCCTCGTTCTTAATTGGAAAGCTCGGTTACCCCCCCCTTCCTCCAGGGAAGCCATCTGGAGAAGTCTGGTGAGAGACGAAGGAGAAATGCAGGAGACAGATGTGATCTTGTCTGGAACACACTCCCGGAGAGGCTACTCCAGGCTTAGCTTTTGATCAGGACAGTGGGTAGCTAGACAGCAGGTTAGGGAATGTAAATAACCTCCTTCAGCCGTGTTTTTAAAATTAATTCACGCTGCCGACTTTCCCTCTGTGTTTGCTCGCTGCACATAAGCATGGGATGAGGTACGTTCATGGGAGCAGCAAGACAGATCCTCACCACGCCACTCTGTCTCCAGCGTACCAGTGTCAATCTGCACCAGCCAAAAATAAGGACCCTTGAGGGGCTCAGTGCCACTGATGATGGTTTGTGCAGGGAGGTGATTTAGGAGGATACTTCCAGGCTTTAGTCCAGCATTTAAAGTGCAAAACATCAGGAATTTCAGTGTCCAGCTCCCTGTTGTCTATGTTGGCTGACTTCAACGGGAGTCGTGTGGGCAGCAGAGCTTCTGAGCCATGGGGGGGGGGGGGCTGGAGGCACAGGGTGCCCCCCAAAAGCCTGGCCTTTGCCCTCGCCATCCAAGGATGCTCAGCAGGGAAAGCTGTGGTACTCAGGAGATGGAGAAGCAGCTGGGAATGATGTTCCCGGATGGACAGACCCACCAGAGCAATCATCCCAAACATGCCCTACACATGTCCTCCAGTTCACCCACTGTTAATCGGTCCTGAACCTGCAGGGACCATTTGGGACAATCAGGCCATGCGCTTTCTCAGGCAATGGATTCTGACAGCGTGACATAATGGAAGAAAATACTACAGCGAAGCCTGGGAGATGTGGTAATGGAAGTTTTATCACCCTACCCACCTCTTCTTCCGACCCCAGCAGCTAGGCGGACAACTGCATTTCCACAGTTAGAGAAATAATTGGGATTAGGACCGACCGGGATGGTGAGGTGATGCCCCGAGTACAGAGCAATGCCCACATCTCCGTGTTTGTGTTCAGCGGCAGCGCTCAGTGAGCGCATTCACACTGGGGCAGCGGGTAAAGGAATGAGCCCTTTAGTTTAGCCACTAGCGCATGATTTACACAGCGGCAGCTTCTCCGTTTGCTTGGAGGACTTGGGGCCTGTTTGCACAGGTTTCTTTATTGAAAAGAAAAAAAGAAAAAAAAAAAAAAGTCTTGCGTGGTGAGCAAGTGGTAGAAGGAAATCTAAAAAGGAGTTCATGGTCTTTCGGGGCTTAATCCAGAGCGAAACGCTGTGGGTCATTTCAGGGGTTGGGGGTAAACAGCAGCACCCACGGGCAGGTCTCAGGTGGGGAGAAGGGCTGTGCTCTACCCAAGCTGATGGAGAGCTGCTGGTTTACACCAGGGAGGGACTAGCCCAGCTCCTGCTGCTCATAAATTGCCCGATGCATGGCATTAATTCCCGCCTCCCGCAGTCAGGCGCGGGCAGCCGCAGAGCACGCAGGGTCTCAGGCAGAGGGACCAGGCGAGCGGTAATTACTATTCATGCAGGAGAGAATACTTTATTCCCACGTCAACGGCAAAGACGCTGAGCAAGTTGTACAGAACGTACATACATAACTAACTGCCTCATTATTTATAATAACCCAGTTTATTCTACACTCAGTCCCATATACAATATGATTTCTGAGGCAGTTGTCGGATGAGGATTAAGAGCAAGTTCTTGCACTGAATCGGGAAGCAAGCCCCGCGAGAAACCTCCTGTTCTCAACACATAGAGCTGAGCCGGGTATCGCGACCAAATTGTGGAAACGCCCAACACTGAATCTTTTGCTGCTTTTCTGGTTTTTAAGGTAGCAACCACCAACCCGCCCACACCTCCCACATCTCTCAGGACCCATCTACCTGCGTACACCCAAACCCATGCCTGGACGGCCCTCAGACATGAGCTTTGGGCTTGTGCCTAATGGTATTTATAAGATACGTGCAGTTTACAGGCTCCCACGTGTAGTGAACTCGCTTATCTTGCCCAGAGTGTGCCCACAAGGTGCTGCCAGCCCGGACAGGGGTTGCAGAGCCACTGCAGGTCCTACACACAGTTGCAAGTGTTTTCTTCCACAGCTGCACACCCAACACTAACGCACCTTCACAGCCTCACACCTCCGCATACGGACAACTTCTTGCGCCCAGGATTGACATGGCAACATAACATCTAATATTTAGCACTCCTATAGCATGGCATATTCGTTTGCTGTATGCACAAACATGAACTAATTAGTAGGCTTAATTAGTGTGATGCTGCAGAGTGAAGAAAAATGAAGAGGAGACATTAAGGGAGAAAAGACAGAGCAGAGGGGGAGGGATAGGGAAGAAAATGGGAATACAAAAGACCAAGACAGTTGGGAAAGACAGATAGATAAAAGGTCCGTATAAAAATAGAAGCCGACTTGTTCTCCCTTATTTATGCACAGCGTGGCTCTGCGCATCAACAGCTAAAGAAAGGATTCCCACCTAGGGCTCTGAGCCAGCCCTCCGGGGGAACATCCATTTCGAGGAAGGAGTGACAGATGAATCCTTCCTCCCTCCTCCTTCCCCATAAAGGGAGAGCGTGTCCCCAGGACCGTCTGTCCACCCTGTGGGCACTGCTCCCGCCAGCTGTGGGCTTTTGGCCCCGGGGCACTCCGGCCCCCGCGTTTTTGGCTGAACAACAGTTTGGCTGAAAGCAGGGTAGAGGACCGACCTGCTCAGGGAAGGAGATTTGAAAAACAAACAGGGGCTTGAAACATTGCAAGACAGCCTGATGTGCTAGACAGCACGGGAGCCCCGCCATCACCTCGTCAAACAACTTGCATTGGAGACCATTTTTAGGCAATGCTTCAGGCACCGAGTCCCAGCCACAGGGGAGGAATATGTACCTATGTACGTTGAACGTGCATCCCGACTGACATACAAAAGCCCGCGGTGTGAACGTGCCAACACGCACTCCCATCCTTCCCTCGCAAGCACACCTCCTCCCCATCCAAAGTTTCGTTACAAAGCGCTCGGGGTCCCCGCTCCTCCTCCTTGCCAATCCGCTTCTCACCGGGAAAGCGCAGCACATTGAGGAGAATAGCAGCACTCAAAAAAAAAAAAAATCTTACTTCTCTCCCCCAGGGAGAAGTCATTTACTTTTCCAACCAGCAGCACAGTTTGGGTTTTCATCCTCCCCACTACTCATCCAGAAGATGAAAGAGTTTGAGGATTTCTCTCTGCCTCCCGGTCTGTGTTGGCCTATACCACACACTGCGGATGATAAGGCATTAAGGCTCTCAACCAGAGAATTTCTCAAGGCAATATTGACTAAAAGGTTTCCTTAAGTGTCCCCTGATAGGCAGCATTTGATGGGGTTTAAAGGCAGTGGCGAGCTGGGGCTGGATTTAGGAGATCTGCTCTCAGTGCCCCTCAGGCAGCCAGCTTGCAGACAGCCCTTTAATGACGAGTAACTCCCCTGACCTGAAGCACAATGACATTTTAAAAACAATGAGCTTGTCCCTGCGTGCCTCAACAAGCCAGGGAAAAGAAAAAGAGACCGTGGGGGTAGGAGGAGCCGGGGAGCTGCCAGGGACAGCACGGGCGGCTGCAGTGTCCTGCTGTTGTCCCTCAGCGCAGAGCTAACCGACTGCCTGTATCCCAAACTTTTAGGCTAAGCTGAAACTAATGGAATCACTTGCATCTGAATCACAGAATGGTTTGGGTTGGAAAGGACCTTGAAGACCATCCAGTGCCACCCCCTGCCCTGGGCAGGGACACCTCCCCCCAGCCCAGGTTGCTCCAAGCCCCGTCCAACCTGGCCTTGACCACCTCCAGGGATGGGGCAGCCACAGCTCCTCAGTGCCTCACCACCCTCAGAGTAAAGAATTTATTCCTAATCTCTAATCTAAATCTCCCTTCTTCCAGTTTGAAGCCATTCCCCTTCATCCCAGCACTACATTCCCTTGTAAAAAGTCCTTCCCCAGCTCTCCTGGAGCCCCTTTAGGGACTGGAAGGACAGCCCCATTTGGATGGGAAGAGATGCAGGGACAGACTCCAGGCCACCCCAGCAGCCTGGGGCAGGGGCAAGGAGCCGAGTTGAGCTCCCCCAGTGCTTCTCCTTTCCCATGCAGGTTTTGAGAGCCACCGCCTGCCAGACACAGCCGGGAGCTCTGCCCTCCCCTGCCCGCTGGCAGGCAGCAGCGTGGGCAGGGACACAGACAGGCTTTGGGAAAGCAGAGCTGTAGATAGATATCCCCCGACTATTTCACCGCTGGCATCTGCAGTCAGGGCTTAAAGCTGTCTATTGTCGGTCCCACTCCACTAAACCTGATGCTGATGTGTTTTAAATGTTATCTACCCTGTGCAGGAAGAGAAGCCCCTCGTGTAAAAATAACAACAACTTCCACACATCCCTCCCAGACCCCCTTTTCAGTAAATCTTTAATTAAAATCCCCTTCTGGTGGCCAGCCCCATTGATTAGCTGAGAGGCTGCCGATGGAAGCGCAGGAGCCCAGGGAGCATCGGTACTCACTCCTGCTGTGCTGCCTTCCCACGGAATCACATCTGATGGCTCTTTGTTATTGCTTGCAGCCGAGTACCTGGGCTACAGCTCTCACCTTCCCCCCAAAACCAGCCTGTGTTCCCAGGCCCCGCTGCAGTGCTCAGCAAACTTTGCAGTGAGTTTTCATGGCAAGAAAAAAAGTATACATATACACAGATTGAGCTATAAAAACAGCAGAATAATGATACCAAATTGATAACAGCACCCCAGTGGGTCCAGTCCGCAGAAGGATGCACACAAGTGCTGGAGGGACTGGGTACAAAACCTCTGGAGCCCACTGGGTCTGAGCTACAAAGGTTACAGAATACGTGAGCGCAAAGTCACTCAAAGAGAAAACAGAGCTGATCGGAGAGATCTGTTAAGCTTCAGCGTTGCAGCCAGAAAAAGGACCAAAAAAAATAAAGAAAATTATGTTTAAAAGTCTTCTTTAATAATGTAGCCTGGAAACAAACCATAGCGCTGGGACTGTATATAGGTGCTGGGTAAATTCCTGCCTGTTGTAGGATGGCACAACGCAGCTCCGTGAGCTGTTTTAACTGAGCGCCTGTGCGGTGTTTCAGTACATCATTGTGCGGGTCTTTCATCTGAAAATACGGCTACAGGTGCCTACACTGCTTGGAGTCTGCGGCACTTCAAATTGGAGACCCAGCTTCACATCCCAACCCAGAGCCTCAGCCAAAGCCTCGTTATCTCTAGCGTCGGGCGCTCCCGGCAGGTCGGAGATCTGGGAGGAAGATGGCTGTTGTCAGGAGCAGGCTGCTGCCCAGGCGGCTGGTTTAATCTCTCCCTGGTCTGGCACATTTGGGAAGCTGAAAACACTGCTCAGCTGGAGCCAGCGCATCCACCTCTGAGCATCTCAGCAGGCATGCCCTGTCCTGCCCGGCGGAGCAGATCCTTAGGAGAACAAGGTTATTAAATACTCCATTTTCACTAGCAGGTGTTGGCGTGGGAGCGGAGCAGTCCTTTGCAAGCAGGAGCTGTGCTCGAAGAAGGCAGAGCTCCCGGGAAGGGAACTGCTGCTGAGAAGGAGAGCGGCCACCCAGCCCGGCTCATTGACAGGGCACTCCGCAGGGACCCAGTCCCACCCGAAAAGGACGAACAAACGCTGAAAGCGTCACCCAGCCCCCAAAGTGCCTCACGGGCATTAATTGATTTTCAGTCTCGTGTGGGAAAGGATAGGAGCTGAGACTTCTCCAAAGGCAGCACTGGCTCCATGGGGCTCAGGGCAGCAATGGTGGGAACGCGGATGGGTTGGATGGGCCAAACCCAGCACCAACCCACACCAGACACGGCCCCAGCACCACAAGGGGCTTCAGTGAAAAATCCTTATGAACTGACTCACCCAGGTCCACAGAGTCAGAAACAAAACTGTTCCTTCTTCCTCGTATTAACAATTCTGGATCCCAATGATTTACATGAAAGCAGAGACCTGAAAGTGTTTATTTTTGCTGTTTCTCCCATAAAAAAAATAATCAAAACATCCAATTCTGCAGTACAAAGAGGAGCCTGTCTTACCCTCCAAGTATTACACAGAACAGAAGCTGACCATTAAACTCCTCTGTGCAAAGCATTTGTGTTTTACAACCCACAGTGTCACTATAATGTTTAAACCCCGGTAAGGAGAGCTTTGTTCGCCGTGCGTACATGCCTCCTAGCAGACGTCCAAGCAGCCATGCGTGATACAGCTGCATACAGCCATCATTCTACTGCCTTCCCTTCCACTCACTGAAGAAAACCGCCCAACCGGCCAAGGGGAAGTTTGCCAAAGTAAATGTGGGGCTGAAGAGGTCCTCCCGGTGGGTCTGGTTTCCCCTCTACGTGCACAAACTGCCAAGAAATGGGCCCTGCCATCTGGACAGAAGATCAGCCAGTACCTCTCCCCTCGCTATTGCATTGTGAGGGCAACCAGCTGCTTAAGGCGCTGGGGTGAAACGCAGCACATCTTGCATTATTCCGGCTAAACCCGGTTGCTCTCAGCAGCCTGAGTGCAGTCCCAGAGACTGTCTGTGAGACTTTATCTGCTTGCCCTACTAAAGACTCTGCTATCTCACCGGGCTTAGAGGAGGCCAACACTGAAGTCCCCCAGTTGGGAAGGCAGCTATATGAGGCAGGAGCATCATAGCATCGTTTAGGTTGGAAGGTATCTTGAAGATCATCCAGTGCCACCCCCCTGCCCTGGGCAGGGCCACCTCCCCCCAGCCCAGGTTGCTCCAAGCCCCGTCCAACCTGGCCTTGAACACCTCCAGGGATGGGGCAGCCACAGCTTCTCGGGGCACCCTGCACCAGGGGCTCACCGCCCTTGGAGTGAAGAATTTATTCCTAATCTCTAATCTAAGATTAATCTCCCCTCTTCCAGTTTGAAGCCATTCCCCCTCATCCTGTCACTACATGCCCCTATAAAAAGTCCCTCCCCAGCTCTCCTGGAGCCCCTTTAGGCACTGGAAGGGGCTCTGAGCTCTCCCCTTTTTCACCTTCTCTTCTCCAGGCTGAACCCCCCCAACTCTCCCAGCCTGTCCTCCCAGCAGAGGGGCTCCAGCCCTCGCACTGTCTTTGTGTCCCTCCTCCGGACCCATTCCGACAGGTCCATGTCTTTCCTATGTTGGGGGCTCCAGAGCTGGAGGCAGTACTCCGGGGGGGTTGTCTCACCAGAGTAGGATCAGAGCCGGTATCTCAGAGCTGTGCCCTCAAGATGAGAAGGACTAAGAGGGTGAGTGTTGAGATGGAGGCAGCAGCAGCGACTGCTCTGACTGACGGCTGGCTGCCGGCAGAGCTGAGCTCTTACATCCCTCAGCAGCGAGGCTTTGCCCTGGCAGGCAGCAGCACTTCAGTACAAAGCACCTTTGTCACCAGAGGACCTGAGCGCACGCACGGGCTGCACAGCCAGTCCCTCCACCTGGCAGCAGCCGGAGCTCTCCTTGCCTCAGGATTACATCATCTCCCCAAAATCCCACATTTACCCATTTCCCACCTTGCCGGCACCTATCAGCCCCCCTTATCTGCTAAGTTCGCTGGGGCAGTCGGAAATGGCTGATTAGCACTAACAGGGGAGAGCTGACACCTCACCGGAGAAATTACACGGAACACAAGAGATAAGCAAGGCCCCTGGGTACACCGAGATAACACGGGGCTGTGTTTGACGGCGCTCGCCCTGCGTAGGTAGCACCGCTGTGAGCACGGACACCCTCGCGTGGGAACATCGGCACGTTCGCCAGAACCCGCAGATACATATTTATCCTGACAGATGAATACAAAAGACTCAGTGGAAGAAGCAACGTCAGTCAGCAATGCTTTCTTCTCCACAAATTACAGGAGACGGGCGAGTCTATAAATAATACCCCTTTAAACTCCCAAGGAGGCACCGGGGTGAGCCCTCAGCTACAGCAGAGGCGATTACCCATCTCAGAGGTACCCCAGGGAGCCCCGAGGGCTCAGGTCAGACCTACCGCACACGGGAAGAACGATCAGCTTTTACACGCAGAGCGTGGTGGACCTGCTGGCACCCCCGAGAGCTGAAGGACCACAGGGGCACCTCCGTTTGTGCCCAGGAGACCCGGTGCATACGACACTGAATGCCCAGGGCTGGATGAAGCCCTCTTACGAGCGGGTAAGACTTAGCGCCAGTGTGCCACGAGCTGACTGATTCGGTTGTGCTGCAGGGAGATACGGAGCTTGACTGATCCATGGCTTCGGCTGCCGCAGCAAATCCTAAACCTGTGGCGCACAAGACAAACGTGAGACGCTTGGCGTGTAGAGTTTTGTGGCTGTGGTTAATGTGCCTCCCTGTCTGCATGCAGGAACGGCTCAGACAAAGGCATAGAAATGACAAATTACACACCCTCCTGCAATTACGGTCACAACATGTAGGATGTATTTTTGACCTGGCAGCTCTAGCGGGGCCCCCTTTGAACACATAAAAATCTTTCTCTTTGTTTATTATGCGACACGTCTGATGACACCACACACATCAGAGTGGCTAATTGCCTGGAGTATTCCAATGGGTGCTACTGGGCCAATCATAAACTGTCGGTGAAGGAAAAATTGCTGATAAACACACTATCTTGCCTCATCATATAAATAATTGGTAGTATTACGAATGCATGAGCCAGCACAATTAGGACCTGAAGGTTGTGCCATATGTCACAGCAAAGCTAATTTCTCCTAGATTTGCAATGAGGCTTATTACTCAACGTCACAAGCTTATTTAGGAGTGGATTCTGGTTTCGTGTAAATCAGCATAACTATGTTAGAGAATGGGGCGGCTCTGATTTATGCCAGGTGATGAACTAGTCCATAATGTCCATATGGGTCTATAATTATCCATATGGACAGAGATATGGACATTCTGCACCAAACCACTACTGCGCCTGTTGCAGTTATGATTCAAGATAATAAAAAAGGCTAATGTTGTGTTATATGCCCATCAAACGCCCCAGGCTAGTAGGAAGTAAAATTTTCCAATTGCTACAGGCCCTAAGTAGACAAAATACCGTCCCTTTTGTTTTGTGGGTTGGTTGAAACTGAATTAGCGAGAGATTAACTTAATAAATACAACACTCCAACCTGGAAGTGTCATATACTGACAGCTGATACAGACACCTTAGTTTAAGGTTAGAACAGGCATTGCAAAGCCTGACTGTACCGCACGGGAAAGGTACAGCAAAGCGAGGGACCGGAATCCAGAGCTCCCAAAAGTCACTCCAGTGCCTGGACCAGCTTTTCCACCAGTGCTGCAAACCACTCGTCTGCAGGAGGTGGGATGGGGAGGATGGCAGGAGATGACTCAGCCTCCTCCGTGCTTCAGCAGAGACGCAGCGTGAGCAAGCAGAGGATGTTGTGCCTACCTGCGGGTTTGCAGCCTCCTCCCAGGGAATCCTGGGGAGCGCAGGATGCTGAGAGCGAGCACACACACGAGTGTAAGCCTCCAGAAACCCCAGGGCTCACGCTCTGTGGAGTAGGTTCCAGACAGGTTTACAGTAAACTCTACGCAGAGAGAGAGCAAGATAGGTACAGGGCACTTCTGTCTGGATGGGGCATGTTTGGCAAAGGGGCTGTGCTGGGCTTCATCTACTCGGGGATCCCATCAAAAGCCACCCGTGATGCTCTCACCCTCTCTGCTTTGCCAGACTGCCCAGACCTGGTTATCCCCCACCCATCCGACAGCAGCCTCCCATCCATCAGGGGAGGAGAGCATCACCAGTTTGGATCAGCGACAGCTTTGTAGGGCAGGAATTTTAACCTTAAACCCAAGGACTACGTGCTTCAGCCAGCGAGGCAGCCCCTGAGGCAGCCCTCCCCAGGCAGTGACCGTCCTGGGCAGCAGCACAAGCGGGAGGACCTCTGTGGCCATCCTGTCCCTTGCTCTAAGCTCAGCGAGGGACTGTCACCCCCCGAGAGCTGTGCGGAGGCTGCAGAAAGCCACACCAGGGACTCTGCTCCCTGCATCCGCACAGAGGCAGAGCCTGGCTCCCGGCTTCCAGAGCAGGACACTTGCCAAATTTCATCTGAGACGCAAAATGGAGATCTGGACCATTCCCGAGGATGGATCTTCCTACAGGAGTGCGCTTATTCAAATCCTAACAGCCCACCCACTTGGCTGGCAGCCTTTTCACGCCTCCAGCACTCCCAGCGTCCCCGCGGTGGGCTCTGCCCAGCATCATTCCCCAGCCCCCTCCTCAAGCCCGGGGGAGCATTTGGGCTCACCCCAGGTCTGACCGTGTGGAGGTGATGAACAGACGGGCGCCTGTTACGGCTGATTTATCGCATCACATCATGTCTTTTGATTCTTGATGGCTCACAGGCTACGCCATAGAAACAGAGCTCTTTTCCTGCCTCTTCTAAAGCCATGTGAACCACCAACAGGACTGGATAGCTTGTTTTATTGAGAACAGGATAGCAGAGCTAATAAGCACCAGCAAAGCAAGCATTAATAGGGTACTATAAATATCAGTGTCCCTCTCAGAAGCGGCAAGGGGGGCTCAGCTTTCAGTTCTATGCCTTACAGCAAACCTGAGGCTTGAACCTACACCGAAATCCCCTCTGATCCGTTATGGGCTCACATTATCCACAGCACTAGCTCTTTTAATTTGACATTTTCCTCCAGCTTTCCCAGCCTGATTCAAACTCCAGCCACCGAAAGAGAGAATTTACATTTCCAATTCATAGGCAATACAGTCCATTAGGTTTAACAAGTGAATGAACTTCACATGTAACCTACAGCAAGCATCAGCTCTGTGGCTATTCATTTTAACTGATTACCTCGTTTGCTATATCTAGGAGCCCCTGGCGTGGCCATGGCAACTGGTTTTGCTTAAATGCAGCTGAACAGTAAAGTTAATTTTAGATTAGGTGAGGAGGAAGCTGGTGCAGCAAGGGAAGCTCAGTGCTAGATTTCTCTCCTCATCTTCTCCAATGGAAGTGGCTCTGCCCGCCAGGTCCTTCGCAGTTGGCCGTGCCCCCGCCATGCACCGGGCTCCCGGTGCTCGCGCAGCCCCGCTGGGGATGCCGGGCTCCAGGCGTCCCTGCGCCAGGCCAACCGCGTACAAGTTCATTAGTCATCCATCAGGCCTCCACGCCACCAGCACGTCCACCTCGAATCTGTTAGTGGAATCTCTTCCCACCAGCCTGCATCCAGCCCTCTTCAGAGCTTCTCCGCTCCGCATACAGTCGGTGGAGAAAAAGCAGATGGTGTGGTTTCTCACATCCTGGGGTAGGTCTCTAACCCAGGTGGGCTGGCTTGCCCTCTCCCTTCCAGCACTGCATATATCACCAAGATGATTTCCTCTTGGTATATCATAAAGATGTCAAAAATGTCTTTTAAAAAACCCAGGCCTGGGGATAGTCGTGCCCCAGCTCAGTACGCTCATCTATATATATTGATGTGAATATTCATACCTGAGCCAGAAAAAAATCCATAAATAAGCTAGAAGTGACCTTAAACATAATTAGTACTTTGGACCTAAGAGGTATATTTTGGTTGTTCTCATGAGAACGTGAAGTAGGTGGTAAATGGGCATTTCTTTGAAGCACGCCTGCTTATTACGCGAGTCCTTCCTCCAGGACTGCTGGAAGCAAACAATGCAGAGCAGCTTCAGAGCCCCGTTTCCCCCATCCTTGTTCCAGCCAACGCTCACCCTGGAAAGCTTTCTCGGGGCCAGGTTTGCAGAGCTTCCTTCGCTCTTTTGGGTTTTCTGCCTTCTTCACTGCCTGCTCCTGTGACCTTCCTGGCTCAGGTCCCACAGGTCTGCATCAACCCGGTGGCATGCAGCATACAGCTGTGGTACATGCATATATATAGTCATCTGTTCGCGTTTCTGTTACATACCCATACACTGTGTGCAAACCATCGCCGACTATTAATACATATATACATATGCTCACAGAAGAAAGCAACACTGAAATAAAAACAAGACCAAAGCATGCCTTGCTTTGGCTCCCAACCGTTGCTAGCATAAAAAAAAAAATGCCTGCCTGCACTTAAAATATATATTTATTTATAAAATAGTATATTTACTTGGGCAGCAGCTGTGCTAGGTCACTGCGCCCCGAGTCCCCGCGATGCCCGTTGCCCACCATGGCCGTGCCGCCAGCTCATGGTACAGAGTCCCTTTTACTTATTTCTTTTCAGTTTGTTGTATGCAGACCTCCAGCCACCCAGCCCAGGACTTCAGAAGAGACAAAAATAACCAGGATCTCTCTAGCAATGCCAGCTAATGCCAACAACAGGGAGAAGAAGAAAAGCATCCGCTACTACAGTCTTTTCCAGGAGACAGTTAAAAAAAAAAACTTCCTACAGAGAAACTGATTGAGATTGATTAACCAACATTGTGATTTGTAATTTTGCTTAATGCTATTAAAGAAAAGCATTGACCATTTGTTCAAGAGGAAGACTGGCAGGGCACCAAGATTTTGCATAATGAATTCAGAGGATTAATCCTATTAGTCTTCCTCCCTTCCCCCAGCCCCTTAACTTCTCTGAAGATGAATCGCAGATGCAAAAACCCAACCAAACAGCCAGATATTGGCTGAGCTGCATCTGATATCTCCGAGACCTTTGTGCTTGCCCTGCGAGATAGCGGAATGACTCAGAGGAGTGGCGGTAGGAGGCGAGGAGAACAATGGTGATGTTATCAGAGAGGCTGGGAGACTGTTTCAAAGCCTTCAGCAGCCGAAATACACAGAACAATAGAAAAGGAGAAAAAAAAAAAGTGGTTGAGGAGTAGGCACAGGGATATTATTAGCAGGTTACAAGTGGCATGTGCGAGGGGGGCTGCGTGGGAGAGGGGCTGCACCCCACGGTGACACCCTTGATGGCTCATGTGTCGGTGTCATCCGGGGGTTCAGCCTCTCTGCAGAGGGACAACTGCAGCCCAGTGTGTTCCATGGAAGATGTCATTGTCCTGAGGTCCCCCCCGGCCCCCGAGTCAGGCTTGCAAGCGGTAATGCCAGGGGACATGCAGGAGGAGCGCTGGAGGGCCATCCCCTGAGATGCCAGCACGGAGCAGGGGGCAGCAGCCCCGGCTCCCCCCGCACCTCCACGGGCTCGGGCGGGAACAGCTCTGGACAGGAGACCTTTCTGCTCCCACCCAGGCAGCAGTGGCCCAGAGCTGCTGTTGGGGACAAGCCTGCAGAGCCTCTGAGCCGTGCCGGGAATGTTTTCCCCCCGCTCACAGGACAGGCACGCTCGCTGCTGCTGCCCTGGTCCTGCAGCGAGGGATGCTCATGGGGGGATTTCACATCAACTCCCATGGTAGAGCCATCAGAAAGGCTAAACTAATTTTCAGAGCTCCCCCTCCCTTATTTTTAAATATCATGTTGGGGAGGAATGGACTTTTCCACACCCACTTCCCTGGTCCTCCAGCTACGCGTAAAGTATTGCTATGGTACTTTCCACAGGCGCCAAGGAGGACATTAGCTGCTTTCCTTTGGTGCAGCGTGTCACCTATAGACAACATCACCTCAGCTTCACATCATTACATGTGACAAACCTCTGCATTAGCAGCCATAAATATTTATACAGCATGAACACAGACAACAGAGCCGACACCTCCCACTGCAAAGGGATTCGAGCATGGAATATTATTTACAAGTTCTTCAGTAACACTTGAGCGTCACCCCTTCAGTGCCTCCCTCCCCACTCTGTATTTTTCCTTCCAGGAAAGGAGGAATATACAGCTCCCAGCACGGAGGGTTTTGCCTGTGACATTTCTCAGCGAGAACTGACTGTACAGTCTTTCTCCACCGAGGACATCCCACGCAGTCAGCCACCAGCTCTAACCGAGTGATCGGAGCGAGCTGCGGAAGCCAGGGCTACCTACTACGGAGACGCCACAGAACCCAGCTGCACTGCTGGACCGCCAGGCAGTCCATTACAAACCGGCTGGTTTTAGCCACGGGGGTGATAATCTGCTCATTGCTTCGCTTTCCTTAGGAGTCGCTCAAAGCCAAACCCAGTCAGT
>NW_009649114.1:1803442-1806198 GCF_000708025.1 Charadrius vociferus
CCCAAATCCAACCAGTCACCACAACCAGTTCACCAGCAAGATGAACCCTTTGGGAGCTGCTCCTCCCCAAAAGCTCCTGCCTGTGCACAGGCAATGGCACCACATCCCTTGCTCCCACCCAAGAAGGTTCCTTCCTTACCTCATCACCCACATCCACGGGGCAGCCCAGGATCAACACCGCACCTCCCATCTTCGGTCTTCTGCAGGAGCTGGGAGCAAGGAACACCAAGAGTTTCTGGTTGCAGCCACATCTCCCAGCAGCACGTGGCCACCTCAGCCAGCACCAAGGCTTTCCCATCAGCGATGGCACGCTCAGGAGGAGGGACATGCCACCCCAACACATCACCAGTGCTGTAGGAGGGCACCACAGATCCAGCAGCAGCACCCAGAGGAAACATTCCTCTCCCGTTCAGCAGTTTTATTTGCAGAGCAGCTCTCACACAGGTGTTCTGTGTCTCAAATTTCCAACACTTTTCAGGTGTTGGACGTCAGTCTTGATGAAAGCGGCCAACTGCCAAGTGTCTCCTTTGTGAGCCGTTGATGAGCACTCAGACTTTGTGTTCTTTTCCATTAATAGTTTACTAATGAATTTCTTGGCACGTGTGTTTGAGCAAACAGCCAAATTCAAAGCAACTTTTAGAGACGTTTCCAGAAAGTGTATGCAGAGCTCGCTACCGCAAGCATTCAAAGAGCCGTCCCGCTGGGGAGCAGAGTCACAGGAGGAATTACTGATCCAGAGCTCACCGAGGCAGCTCGTACTGAAAATCTCCCGTCTGCTACTTGTGCGTTAGCCACCGTTTGAGCAGCTGGTGCAGAAGTTATTCCACGATTGATTTTTAAAAGAAGATCTGGCCAGGAAACTCATAAGCTGCTCACAAGCAAGTTTCAAGCCAAGATTTGTCCAGAAAATTATTTTCTGGGAGGTATTTACTCAGTTCTAGCTTTGCCCTAACAAATCCGATACAGTGCCCACGAGGCTCCAGCCCAAAGAGGCTGTTGCAGTCACCCAGCCTGTGCTCCAGCCGTGAAATTCCTGCTTTTTACACTAATAACCACCTTACACTTATGGTTTGTGACTGAACTGGAGCATCTCCCCGAACCTCCTGCATGGAGATGGGTGGAGGGAAGGTGGGCAACCTTAGGGACCCCATCCACAAGCCCGGAGCTTCCCGGACACCCCGGAGCAGCGCTGCACGCGCGGGGTTGTGTCCTCGCAAGCAGTGCTTTGCAGAATTGGCTCTCGTTAATCCTCATACACTGCCAGTTGACCGCAGCATTAAATTAGCATCTGGTTAAACATGCACAGGAGCTGCGGGAGATCGATCAGCGGGAATGAGTCTCCGGTGGCCATAGATCAGCTGCAGAGTGTTGGGGACACCGGGTGAGCAGGGAGGTCCCACCACTGCGGCATCCATCCATGGGGCAGTGCCCGGCTGCCCTTCCACACGGGGACATGCAGGACCATGGCAGGGTGTCCCAACGCTGGTGGGACCTCACAGGCACCCACCAGTCATGTCCCCAAGTCTCCCAGAGAGCTGAGGGGAATTGAGCAGCTCAGTCCCACCAGAGGCACAGGGCTCGAGGAGGAGCTGTCACCAGTGATAACCAGCCAGGAGCCACAGGAGGTAGAACAATCCTGCGAGAGGCAGAGTGAGATGGACCTGAGATCATCCTGATAAGCCCTACATGTGTCACCTGCCAGGATATTTAGCTGGAACCGAGTCATGGATGACCCACGGCGATGCACTAGTCCAGGCAGCGGTTGCTGCAAGGGGAAGACCAGACTGTGCCCTTGTCCACACTCCCGCTCCAGAAACCTGCCCTGGACGGGTCTACAGCACCGCACATTCAACCAGAAACCCTGTCAGACCCACCTCCGCGGCTGCTGCAGCGCTGCAAGGAGCCCCTGGATGCTGCTGGCAGCTGATGCGCAGCGCTGATACTCATCGGGGTTTCTGGATGCAAAAGAAACACCCTAGAAAATTGTTCCTGTCTTGTTTCCTCAACATGTTTTGTAATGAGGCTTGCAAGCCATAAAATTTTCACTACTCCGATGGTTTGCCCTCTCACTTCAAGTAGCGTGTCTCTAAGAATTAGCTGCCTGAGTACCTAAAGACAGTCCCTGCTACGAGAGGCTTATGAATGCATGGTGGGGCATCCTTCCAGCGCCCCGCGCTCCCCCAAGCTGCTGCCCAAACTCTGCACCCAGGGCCCCTCGTCTGCTTCCCAGGATTATAGAGGACCAGACATCAGACCCTTCCCCCCAACCTCCCCCATTCCTCATGAGGAAACCTGAAGGTGCAGCCTCGGCTTCCAGCCATGGCAGGTTTCAGCATTTGCTTTCTGGAAGAATTTGCATCGGGGCTTTAGCAGGAGCGGTGCAAACCCGGCTGGGATCCTGCACAAGGAGCGCTCCGCACTGCAGGCAGCCTGGGCTCCCCGTGGGGTGATATCCTCCAGCCCGCACGACTCAGGGTTGATCACTGGGTCCCTTTGTCCCAGCTCCCGCTCACCACCCCGGCACGGGAGGGATGATGGTTTGTGGTACCCACAGACCACTCACCACCACTCCATCCCATCCTGGAGCTGTGGTGGCTGCCGAGGTGTCCGGGGAAGCGAGCGAGCACTGAGCATGTTAAGCAATGAACATTGTGTCTTACGCCTGCCTGAAGGCTATTTACACAGTTCCAATTGATTTCTTGTAACCTGTAATTATTTTAGTTGATTTTCTTTTTTTTTTTTTCTTTTTTTTTTTT
>NW_009649114.1:1806259-1811902 GCF_000708025.1 Charadrius vociferus
GGGGGCGGGGGGCGGCAAAACAGCCGATCGCAGAAACGATGGTCACTCCCGTGCTTTCCAGCCACCCCGCATGGCTGCTCACTCCCCTGCCCTTCCAACGGGGTAGCAGAAGCATGGCTTCGATAGCCAGCCTGGTTCCTTCCTCCTATTTATCTCACATCTATTTTTATTCTGGTGATTTTTTTTTTTTTTTAATTTTTCTCCTTCTTTCTTCCCTGCCACGTTACAGCAATAAAATCGCATCTTTGCATGGGAAATCAGGGCTTTCTGCCAGAAAAGGAATCACGTAAAGCCAGCACAGCCCAGAGCGAGCCCCACGCTCTTGAGGAGGGAGCCTGAATGCATCCCCTGTTGTTTATTATTCAAGCTCCATTAGCAGCTAGAGACACTTCTGTGCTTGCACAGCCGCTCGCTCTCACCTGAGAGCTGGGGGGAAATCCTGGCTGGGACTGATCTTCTCGTCCTGGTTTGGGGATAGGCAAACATCAGATATATTCATTTCCCTGATCCATTTAGTGGGTCACCTTTCTAATTTACCTTGCCTTTTACCTCTTGGTTTCCTGGGAACGCTCTGCTGGTATCGCAAAGGAAAGGAATTATTATTCAGAAAAGAAGTGGGAGAGATGCTATAAATGTAAAGCGCAAGAGCAATCCTTAATCATCCTCATCATTAGTTAATTGCCGTAGCCCGAGTCCATTCCAAGGAGAACACAGAGTGTTAAATATAGACGTAGAAATTGGATCTATTTTTGTGGTTTTGTGCTCTCTTTGAAACGGAATCTGCCTGCTGCTCTTCCTGGGGATGTCAACACCGGGGACTGTCAGAAGAGCGTCAGCCTCACAGTCAGTGGGACGTGGGCTCCTACCCAGAGCATTTGGGAATCTGTTGAGCTAGAGCGACGCCTGACAAATGAATGCAATTAGGATCCTGCTATATTTCGCACTCGGCTTTTGGGGAAAACCTGTTAAATACCTGGTTCCAGCAGTGCCTTGTCCAAAGACACGTCACGAGATCAGTGGCAGAGCCGGGAGCTGAGTCAAGATCGGCTGAATCCTGCCCAACGCCTCAACCACGAGGCAGTTGGTTTCCTCCACATAAGGAACCATTTGCATCTATTTCTCGGGCCTTAGACTAGCACAAGTCCTCGCTCCCCTCATTGCACGCTCCCCATTTTCACAGCCCTTCTTTTCTCCTCTTGTGTACCTTTGTTCCGTGTCCTCTCTGCATTTTGTCTCTCCCTCCCGCCTTCCTCCTGTTCCATCCGCCCCACTAAACATTTCCTTCTCAATTAAGGTGGTGGCACCCACCGAGAGCCACTGGCCACGGAGCACAGAGGGTTTGAAACCTGTGGAGTGGCTCTGTCCTCAATTACCTGTCCAGAGATTTCGCCAGTCCAGCCCGGGTAGGAACGCTCTGCAGTTAACTCCTCCTTTGCAGGGGGCTTCGCAGCGGCGCTGAGGATGGAGGAAGATGCTTTTGCTCCAGCCCAGGCGCGAGGTGGAGGAAAGCAGAGACCCGTGCGTCCCTCCAGCCGCCCGGATTAGCGGGGGCTGCCGGAGCTAAATCCCTTGGCAGCGCCGGCAGCGGGGACGGTGGCTCCGAGAGATAAAGTCCCGGTTAATGCTTTTTCCCACGGCTGGCAGGGAGGCGGGTGCCAGGCTCCCGTGTCTCACCGCCTTAGAGATGGCAGCGTTACCCTTCCCCTGCCGTCCTGCTCGGCTCTGAGCCTTGGATGCTTCGGCATTCGGCCACTTTTGGGGCCAGAGTTGGGATGGAGGAGCGAGCGCTGCCTGCATTTCAGTGTACGGGAGCAGGACAGGGCAGGAGTTAGGGGACATGCCTGTCCTTTGGTGGGACCCTCTGCAGGGTCCCTGGGGCCCGGGGTGAGCATCTGAGTCCCTGAGCATCCAGACGCGTCCCCGGCGGTGTTTGAATCCGTGGGTTCATCCAGGTTATAAAACACGCGTGACCGATGCGTGTCCGCATGGCACTGTGTGCCCGTCACAGCGGGTGGCACAAGCCCCGGTGACACTGCGGCGTAGCTGGAGCCAGAGGACGTGTGCGCTTCGTCCCCGTGCAAACGCGCTGCTGAGCGACAGCGTCTGGATGAGCACGAGTGTGCAAACGGGGTGTGTGTGTGTGTGTGTGTGTCTGAGCATGTCCAAGCACGCACGCCCTTGAGCAGGGGCTCGGGAAAGCAGGATTAAATGCCAAGTGCTCCGCAGAGCTCTGCCAAGGGCTAATGCCTGATGTATCGAACCTGCTGGCCTGTTGACAGGTCCCCGGGCTTAGTGGCTTTTCTGCTCTCTAGCAACACCCGTACAGCGCCTCAGCACTAAAAAATTCCGCTGCGCTGAGCGTAATTCTGCCCCAGGTCTGAAACCTCTGGGATGCCGTGAGTGCGTGTACGCACACCCGGGCAGAGCGCATCGGCGTGCACGTGTGCTGCTCTGTGCCTGCGGCCCGTGCGGGGGAGGCGGCACACACGTGTTCATGCGTGTGCAGTCCGGTGCATCGCCCTGGTGCGGGGGTGCGCCCGCCTGGGCGCTGGGGGATGCTGGTGCTGTGGTAGTGGGGCATACAGTTATGTCATATACATGTGTGGTTCACCCTCTGCAGCGCCGTGCCCTCGTGTATGTGTGCGGCCCAAATTAAGGAGAACTAAGGGCTTAATTACCTACCTATCTCCTGGTCCACGGGACTGATATAATGAGGGGAGACGGCCGAATGTGACTCCCCTGCAGACACTGGGAGTGACCTTCAGCAGCGGAGGCTGGGGCTGATCTCCAACACCGATCCCTGATGCCTTTGGACCACCTTTGTCCTGCCCGCTGCTCCATCCAGGGGCTGCGCATCACTTGAAGGTACCGGTAAGAGCAGCCATTCCGCCCACACCGGGTCACTCCGCCGCAGGGGCTGTGCCAGCGCGTGCTCTCGCAGCCCATCTCCAAAGGGCAGCTACCCATAACGGGGGGGATATTTTCTGCTTTTTATGGTATGGATTCATGGATTCAGTTGGGTTTGGCTCCTCTGCTCTGCATCCTTCTCAGTCCCAGGTGCTGGGGAAAGGTGCTTTTCTCCAGTGTTATCCTTCCCCCTGCCATCTCCACCAGCAAAGCGGGAGAGGAAGAGGCAGAGAGAGTCCCGCAGGGCTGGGAGAAGCAGAGAAGCATCCTTCCCCTCTCAGCCAGCGTTTCTCTGCTGTAATCCATGTGTTCCCTTTTTTGAGGAGATTGGGGCTCTGTCACCTGCAGGCAGGAGCCGTGCCATCCCCTCTGCTCCTCTCAGCGGGATCTGGCCCTCCGCAGAAAGGAGGGGACCCATCTCACGCCTCCCGGTGAAGCCTCGGTCCCTTCTTTGGATGCCGATACTCGCAGGAAAACGCCTGGCAGCGGCGGGGGGAGAACGGGCAGAGGATCTCGAAGGGGATAGAAAGGGAAAGTCAAAACTTAATAAGACATTAAGACAACAGATTCATTAAAAAGTCATTAGTCTCTGTCAGGAGTGGCTTTAATTAACAAATGCCAGGAACTGCAGAACTGTCTTGTTGCTGCCATTGTGCCTCAACAGTATTGTGACCACCTGAATGCCACTAATTAAATGCCATTTAAAGCTCCCCCAAACCTGGCAGCAAATTTTCAACACTCTGCCAATTTTTCTCTGCAGCCTCCGAATTCACCTCGTTTGTCATTGTCCTCCCCACACGGGGGGTGGCTTTTCTTGGAAAACCTTCCCTCCCCTCCTCCCTTCCCAAGAAGTGCTTTCTAAAGGTTGTTTCCATCTTCCAGTCGTGTAGCCAAATCCCACACTTCTCCTGTATTTTTCAAGCTGTGGGAGCATTGCTACTGCTGTGCGGCAGCTTGGAGAGTGGAGCTTTCGATGAAACACAGACCCAGCGGCTCTCGGACAAGGTCTAGTTGAAGATGTCCATGCTCATTGCAGGGGGGTTGGACTAGGTGACCTTTAAAAGTCCCTTCTAACCCAAACCAGTCTGTGATTCTATGATTCTATGAAGGTGTTCCTCATCTAAGGCTCCTTCAGCATCTTCAGCTTATACCCATCCTTGTCCAGGGAAGGTCCTCGTTCCTCCTCCCACCCACGGGTGACAGCTCCAGCTGGGACCCTTGCTCCTGTGAGTGCCCCAGAGCCTGCAGATGCTCCCTGGCCATCTCAAGGCACCTGTGGATAAGGAATGGGGTTGCTTCTTTGGGGGAAGCTCTGTCAGCCTAATTTTTTCCTCTGACACAAGCAGGGGAAGTCCAGCCAAGCTGATGGCCTGAAATAGCTGAGTGGATCACTATCTGGAGCAGCACGGCTCACCCAGCAATACCTGGGAAAACAAAACCCACTTGAAGCAATAGAAGAAGGGCAGCGAAGCCCTTTGGAGATGAGGTCAAAGCAGGAGAACTTGTGTCCAAGAGCTGAGGAAGGGGGTTGGTACCCAGGTGTCTTCTCCTCCAGTAACCAGCTGCATCCAAACTCCAGCTCTCCTCTCCCTCTTCTCCCTGGAAAGCTCTGGGGCTGGGGAGAAGGAAGGCATTGCCATGGCCCTTTCTTGACTTCTCATTGTCCAGACCAGGGAAGGGGTCATCCAGCAGCATAGGGTGACCATGAGCTTCCTCACAGGAGATATGGGGCCCCTTTGAGCCGAGCACTGCTCAGGCTCTCTGCCTTACCCAGCGTGGAGTTTGTACCCAGAATACTTCCATTTGTGTAAAACATCTCCTCCTAAACCACCTTGAGCTCCTTGGCCCTGGACACCTTTCCCTCACTGGCTCCCTCCCGTCATTTCCCCTCTGAAAATAGCCCATCTGTTCCTTGACTAATGGGATTTCTTTGTACAATTTCAGGAGCCTTAATACTTCATACTGACCTCTATTGGCAAAATCAAATCAAATCAATTTAGCCACAGGCTCCTGATTTGCTTGAGTTTTTCTTTGCTCATATTGTCCTTAACGTTTCCCCCGATTCTTTGATCCGACAATCAAAGGTATCCCTTTAGCTGCACACACATGCGGGGACATCGGCAAACACACGGTCCATAAAATATACAGCATCCTCACACTGGGATTTACATAGCGGTGACACTGAAGGCATCAAAAAGAATCGGTTATTAGACTTAGGAGCAATTACAGCACTGACTCCTGTAAAGGAGGAGGAGGCTGGAAGCTGACAGCAGGTGACACGGGCTGGTAAACACTCGAGGCTCTCCCAGCTCTGGAAGTGACACTCGTTCTGTTTTACACCTCGCCGAGAAGTTCCCAGCTACCGGCAACTCCAAACCTCCCCACGGTCCCCTTGTTTTCCATAGCCGGAGTGACAGCAGATTTGCAGCGAGACGTCTGGAACGAGTTCAGGCGCCACATGAAGCATCTTTAATTTCTGCAAGCGCCGTCAGCCCGACCGCGGTGGTGGGCTGAGCCCCGGAGCGGCAGGACGGGGCTGAGCCTTTGCGAAGGAATTGGCAGCTGGGTACGGCTCCAAGAGTGCGCAACACCGCACTGCTCCGGCAAGAGATTGAGGGAGGTGGTGGGAAATACTGTAAATCAGAGGATCTTTCCATCACCCCTCTCAAATTTGGGAGATGGCTTTGGAAAGCGTTCCGAGCAGACAGCCACGCAGCAGCAATTCAGCCCCCCCCC
>NW_009649114.1:1811945-1813443 GCF_000708025.1 Charadrius vociferus
CCCCCCCAGCAAATCTAGGGTCCAATCCAAATCTATCTGGACATCAAAACTGACTAATTAAAGAAGCCCAAAGCTGTATTGCGTGTGCCAGATTCAACAACGGGGCCTCGTGGTGCCAGATAATTGCAGATCTGTGGGGCTACAGGGTATCTGAGAAGGCAAACGGAAAATAAACCAGCCAAAACTCAAACATTTTTTGTTAGAGTTCATACTTGTGAACTCTTCTTTTTTGGTAAAGGTCCCCTTTTCTAAGCTGAAGAGGTTACTTGCGGACAGCCTTTAATTTTATGCTTTGTCCTCGATGATGTGCATCCCCCATGCTACATCCCCCACGCGTTTCCCTTGTGCCCGCAGCCTGCCGATAGCCCTTAGCCCAGAAGCAAGACTTACTTTCATTCAGCCAAAACAAAACCGAAGATAAATAATCCGAGAATTTGTAGATGCTCGATTGTCATGGCAACCCCGCACCCTTCCTCCTCCTGAGCTGCCTGCCAGCGTCGGGGAGCTGGCTGGAGCTCCAGCGGGGACCATTTCCCCCAGCTCCCATCCCCTTTACCGGGCTGCAATCCCACCCATTTCCCTGGCTCCGTGTCCAGCTCACACTGCCACTGGGTTTTCATAGACTCACAGAACGGTTTAGGTTGGAAGGGACCTTGAAGATCATCCAGTGCCACCCCCTGCCCTGGGCAGGGCCACCTCCCCCCAGCCCAGGTTGCTCCAAGCCCCGTCCAACCTGGCCTTGAACACCTCCAGGGATGGGGCAGCCACAGCTTCTCGGGGCAACCTGCGCCAGGGGCTCACCGCCTTCAAAGTGAAAAATTCCTTCCTAATATCTAATCTAAATCTCCCTTTTTCCAGTTTGAAACCATTCCCTCTCATTCTATCACTACACGCCCTTGTAAAAAGTCCCTCCCCAGCTCTCCTGTACCCCTTTGGGCACTGGAAGGGGCTCTGAGCTCTCCCCTTTTTCGCCTTCTCTTCTCCAGGCTGAACCCCCCCAACTCTCCCAGCCTGTCCTCCCAGCAGAGGGGCTCCAGCCCTCCCAGCATCTCCGGGGCCTCCTCTGGCCCCGCTCCAACAGCTCCATGTCTTTTCCTACACTGGGGGGTCCAGTTTTGTCCCACTGGGCACTGCCATGTCCAAGCCTGAAGGCACTAGAGCAGCCCCAGGGTGGCTCTAAGGCAGCTGAGACTGTCACCACCACCCTGCACTCTGCCCCGTGCTCAGCTCCACAGCCAGGAGCAGGGAGCAGATGATTGTGGGCAAAGGGCTCATTCTGCCCGACCTGGGTAGATATCAGCACCCCCAGACACATCAAAGCAGCATCAATATGTTTTAGTGTGCAAAAAAAAACCCAAACAGGTCCCAGGTTTTCTCTCCCACGTTATTCTCCCTTCTCAGTCCTCTTAATTCTGATGGGTTTTGCCTTCCAGCAATGCAGTGCTTAAGCCAGGTGGGGAGAGCGATTGCTCCCACCCCCCACCCCCCCCCCGGTGCC
>NW_009649114.1:1813460-1815995 GCF_000708025.1 Charadrius vociferus
GAGGGAAAGAAGGTAGGGGGGGGGGGTGGTGAGCCTTGATCTTGGAGGAGCTGGGGTGCAGCTCGGAGGTGATGCAGGGGTCCAATCCTGCCTCCAGCGAGGGTACCCAGGGCTGTGCCTGGGCTCTGGGGGCAGCTGAAGCGGGGTCAGGACCTGTTAAGTGCTCCTGCTCCTCCGCCGGGGTCTGAGCCGGCCGCGGCTTTACCGTGGCATCACCGCCTCTGGGAAGAGACGCTTCGAAGCCCTCCTCAAAGGCAGCGCTGGCGCTCGGGGGTTTAATTGCACGCTTGGTATTCTGTTCGGTTCGAGCCCAGGTATTATTTATAAAAATAGAAAGCGGGAGAAACGGGGAGAGAGGAAAAATATCAAAGGGCTCTTGAATTTTCATGCCGCATGTGAGCAAGGAGCCTTTTTTGGATCAGATCACAGCCCGGTGCCCCTGGGGGGGCACGGAGCCGAGCTCCATCAGCACCGCACTAATTGGGGTCTGCGGACCAAATCCTGCGCGTGGAGCAGCGCGGGCTGTGGAGCAGGACTCACGGCGTTCTGCAAAGCAGCTGAGGCTTAAACTTCACCCCGAGACCCTCCGCGTGGGGCTGCAGCCCTCAAACCTGGGGGGAAAGGGGCTGAGCACCGGCTGCCGCAGCGGGGAGAGGGAACGATGTGGTGGCTTTCGGCTGTGCTGCTCGCGTGGCCGTGCTGGGTGGCCCCATCCTGCGAGGACTGAGCCCCCGGGGTGCTGCGGGAGCTGGCAGGGCAGGCAGGGCTCACTGCCTGCCCACGCTGCTCACTCGGGCACTGCAGCGTGGCGGAGGACGGAGGGCCGTTCATAGATGAGTCATTTGCAGTGATTAAAAAGGACTCTTCTTTTTTTTGTAAAGGAGCTGTGGAAAGATGCCAGTGAACATAACCTCTGTGACTGCTGGAGGAATCATTCCGGGGAGGAATCAGCAGCACAATATTAGTTGCAGGCAATAGAACTTAATTAGCAGATTCAGCAGAGATTCCAATTTAAGAAAAAAAAACAACAAAAACCCCCAAAACAAAACAAAACAAAAACAACAACAAAAAAAAACCTAAGATGGGCAGAAAGCCCTGCGCTCACCTCCCGGCTCTTCTGGGGCCGAGGTGGTGCGGAGTGGGATGGCATCACTGAGCAGGGTCCAGGCTCGGGAGGAGCTGGGAGGGAGAGGCTGCGGGGATTTGGGAGGCTGCGGAGCCGTGCCGGACCCCGGGGGGACTGTTAATGAGGGATCTGTTGCGGTGAAGGCGGCAGCGCCGCGGGGTCACCGTGCTCAGGGCTGGGGCAGCCCGGTGAGCGCTGGCAAGGTGGCCGGCACCGGTCCTGCCTGCGAGGGCAGAGGCGATGGCATTTCCAGCCCCAGCGCCCAGCATCACCCGGCTTTAACATCCCCATCCCTGCTGGGCCGTTCGGAGGCACCCCCAGCTCCTCCCGCCCCCCTCGGCTCAGCATCGCCGCCCCACTTCTCCCTCCTGCCTCCGCTCTCGCAGCAGCGGACCCCGGGGGACAAATATTCATCTCCCACCACGCGCCGCCCGCCCCAGTGGGACGCTGGTCCCAGCCGCGACATTAGCCAGAGCTACCCTGAGTAATCAGTTTCTTTGATGGGACCGGCACTGGGGGAAAAAAAGGACGATTCTTTTTTTTATTTTTTTAATGAAATGCCAGTAATGAACCATTCTCTGGTGACCTGGGGCGGTGACAGCCCCGGCGAGCATCCGAACAGCCGCGATGGGGAGCGTGTGTGCGAATGGTCCCACGACAGAGAAACAAATAAACGCTACATCTTGTAACCGCAGCCTTCGCCTCTGTAAGTTTTATTTTATCAGTGTTCAGCCGCTGGTGCAGACGCGAACAAGCTGTTCGTGCGTGTTAGGAGCACGCAAAGCCCGGAGGCCCGCGGAACCCACCCGGGGGTGGAACGGGGAGGCAAAGGGAGAGGGGGAAAAGCTCTGTGTGCGCGCCCGTGGGCGTGCGTGTGAGTATGTGTGTGCCTGCACATGTGTGTGAGCGTGCGTGTGCGTGCACGTGCATGTGAGCATGCGTGCGTGTGCACATGCATGGGTGTGCGCACGCGTGCATGCACCCGCGCGGGCATGTGAGTGGCTGTGCACACGTGTGTGCAGGTGAGCACGTGTGCGTGCACGCGCGCGTGTGTGTGCGTGTGCGCCCACATGTCAGCCTGCGCCTGCAGCGGCGCGTGTGCGCGCACAAGGGGAGAGCGCACTGTCACATTGTCACATCGCCATGGAAACGCTGACAAATACAAATCCGCCGGTATCCACACCGCTCCCGCTCTGCCTCGAGCCCAAATTCGCCCGGAGCAGCGGCTCCCAGGCAAAGAGCATCAAAACGCACCCGGGGGTGGTGGGGTCCTGCCAGGCATCACGACAGGGATGTCCCGCGGTCCCCTGCCTGGCCTGCGTGCCCCTGTGGCTTCCTCGCCCCTCTCGCTCGCCATGGGGCTGAGCTGGGGCGGAGGGTGCCGGAGGACCCCAGCCCGGGGGAGGCAG
>NW_009649114.1:1816008-1822545 GCF_000708025.1 Charadrius vociferus
CGGCTGCCCCGTTGCCCCAAGCTCCGGTGGGGGACCCCGACACGCCGTCACCGCGCCAGCCCTCCCTCCCAGGCAGTGCCTTTCGTTCTTGCCGCTCGCTCATCCCCTAACATTTCTGCCGGCTTTTGTGGGGTGTATTGGCAATTGGGTCTATTGGGTCAGCCCCCCAGCGCGGTCCCCGAGGGGGTTGCAGCAGGAGCCCCGGGATGGGGAAGGGGCAGGTGGTGCCCCCTCGGGCTCCCCGCTTTTATATCCCTGCAGAACCTTGGGGAAACAACATAAAAGCACGCAGTCAATTTGTCAGTCCAGAAGATGGGAAGGAAGGCAGCTCCCAAAGCCTACGCAGCACCATTTTCCCCCGTACATCCCTGCTGCCTGGCAGGACTGGTTATAGAGCTGCGAGGAGGCAGTGGAAGAGATAACTGGTCCTGGGAGATTAAAAGACCGAGACACGAAAGGTGTTAATGGCCCTGTCTGCTAACAAATGCAACAAGTTCAGCTGCAACTGGCTGACGCTGCAGCCTTTTAATTACATTTTTGTCTGGCAATAAAAGAAACAAATTTGACTCTTAAAGCAGCACGTAACACATGAGGCACTGTAATCATTTTCTTCACTGGTTTTTCCTTTCTTTATCAGCGAACGCTGTGCTTTTTAGGAAGTTTATTTCCCCCTGGACCAATCTCCTGCCTGTAAATTTGAGGGGGCAGAAGACAGCAAGAGAGAGAGAGGGAGAGTAATATAAAATTACTGCAATGCAAAGCATATTCCATAAAAAAAGCCCACAATATTCAGCACGCCTTGCCAGCATGTTCCTATAATGGGGGACTCCATCAGGTTCGCTTCACCCCTCTAACTCGCTTCCCAGGGCGGCTGTAAAGACGACGGGGAGGAGGAAAGATAAACTGAGCTGCTCCTCCCGCGTTCCTGGGGCTGGCAGAGGGAGTCAGTCTCTTTTGGGCTCTAACTGTGGTTGTTCCCGCATTTTATAGCATCGCCCCTGAATTTATTATCAGCTTTTACAGCAGCTGTAAACCAGCCCCAAAGCAGAGAAATAAAGTAACCCGAAGAACATTTCCCGTTCCCACCCAGCGTGGTGTGAGCAGCAGCGCCGGAGCGGCGGGGGGGGGGGCGTGTCCCTCCATCGCTGCCGCCGCAGCCAAGCGAGCGACAGAGAGATGGCAAACCGGGGATGTCGCTTTGATCCGAGACGGCGTCAGCGGGGTTAATCAGGGCACCGTGCTCCTGTCTGTACGATGAGATGAGACGGGGTTTGCTATTGATCTCTGGAAGGTGGTGCGAGGTTGGGGGCGAGCGTTCTTTAATCAGCTCGAAATTAGCTCCTGTGGGTAGGGAGAAGGACAGCCCCGTAATTCAGGACACTCGCCTCTGACTTGGGAAGGAGTCCTGAGTCCAATTCCCTTTGCTGCTACACACCTCTGGTGTGACCTTGTCTCAGCCGTATAGACCCAGCGCTCCGAACGTATTTAGATACCAAAATCAATGGGGGCTTGGAGGTAGATGCTTAAATGTCTGTATTGATCTGGGTCTTTGTCTCGCTGTGCCTCGTTTCCCCGGCTCTAGGGCAAAGCTTGGACTCGTGTCCGTGGCTGAGCTGTGCAGGGCTCTGCCGTACCCAGAGCCAGGCGTCCCCCCAACACCCCGACACCGACTGCTTCCGCGGCCTCGGGCTTGTCACCTCGCCCCGCTGCAGCTCTGCTGCCGCTTTTCGGGAGGGGACAGGGAGCGCCTCTGGGCAGCGTTTAACATGCACGGGCTGGTCGAGAGGGATTTGGATATTATCCCAAAGCAAGCACTAAAAGACACTATGAAAATATATAAAAATATGATTATGAACATAATAGCATGTTAATAGTACCTCCCGTGGAAGTGAGGATTTAGTGATAACCCTGAAGAAGCTCGGTGTCAGCACACGACAGCGTCAGAGGATACGAAGCCTCCCCAAACCTCCTGCCTCCTAAACTCGGAATGTACGTTACTCCTCCAAAACAGCAATTACTCAAACGTTCATCCTAGGTGCAAAGCCAGTGTCACAGCCAGCTCCGGGGCCCCACGCTGTGCAAAACCGCCTCCCCCTGGGTTTGCAGCCGCAGCCCCCGGCTCTGCGCCGCTCCGCGGAGGAGCTGCGGCTGCAGATCGGGGCTGGGGGAAGCATGGGGTAAGCGAGGTCAGTGTTTACCTTTGCAGCAGAGAGATGGAAAGAAGGAGTAGGAGGAAAACACATAGTAGATGCCTGAAAATCTCTTTTTCTGAGGCAGCTCAGGGAAGCTTTGGGGCTCGGGCTGTGCTAGCCGCTTTGCGTGATCCCTGCTTCTAGCGATGCACAACGGGAGAGCCCCGGGCGCCGCGGGTAATGTATAGCTGCCCTGCCATGGGCAGCAGAGATGCTGTAACTCAGGAGCAGCCGGAGCCCGCCTGAGTTACGGCTCTGTCCTGCACCAGCGATAGGCCTGCAATAACTTACTGCCAACTGCGAGGATGTGATTTGGTTTATTCTGCACAGGGGAGACGCGGGAGGGGAAGGGGTGTCTCCTCTTTGGCTCCGGAGAAAGGGCTGCGGGCGGCGTTTCTGAACACCTCCAGGGTTTATGGCTCCATCACGCTGCCTGAGGGAGCTGCTGTTATGCCCTTAAATCATTAAAGAATAATAATAACCGTGACACCAAAAACAAATCCCATATATGAATAATGCCGACACCAGTCTGCAGGAGGTGTGGGTACTTCTTACCCAGCAGCTCCCATCCCCACTGGGAGGGAGCGAAGCCAGACTTGGCTCGGCCGATGCCTGGGAGGAAGAAGAGGAGGAAACTGCTGCTGGGAACGGCTCCTGTCTCAGGCGACCCTGCCATCGTGCACCGGGGACTGGGGACACCGCCTCCTCCCCTCCAGGTGCTCTCAGGCGGGTGTAGGACCTGCCTGGCCCCGGCAGAGCCTGGAGAGGCTGGGATCCCACCTCCGGCCCCGAGAGATGCTGTGGATGGGAAACCTCGCAGAGGCACCGGGACCCTTGTTCATCCAGATCTGCCAGAGCTAAGGCTTGGCTGAGTATGGCTTGCCCAAGCTTAGCCCTCCAAATCTGCTGCTTCTCTATAAGACTGCTTAGAGCTGCTCCCCGAGGAGCTAATGTTGTGTCTTAAGGGATAAGGAGGGGGATGTGAAGCTCCTTACAACCCTACATGTGTAACTGGCTGTAGGTAAAAAATCATCCCGAGACTGCAAGCTGCTTCTCCAGCAAGAAAAGTTTTTAACCCCTTTGCACCAGGGGAATACGTTCCAGGTGACTTCAAGTGCAGAAGAGGCCTGAGAACTGCTGAAGCAGCAGAGAAAATAAATTAGTGCCATCTCGGCTAAAATCCCACACAATTAAAACCTGGATCAGGCTGTACTCATCTGCCTGAAGATAGCATCTCCAGAGTGACATGCATTAGTCATCATCTGCAGCAAGCTGGCTTAGCGCACGGGAGGAGCCTGTTTACGAGCAAGGTGTTAGACGGAGAAGGCTCCTGGCCACCCCGGGCCAGCTTCTCCCTCCCCGGCAGCGTGTCTGGAGCAGGGGGAAATGCCTGTCTCCATCTCCTTCCCTCGCCTGCAGCGCAGGCAGCTCAGGCTGACGATAAACATCCACACAGAAACGCTTCTCCTCCTGCAGCTAAAGCATGTGGGGGAACGCTGCCAAGGTGGGCCAGCATCTCTGCCCTCTGCGAGGCGGTAAATGTCCCGTGTCAGCAGTAGTGAGGTGACACTAGTGTCCCCATCCTGCAGATGGGAAGGGGTCATTGAGTAAGGGACCTGCCTGAGTTCGCACAGGGAGTCTGGGGCAGAGGAGGAGAAACTCAATTAGTCTTAAGACTAAACAAGCACCTTTGAACCTCCCGTACTTGGAATGAGAAGTGATTAAATGACCTGGGCTTAACGGTGCTGTACAAGCTTCCCCCAAGCCTTGGATGAAAGCCCTGTGCAGTTCATCTGGGTTCAGCTGTTTCGATGGAGTTCACTGGTCGGTGCAGCCCCGAGCGAGGTCTCTGCAGCACCGGCTGCTCCCATCGATGGTGCTCTGGCAGCTGGGAGAGCGCTACTGCCATCCCACCTCCCCCAGGCCCACGTTTGGGGGCAATGGGTATCCTGAAAGCAGTCCCCAGGAGCAGCAGGGTGTTGTGGAGGGACCCAGCCAAGTGCCGGAGCATCCGCCCATGGCCACGTGGCCACAAAGCTTTCCCTGTTCCTCCCCATGCTGAAGTGTGGCTGAGCCCCCAGATTGAGCCCGGGACAGCCGGACCAAGAGCCACCATCAAGGACCGAGTGTCACCTCAGTTGGAAGGGACCTTTAACATCATCCGAGTCCAACCATCAACCTGACACTGCCAAACCCACCACTAGAACAAGTCCCTCAGCACCACATTTACACATCTTTTAAATACCTCCAGGGATGGCGATTCCACCACTGCCCTGGGCAGCCTGTTCCAATGTTGGACAACCCTTTCAGTGAATAAATTTTTCCTAATATCCAATCTAAACCTCCCCTGATGTAAATTGAGGCCATTTCCTCTTCTGTCGCTTGTTACTTGGGAGACGAGACTGACCCCCAGCTCTCTACAACCTCCTTCCAGATAGTTGTAGAGAGCAAGAAGGTCTCCCCTGAGCCTTCTTATCTCCAGGCTGAACAACCCCAGTGCCCTCAGCCGCTCCTCATCCGACTTGTCTCGAGACCCCTCACCAGCTCCGTTGCCTCCTGCACCGTGGGAAGAGCAAGGCAGCTCTTCCCCCTTGCTCACAGCCATCCACGCATGGCGTCTGTGCAGGCACACAAGGCTGCGGCACTGGGGGTGGGCACAGAATGGTTCGATGTGGCCAGTTGCCCGCTCAGCCCCTGTGCCTTGATGGCCAGAGGGAGGGGAGGGTGCGAGGCGCTTGCCCTGCCAGCCCCACCGCACAGGGAGGGGGCTGCAAACCAGAAGCAATCCCGTTCCCCCTAAGTACCCACGGTCCTGGCGGCAGCAGCAGGACGTGGGCACCGGCACAAAGACCATCTGGAAGGGCTTCTCCAGCTGACTGGGAGCTCCATAGTCTCATGAGAGAAGTGGCTTTCATAGGATGCTTATGGGGTTTTTGCAAAATGAAGAGGTGTAGCCCTGCATGCCCCAGCGCTTGGATAACGCCTCACATTTCATCCCTTGCTATTTGAAAAGCCAGGAGGGGACCTTCCAGCTGAGACCCCTCTTTGACTCTCAGTTTATGCTGCAAAGCATTTAAACGAGGCTAACATTAAGCATGTGTTCCCATTAAGTATCTGCATAAATGCTTTGCTGAATGGGGGCCAAGATGCCAGAACATCACCCATTTGGTTTGGGCACATGGGCAGGGATTTTATGTAATTGAAGTCCTGCCAATTAAATCAGGTCACTCCAATCTCTCCTCTTCTGCCTCTCTGGCTCTCTCGCATGTGCGCGTCTGTTCTCCATCCCTGCGGTCCGGCCCACCGCCCCAGGCAAACGCTCTGGGAACGAGCCAGACCCCCGGCTCAGCTCCCGTTCCTGAGCATGAAATGGGGATTCAATGGCCACTGTCACTCCCGGGGCGTGCGGCATCCGCAGGGCTCTGACAGCCGCTGGATGGAGGTGGGAAAAGCGTTTCTGGGGAGCGACTGCTGGAAAGCAAACAAAAGCTGGGGTTGGTCTGCTTGCACCCCCCCCAAACCCGGCCTTTGTCGGAGCCCCACGGCTGTGCCAGGCTCTGACACGCTTTTCCCTGTGTCGCACTGGGGTGCAAAGGGGGATGGGGTCTCCATCCCTCACCTCTTAAGACGGGTGACAGGCAACCGGGACCCCAGATCTCTCCAGCTGAGACACCGCAAAGCAGAAGGCAGCTTTTCCCCCTGTGTTTATCAAGGTTAAGAGACTCTGAGCATCCCTTTCCAGAGGAGGCGAGCCACCGGCAGCTTGTCCTGCATGGGGACCCAGCCAGAGGCAGAGGGGCAGGGGAAGGTGCTGCAAAACCCCATGGGGTACCCGCAGTGTCCCCCCGGGTCCACGGGGATGGGGTGGCTCCGTGGGGCTCCCAGGAACACACGCAGCCGGGTCTTTGGGGTGAGGGTGGGCAGGAGGACATTTGAGCTACAAGTCCACCCCATCGAGTCTCCTTCTTCCTTCCTAATGTGGGGCCACGCAGCGCTGTGGGGGACCCCCCCCTGGGCTCGGTGACCCCCAGCACCCCAATCCCCGGGGAGGGGACCCCGGTGCCGCAGCGGGCGCAGCTGCAGCGGGAGCAGGATGCGCTGCCAATGCCGAGGGGTGCGAGCAGCCGGCTCAGCCGTCGCGGGAGCTTTTTATATCTGGGGCTCAGGAGCATCGCCCCGAGGGGCTGGGGGTGCCGGGGGTCCCCCTCGGGTGCTCGCCAGAGCCACAGGAGTTAAGCGCGCAGCCGGCAGGAGCTGATTCAGGTGGGTGGCACGTCGTGGTGACAAGACTCGAGTGAGGAGGAGGAGGAGGAGGAGGAGGACTGGGAAAGGGAGGGGAGAAGGG
>NW_009649114.1:1822619-1828693 GCF_000708025.1 Charadrius vociferus
CGGGCAGGTGTGGCGGGGAGCAAGCAGGCGGATGACAGCGACGCTGGGAGACGGGAGGAGAGTCCAAGGGTAAGTTGGGCTCCAGCCCTGCTGACCGTATTGTCTGTCGGTTGTGACTTTGGGGGGGGGGAAATTCTGTGCCGGGGGGCTCTGCAACACGGAGCTGGCTGCTTGGCAGTTTGTTTGTTTGGGTGTTTTTTTTCCCCTTCCTTCCCGAGCTTTGCTTTCGCCGATCTCTGGCATGGAGGATAAATGGTGTATTGGAAAATAAAAGAAAGAAAAGCAGGTGAAAATAGGAAAGGCACGCAGCATCGGTGTCTCGCCAGTGTCTGGTCCAGGAGGGGGCAAGGGATGCGTGAGGCAGCCGAGGGAGAGGAGGTTTCCCTTGGCACTGATGGCGGGAGCTGGATTCCCGGTCTTGGGAACTCCTCTGGGATCCAGTCGATCCTCACCCAGCCACCGATGGGAATGTGGGGTAACTGTGGCGAACCCCGTGGTGATGCGCTGGGGCTGGTGCTGCTGAGCCCGAAACCAGCCTTGCACAGGGACCGGGCAGGATGCGATCCAGGCAGGAGCAGCGTTTCCAATGCATTAACCCCGCTGTGCCTGAGCTCCGTGGAAAAATGATAAAGGAGTCAAGTTAGGTGCAGAAAAGAGGCTGCGATAAATAAACCAGCCTGGTCCTTTGGTCTCCCTCCTCCTTCCCAAACCATCTTTCCCTGCTGGCACCGGGCTCAGCCCACCCGAGGGAGAGGACAGGCTGCCCAGGGGGTGGCAGACAAAAGGTGATGGCAAAGCAAACCCCGGGCCCGTGGTGTCATTTTAATGATTTCTGTGGTGGTTTTGTGTTTACCTCAACCCTTCCTAACCCTGCTCCTCTATGCGTGCGCCTCCCCGACGCAGCCACACAGGACGCGCACCCACCCGCAGTCTCCGTGCTTGTACCTTTGTGTGAAGCAGCCGTCCCCTCCCGCGGCCGTGGGGTGCGCGGCTGTGCCCTGCCGGCCTGGGGGGAGATGGGGACCAGGGTCGCCGGGGGTCTGCGTGCGGGGAGGGACCTGCTGCAGGGACCTTTGCACCCTCCTGCCCTGACCTGCTGCGGGAAGGGTGCTCGGGGTTGGGAGGGACCCCACGGCTCCATGCGTGGCTGAGGCATGGGTTCTCCTCGCCTCTGCCCCATGCTCAGGTGGGCGCTGGACCCTCCCCACCTCCCGCCGGAGCCTGGAAAAAAGGGACTGGAGAGAGCTCAGCACTGCCCTTCTCTGCCATGAGTCAGGAGGGGGTGAAGCCTTTTGCTCCCCAGGGCTTGTCCCAGCCTGGCAGTGGGACCCCAGAGGGGAGGAGGGGGTGCTCCAGGCTGGGCACTGCGGGGTGGGAAGGGGACCCTTGGAGCAGCATTCCCGGGGAGGCTTTTGCTGGAAGTTGCATGGAGGTGCTGCCATCACCTCTGGCCACGAGGATGTGGTTCCTCAAGCCATGATCTACCAGGGCTGAGGGCTCAGAAGCCGTGTGCGGATGCTGCCTGTCTCACCCCTGCCTCTGCCGTCGCTTTGAGGACGAGCAGCCCTGATCCCGCAGCCGGGATGCAGGCAGAGCTCGTAGCAAGGCTGGGAAGCAAATGTCTCGTTTCTGTCTCTCAAAGCCTGAGCGCGGTGCAGCCGTGGGGTGACGGGATGTGGCTCGGTGCAAGTTTCCCGGAGCGCCGGCTCCTCCCTGCCGTGGGGCTTCTCCTCTTGTGGGGCTCCATCGGCTCCTGGTGCTCACGCCTGGGACATGGGGGACCACCACCCAGCTCCCGTCCTGGGTCCCCGTGGCAGAGGACCCCGGTCCTGCTGGCCCAGCCTCTTTGCTGGGGACACGGCTCTCCCCGGTGCTCCTGGCCTTCCTTTCCCTGGTGCAGAGCCAGTGCCAAGTGCTGCCAGCCCAGCACCCTGCGTCCTCTCTGTGGGTGGTGGGGACTGGTTTGGCACCCAGTTGGCACTGGTGGTCAGTGCAGGGCAGGGCTGAGGGCCAAATCTGGGGACGAGTCTCTGCTCCTCAGCCATTTTAAACCCTTTCCTTTAGGTAGGATCTCTTTTTCATCTTCTGCAATGTAAAAAAAGGAGCTCAGCATCAGCCACTGGGGCTGAACTGTGCCAACACCCATCGCAGAGCCTGCAAAATCCCGCTGGCGCAGGGGAAAGGGGTGGCCAGTTAGGCAGGACCCCAACCAAACCTCGCTTGGGATGTCGGAGCGTCAGGGAATCACTTTCCCCACAGCACTGTATATTAAGCTGCATAATTGACTCCCCTGGGAGCCGGGGCAGCCCCTCTGCTCAGCGCTTCCAAGGAGGTGCCAACGCAGCTCCGATTCCCAATGCGGAGCCGAGCTTCGGCTGCTCTAACCAGACGCGGCTCCTTCTGCTGGCTCACGGCAGCAGAGAGTTCATCCCTGCTCCTCGCTGAAGCTGGTTGCTGCCATTTAGGGATGCAGTCCTGAATTTCCCGGCTAGGGCAGGGACAGAGGATGCGAGGAGGGTGCAGAGCTCAGTCCAGATGGGCACCTGAAAGGCTGGGAACTTCACCGCGCTACCAGCTCCTCTCCAAATGCAGGGAATTTAAAAAAAAAAAAAAAAAAAAGAAAAAGAAAAAAAGCCAAAACCAAGGGTTTGGCTCTCTCCCTGTCTTTATTCCCAGCAGCCGATGTATCTCCTAAATCACCTTCAGGGCAGACCCTGGTCACTAACGCCTCTTCCCTTCTGTCCTAAAAGCTACCCATGGGATAGCGTTCCAGACGGCACCTGGCTGATTTCCTAAAGAGCACAAATGCCAGCCCAGGGCCCGTGGGACCCCCTCCTTGCACACAGAAACTCCCCCCCACCTTCCCTTCTTGCTTTTGCATCCTTTGTGCCAGGAAAGACGCCCAGGGGCTGTTTCGCTGCCCTCCGCCAAAGAGGAGGTGCGAAGCCCCCGGCACTGACTGATGGGCGCTCTTCCTCTGCTGGGCATGCGTGGGAGGTACCCGCGACTTCGGTTCTCCTCCTGGAATTGGAATTAATTGTTCTCTGGGGGATGGCAAATGCCCTCTCCTGTGTTCGGCATCGATAAGCCGCAGCTCTGCCCAGCCCTGGCCGGGGAGAGCCACGAGAAGGAGAATGACAGCAGAGTGCTGCCTGCTGCTTGCTGGGAGCGCACCAGGAAAAACATGAAAATTAGATGAGTTTAAAACTTCTCTTTAAGAAGGGAGATGGTCTCTGTCGGTAAGGCTCTGCACTGGGACGTGAGGTTTGAGTTTAGGGTTTAGTTGTAAATGTTTTTGAGTCGTGGGCTCCTCGGGTAGCTCAGGGCATCCCCCGTCACCCTCCTGCTGGCCATGCCTTGGCCACCCAGGGCTTTTGCCCACCGGTCCCCACGCGTGTCCCTTCCAGCATCCCTCCTGTGCTGGACCTGGGCAGCTGCTGAAACGCCCGACGCTGTTCCAGGACATCAGCCAGCTCACAGGCGGTGAAATATATGTGCCGGTTTAGCGGTTGTTGACGGCAGAGGGTATTTTGCGATAAATATATTTACGGCGGGTTTGGTAAAAGGCTGTTCCAATGGGTGGTTTTTAGGAAGGCAATAAACGGGTGAGAAAATTGCTCTGGTTGCACCTCTGAGCAGGGGGATGGCAGCCCCAGCACCCTTTGCCTTTCCCACACACCCCCCCGCCCCGTGTACCCCCCGGCGGTGGTGAGCGCTCGGGGGTCCTCCATGTGGGAAATGGGGTCCCACAAATGACACCATCCCCGTCGGGGAGGGATGGGGACCTGAGTCGCCCCCGTGCCCCCTCAGAGCGGCTGGGGGGCTCCCCGGGGGGGGTCCCGTGCTCCCCGGGAACTGTTTGCAAACACGCCGCAGAGCAGGAATTATGTGTCGGCTCTGTTTGGCGTGTAATTCTGAATAACAAATAAATATGGGAAAATTGGGATCCGTTCCCAGACAATTCACAAAGGGCTTAATTGGGACTTAAGTGGTGCCTAAGTCTTGTGCTGGCTCTCTGCACTGGGGTGCTTTTCACCCAGGCGGGGAAAAGAGACAAACTTAGTCAATAAATTACTTGTGATAAATTATTCACCAACTCCACTCAGAATTAATGCCAGCTTCCCCCTCCAGCAGCTTATAAATGCTCTGATATCTCCTGACCCTATCCAGGCTCCAGCGTTACCCACCGGCTTTAAAAGCCTATCCCAGGTGCTATTATAAAACCGTATTTTGTGGCATTTATAACCAGTCATCAAAAAATCACTCCCAGATTAAACTTGGCTTGTGAGGTCGGAGCGTGACCGGCTTTGTCCTTCCTGTTGACCAAAGCTGAGTCTGTTTTCAGGTTCAAGCCGAGAAAATTGTTTTGCATGAAGCCAGGCCACTGTGCTTCTCTGAGACTTAATAACGCTTGCTTTGAATTTAAAAGCCTTCATCAGTGAGGGATTTGTAAACAGCATAAAAAGGGAGTTTTGCATTTTAACCAGCCTTTCCCAAAGGCAGAGATGAACTAACTCCGGCTCTCTTGTTTTGGGGGAAGAAAGCATCTTTGCCCCAAAGCCCAGGGAAGCTCGTCTCTCTGCTCTGTCCTGTGGCCCATCAGGACCATATGGGTAGAGATCAACAGCCTGGAAAATAAAAAAACAATAATAATACTGGCATGTCGTCACCTGAAAAGGAAACAAATGGGTTTTTTCCTAATTGTGAAACATTAAAAAATGAACCAATTCGGTTTGTGCTGGAATAAGCATCTCAATTGGGCGTCTGTCACTTGTTCATAGTATGATTATTAAATGTAATTCAGTGGTTTGGTTGTTCAAACCACTGTTTGGCAACACATAATCAAAGCCACTCACTTGACTTGAAAAGCCCATTTGAACTTCGGACACGTTGACCTAAAAAGGGTTTACAGCGTTTGATCCGAATTTGCAAATTGCTGCAGTCGATCAGGAGCCGCTTTTTTTTTTTTTTTTTTTTTTTTTCAGCGAAGGCTTTTATTTCCATGGAAAATTCTGCCGAATCCTATATCTGAGTCACTTTTCCTAACTCCTACGTGCTGCTGCTGCTGCTCAGAGCCGGTGATGGAGCCGGGCTGTCCCAAAGCCCGGGTGGCCGCAGCACCGCGCGGCTCAGCGCGCCCCGTCCCTCCAGCAGCACCACTCGGGGAGTCCCCCGGTTCCCGATGCGCAGCAGGATCCGTCCCCGCAGCGAGCGTTTGAAGGGACCAAGGAGCAGGGCCAGGGCTGGCTCCGTCGCGATGCCGCTGGGGCTGAGGGCTGCCCCGACGCCTGTCCGTCGCCCGCTCCTTGCTGAAATCACCCCTTCTTTCCTTTTCATGAAGCTATTGTTAAATAAGACAGAAGGGATTTCAGTGCCACGCTCCAGCCAAAATGGCTTTTTAATATTTTGTTGACTCCCTCTTCGCTGGTCAAACCCTCTCGTGAAGCTGCAGACGTACCCCCATCTCCCCTCTTCCTTGGCCGTGGTTGTCCTCCCCGGCTTGGCGTGGTTTTCCCTGTTTTGCTCAGGTTTTAAGGGAAGTTAAAGGAACGGGGCTGTTTACATCTGAAAGCCATCGCTTCTCCTGCCGAAATCTCGGCTGGCGGCGGCAGGGCTGCTGCAGCGCTGCAGCGCGGGGGGCCGCGGGGAGCGGGGGGCTCGAGCAGCATCGCCGCCTCATGTGGCGGTTTCGCTTCGGTTTATATTTTTAAGGGTGCGGAGTGGGGATGGAGGGAAGAGAGCAGCGTGCTGCCCAAGTCGTTTTCTCCTGGGAAATTGCGGGTGTGCTCGGAAAGGGAAGGGGCGATGCACCACAGCATCCCTCTCCTGTGGCCCCGCTCGGGTCCGTCTGCCGTGGGGCAGAGCTGGACGCTCCGTCCGCCCCGCGTAGGGCTTAGTGCCATCTTATTTTTTCCCGGTGTCCTTGGTGCAGACTCTCTCCTTGGGCAGCGCCTGTAAATAATAGAGTTGCAGAGCTGAGTGGGTTTAAAAACCATGGCGGGGGGGAGGATGTTTGCAGCCAGAGGCAACGGAGAGGGTTGATGCGGCTCCCTGCCCCACAAGGCTGAAACCCC
>NW_009649114.1:1828800-1848066 GCF_000708025.1 Charadrius vociferus
AAAGAAATGAAATTCTGAAAAAAAATTTTCGGAAAAAAAAAAAAAAAAAAGAAAAAAAAACAGAAGAAAGAAAAAAGATCCCTGGGGGGAGATGATGTTTGTGAATTAAAGACAAAGTGGGTGACATTTCCGCCAGCCATGTGCAGCTGCGGCGCGGGGAGGGGGGACGCGCGTGGGGCCGCCGAGGGCTGTAATTGCCGGAGGCGATGGGAGAGCGGCAAATTCTCACGCGCTGCCCGTGCTGGGGGGACTGGCAGTGGGCGATGATGCGGTGGGGTGATGGTGGGGAGTCTCGTTCCACCGGGTGACAGCCAGCCCTCGGTGTCATGGGAAGAGGAACGAGGTTTTCCTGTTGCACGGCCGCCCGGGAAAGCCGGGGCTTCGCAATTAGCGGGAGGGGGACGAGCGAAGGGGCGGCTGGGATGCACCTTGGGTCTTTAACGCTCGTCCTTCCTGCAGCCCCTCCAGGACATGTGGGACTTCGGGGTCACTTCTCGACTCAAAGCCTCCAGCTCCAGTCCAGCGTCCTCCAAACTCAGTAACGCCAGCGGCCGGCTCACCCCGGCTCATCGCAGCCTTCCTCCTACGGGCTAATTCCCTCTCTGCCAGCAATTCCCTTCTCCCCGCTCTGCCCCCAGGCTCCCAGCGGTCAGATAGATGGTTTTATTTAAAATAAACTGGAAAGGGATTTTTGCCAAGAATAAGCACGATTCCTCACCCGTGAAGGCTTATTCCATCCCCTTCAGTTCGGGGAGGGACCTTTATCAACCACCGAGTGCCCCGCGGTTCGGCCACGGGCAGGGCAGTGCCCACCAGCACGGGGAGGGGGGGGGGCACACACCTTGGTGCAGAAAACGTGGAGATTTGAGGGCTGTGCGTTGGTTCCCCCCCATGGGGTGGGTGCAGGGGGGGACGTGCAACCCCCTCGGCTCGTGATGGCAGAGTCAGCCCTGTGGTTCACGAAGGACCGAGTGGTCCCCGTCCCATTGGAAAGCATCTCTGGGGTCTCTGCTGGTGGCAAAACGCTGCTGCTCCCCGAGGAGGGGCTCAGCACCCCCAAACCCCCTAAGGGCGATGCTGGTGAAGCTGCCCCTGCCTTGCCGAACCCTTCCCGGTCTCCGTGACTTCTCGGGGCACAGCACAGGGCTTTGCCTCCGTCCCCACCTCAAGCTGTTCCGCGCCTGAGGAGGGGGGTGAAGCAGCCCCAAAGCCGTGCCTGGCAGTTGCTATGGCAACCGTACATTTTTCTTATGATTCCTAATGACTTATTGGCATTTGTACTAATCTATGGCTTTTTTGGCTGCCGGAGGCTGATTCGTCTCCCCTCAGCCCCTATTTGCAGACGCATCCCGTGTGGTGCAGGAGCCTGGGTCGGGTTTGGGGGGCTGCCCCGGTGCTGCCCCCCACTCCCGGTACAGCATCCCCGGTGCTTCCCAGGGAACAGCAGAGACAGGAGCCACCGGCCAGCCCTTTGCAAGAGCCAGGTGCTAAATCACGGCTTGTTTTTTCCCCGGCGAGGCTGAGAGGAGCGTAGGAGGGCCAGGGGGTTTGGAGGGGAATGGCTCTCGCTGGGCAGGAGCCAGCCAGGGCGGAAAGCAACAGCCCCGGGAGAAGCAAGAGGGGTCCCGGGCTGTGCAAACCCCCAAACCGGTGCGGGGTTTGATGGGGTCCGAGATGTGACTTCAGTGTCGTGTCTCCAGCCGTGCTGGTAGGACAGCTGAGCTCTTCCTCAGTGAAATTCAACCAGAGAGAGAAAATCGATGCACGCTTTTTTAAATCCATGTTTAATACCAAAAGTAATACCTCGCCCAGATTTATTCGGGTGGATTAGATAGTTCTTAGCTGCTCATGAGCATCACTGAGCAGCTTGCGAGGCTGGAACAATGCTCTGGGCAGAACTGCCCGACTCCCTCTGGCTGAAAGCAGGGCTTGGACCCGGGCATGGCCGCGGTTGGCTTTGCAAAGGTTTGGAGGCTTTATCAGACATTCAGAGAGTCTTTTTGCCCTCAGCCGGGGGCCACTTTCTGGCTACTGAACCTGTACTTGGGCCCTGAGAGCAGCGCAGGGTTCTCAGCCGGTGAACGTGTGGCTCTGAGCTCTTCTGCCTAATTCCTTCAGAGACACAAGCCAGGCAAACCGCCCGCCTCGGGTTTTGCCTGCGGAGAGGCTGCTGTGGGTGTTGCACATGGGCAAGCAGAGACCAGGGAGACAAAGTTACCGGAATGGCCAGTAACAGCTTCACATCCAACCCTTTAATGTCACCGATGCGCTCTTTCTGGCTGTCATGTCCTAATAAGCTGCTGAAACATTGGGGTTGCAATCACTGGCTGAAATATTTAACCCTGAGCAGTGCACTGAAGCTCAGATAAAGTCACGTGAAAATTTGGGGGATTTTAGGGTTGGTGACAAGTTGCTGCAGCACAGGGGCAGGGGCTCGTTCCCTTTGTTTGATGGGTCGTCACCACCCTGGATCTGCTCTTGTCCTTGCCTTTTTATTACCGGAGCTTTCTCCTCCTCGCCCTGTCCTGCAGTCCCCAAGCCCAGATGCACAGGGAAGGGAGAACCAAGCTACGTCTCGCTGCTGGCTGAGCATCTGCCCGCACGCATGAGTAGGTTTGGTAGGACCTCACATCCTTCTGGCATCTCCGGGGGCATCGTGGCAATAGAGCATCAGCTCATCGGGATGGCGTCTGCGGTGGGAAGCAGTGGGGGAGTCCAGGTCTCCCCAGGGCAGGATCAGTCCCCCCAGGAGCATCTCGCGTCCCTCAGACTCTGCTGAGATGCTCTTTTTTTGTCACTCCGTGAGGTCATCAAGCCCTCAGGAGGTGCTTTGTAACTCCAGCCCTTTATCGCAGCCACACGGCCCAAGGAGGCCAGAGTGTGCCAGCGAGATAACAGGGAGAGACTTCCCCCTCCCCCGTAATTAGAAATTAGCCTGATTTCACGGCACTTACAAGCAGCCGTTGTCCATCCTGACCTTTCTTCTGCTGAAGATCAAAGGGAGCAGGGCTGGGCTGCAGCTGTGGCTGCTCTCGCCCCGCTCTGCAGGCGTGATGTGACCCCGGTCCGCTGCCCGCCCACTGATGCTGGAGTCACCTGCCCCTCACACAGCCCCTTTGGTGACACCGTCCCTCCCCGTCCCCATCCCCTTCCCCAGCCAGCAACCCAGACAGGCAATCCCTGTCACCTCCCGGCTCCCTTCGCTCCTGGAAGAGCAGTTCAATCCGTGAATGGAGAGACAAATAAGATGGAGGTGGCAGGGGACCAGCTGAGCCCCCAGTACAACGGAGGCCGAGCGAGGTCCCCAAGTCCCCTGGTCCTCCCTCGCCCCTTCTCTTGGCACCGCCTGGGCAACGTTCCCCGCCTGCAGCAATACTGCTTAGCTGAAGAAATATTGTTTCCAACAACAGATACCTCTAGAGAAATAACAGGAGAGATCCCATCATGGTTTAGATTTTAATTACGCTCAGGAAATCTTTCCTTTTTTTAAGCTTTGTTTAATAACCCGGTCCTCCTCACCCGCCCTTCCCCTGCCCAAGAAAGTTTAAAGAGCCTCGATTTATCCCTCTGAAGGGACTAACATCAAATCGCCGTGGTGGCAGGATATTTCTTCCTAAAATATCCCCAGGGTACAGGCTGGAGCAGCCCCTGGCTGTTCCTGGGCTCAGGACCGGGACAGGACCCCCGTGGGTGCTGGGCAGCCCCCGGTCTGCACCCGATCCAGCACACCGAGCTGCCGTGAGCCACTTGCCACCAGTGTTCTCGCAGTCTCACTGGGAGCTGATACCTTATTCCAGAGACCTGTTTTTTCACCCCAACAGATGGACGCGGCCGTGCCCTCCCCAGGCGACATCGCTGCCCTCTGTCCCCTTTGGAGCTCACGTTGGCTTTACAGCCGTTTTGCGGAGTGCCACGTGTGTAGCAGAGCTCAAAAGCCTTTGACATTGCCCGGAGCATCCCCTCTCCAAAGGATGCTGCCCTTGGCCTTGGTGTGGGTAGAGGAAGGGGGGAGGCTCGGGGAGGGGTGGCTGCTCTGCAAATGAGCCAGCCTTAATGGCCACCCCCCAGCACCCGGGCTGTGCCGAGGGGTATTGATCGTTCCTGTTTGCGTGCTGATCTGCTGGGGAAGGTCACCCGGGCTGATGCAGCGCCGGCAGCGTCTGCGGTCGTGCTGCCAGGACAGCGGTTACCCCGGCCATCGGGCTGCCGGCTGTAGGGCCCGAGATGCCCATGGGGTGGGATGGGGACCAAGCACGGGGATGGGATGGGGACCCTGGGCTGTCCGAGCAGCCAGGAACAACACAGAGAGATGGAGACTTTCCTCTGGGCTTTAACATCTCTGGGGAGGAAGGTTCAAACAGCCTCTGCCTGCCCGCTGCAGCTCTAGGCATGCTACTTGTTTGTTTGATTAGAGAGACGAGGAAATAAATGGAAGAGATATGAGCATCCCTCTCCACTCCCGGCTCCTGTGTAGTACTGGCTTGATTTTTCAAAAGGACTCAGTGTCCAGAGCTTCAGAGCTGTCTGCATCATTTAGACGGGCACATGGGAGATGAGCCCTTTGAAAATCTTGTCCCAAGTGGTTAACCAGGAGCCGTTCTTCCCCGCAGGCTGGCGGCCTTTCCTCCCACCGTAACGATCTGTGGGGTCTTTCCCTCTATCTGCAGCGTACGACAGAGGGAAACGGTATGTCACGGACATATATATCATAATTTCCTGGCATGCACCTGTCTCTCCAGCACACAAACTGCTGCAAGGCACAAACACACGCTTGTGCGGATTATGAGCTACTACTGCTGTCATGTTGTCGCAGCTCAACAGGCGTGTACAGCCACAGGAGTTATCGCATCCCAGTGCCCGGCTGCTGTCAGCCCCTGGCAGCCGCCCCGCTCCTCGCTCCGTGCCGACAGCCTCCCCCGGGCTGCGGGAACCGTTTGCGTCTCAGAGCTGGGGGGATGCGGGGAACGGGACCCCCGCAGGGCTCGCGGGGACCCGGCGTGGAGCATCTGTGCTGGGAGAGGAGCCGCAGTCTGTGGGAGATGCTTTAGACTTGAATTGCCGGTGGTGCCGGGGCGGCACCGGGCGTGCGGCGATGCCAACGTGCCTGCTGCCGAGAGAGCGCGGGCAGCAGCAGGGATGTGGCGGTGGTAACGCGGGTGGGAAATCGGGCTGAGCTCTCCCGTGCAGCCTCACAGCTAATTAGCAGCCTGGGGAGATGCAGAGGGAAAAGGTCCCTCCGCCGGGGCACTGCCTGATGGAGAGGGGATTGCGAAGGGCCCAGCTGCACATTGCCATGGGTGCCTTCCCACGGCAGAGCCCACGCCGCGCTCCAGCCTGCATCCCCCGGGACGCGGGGCTGACGTGAGCCCGGGTTCTGCAGTCCCCGGCAGAGCCGGCTCCCACGCGGCGGGCGTCGTGGCCGGGGAGCCTGCCAGAAACCCAGGAGGTGGGAGAGCCGGAGCGAAGGCAGGAGCTGGAGGTCTCCGTTTCCGCTGAAATCTGGCACCTTCCCCCTCTCTGGCAGCCCCACTAGAAGCTATAATTATATCCGAGTGCTCACAACAACCCTTTCCCGAGCACCCTGGGAATGAAAATCAAGAAGGATGCTCTGAAGGGGTAGGCTTGATTGATGGGAGCTGGGCTTGACGCTCCACGCGCAGCGCCGGATGGATGACGGAGCAGCGATGCCAAGCCCCGGCGCACGGGAGCTCCCTCCCCGGCTGGGTGGGCAGGGAAGGGGGTTTGCGGGAGAGTCCGCTGTGCCACCGTGCGGGGTGAGGGTGATGGGTGCTCCCGTTATGGAGGCAGCAGGTCCCAGCGCCGCCATCCCACACAGCCAGGAGCTCAGGTCCTTAACACAGGGGGGCTCTGCTCGACTCCAGGCACTAAAGCTGGAGGCAGCGAGGGGCTTCGGGGGTCTGCCAGCCCCCTGGGGCTCTGCAGCCTGGCTGGAGACCCCCCGGTGCTGCTGCCTGCGGGACATCATCCCCGGGGCTGGCTGGAGAGCAGGCAGCATCGCCGGCAGGAGCTCCGCTTGCTCGGCAGGGTTCAAAGCCAACCCACCTGGGACTGCGAACAATTAATTTTCCCAATCTGCACAACGATCAGCTTCTGAGGAGAACAATTAGCCGGTCACAAATTGTAATTGTCATCTCACTTCTGATTTTAATTTGGCCTAATGAAGGCTAAGTGATTCCGTCTCGCTCCTCCTCCCCCGGCCCCACGGCCCTCTGGCATCCCCGGCTGCAGCGGGGCCACCGGGGGAGGCAGCACCCGGCCCGCAGCCGTGGCCCTCCCCGGGATGGAGAGCGCTGGGGGAGGCCGGGGGAAAACCATTAATCCCTGTTGCGGGCTGCTTGTTTCCAGATATCATGGCCAATAAAAGTTTTATTTAAGGGAATTGGCTGCCTGTGTCCATGCATTCTGGTTTGTCACAGCCTGTTAGCCTCTCACGCTTGCCCTTTGAAGCGGGGGCTGTCATTTAATCTTCATCTAAAATAATGCACTGATTTTTTTTCCCCTTTGCTGATTTTAACTCGCTGCTGCGTGCGTGTCTCCGTCTGCACCCTGCTCCCCCTGCCCCATCCCCACCTCCCCGACGCGTTATCGTCTGCAGCACCTTTCGGATCTAGCTGTGTTTTCGAATGAATTCACGGTCTCGCTGAATTGCCCTTCGCTTTAATACTTAATTTAGATTGAAGAAGGTGGTGGCTGGGTCTCGAATACCAAGTCAGGCCGTGCCGTAGCTGCGGCTGGAAGCTGCGTGATGCCCGCTGGGGTCGGGATGAGCCAAGTTGTCCGAGTTTGGTGAACTTTGCACAACGGCCCCGCTACTTTCTGAGCCTCGCAACCTCCCTTCTCCTCCGGCCTCTCGAAGGAGATGAAGGAGTTGCCATGGGGAGACGGCAGCCTGAGGCGCTGGATCTGTTCGCTCATGGCATCATCCATCTCCGAAAAGGCCGACCCCGGCCCCCTCCCGCGCCGCAGCTTCTGTGCATCGTTCAACACGGGGCAGAGTGACAGCAAAACGCTGCCGAGCCGAGGAGCGGGCGCTTTGCCACGCACGGCTTTCCCTCCTCCCCAGCCCCAAGTGTCATAATTTTAACACAAGCACGAAGGAGAGGGCTCCTTCATCCTGAGAGACAGACTGAGCCCCTTCTGGGGTGAAGCACTGCAGCTCTTTAATAGCACCAATTAAAACCGCAGAGGGAATGAGGCGTTGGCAGGCAGTAATCACCCAGACTGGAATATGGCCTGAGCGTGAGTTTTAATAGCTTCGCTTCAAAGGGAAAACATACTTTCCATGACCCTTGGATGAACAGAAACCTGGATTCAGAGCTGATGCGAAAGCCACGAGGTTGAGTACCGGCGTGCCCCCGAGCCCCACGCTGGGACACCGCTGCTCCGCTGCGTCCCACGGCCCCGCTGCCGTGTCCTGTTAAAAGCCACAGGCAGCGAGTCATGAGGAGGAGTAGGGCGAAGGGAAGAGGAGAAATAAGTGTATTAGCGAGACGAAGATCAAATGGCAGCTACATAAGCTCATCTCTCAGGGAAAAATGTCATCTCCAGTCTGAGGCGGGGGAGGGGGGGTTATGTGTGAGTGTGCAATGAAATGGTGGTTAAGATGAAATGTCTTTCAGGGCCAAAGCAAGTGAAGTCGTTCCCCGTTCACCCCCTTTCTGCGGCCCCGCATGCCGCCAGCAGCAGCATCCCGCACGCACCGGGGCAGCCTGGCACACCCTGCCTGGCACTGCCACCACCTCAGTTTGCTTCCCCGTTTTTTTCATGCCGCCTGGGGAGGAGGATCCAGAGGCCATCCTGCCCCGGCCGTGCCCCCGACTCGCTCCGCAGCCCTCGCCCGGAGTTACGACTAATGCGCCCAGCAAACATCTTGGGCTCAGTTGCGGCTGATTCGGTTAGCTGTTTGCACAAGTGAGGGCAAAGCTCAGCTTGGCTGAAGCTAAAAACAATTCAAATCACTCCTGAAAGGCCCTAAGCGCGGACCCCGCTGCCTGCAGCGCAGCATCCCTCCGGCCGCATCCCTCCGGCCGCATCCTCCTTGCCCCGCTGCGCCGCGTCGGGGCTGCGGTGCGCAGGACGCCCGTTCACCCGCTCAACCCTGAGCGCCTGACAGCCGTGTTCCGGCAGGATCCGGCCCTCCTTGCGTGCCCGCTTGGACCAGCCCAGCATCAGGGATCGCAAAGTTTCCCCTAAGCTGACCCAACCAGCCGTGCAGCGATGCCCACCCAGCATCGGCGCAGCCGTCTCGGCATCACCAGCGCCGGCTGCTGCTGTCACCGGGATGGTGACTGGCAGCTCATGGAGTTGTCACTCACGGCCGCTCCAGGCGCAGGAGCCTCCAGCTGGGGTTGGCAGCAATCATGTAATGATGGGACCTCGTCAGGGCCAGGAGGACCCCGTTAGAACCATGCTGGAGCTGCCGGTTTCATTGGGCAGGTGCTGAGTGGTGCTGTGAGGTTGGAGATGCAGAAGGTGGACTCTGTGCTCGTTAACGCCTGGTCTTCAGGGGCTCATCACGGATATTTCACAGCCAGCGGGAAGCTCTTGGTGGCTGTGGATGAGCTATGAGTCTGTCCTGTGCTATTCCTAGAGCACTTCCCTGATTTCTGAGAGCCTCAGGGATGTCAGGCTGCACCCTGTGTGCCTTTGGAGAAGCCTAGCCTGAAATTTGGCCCCTCGATGGTGTGTTTGAGCTTTTCCTTCCTCTCCCTGGTATGGTTGGTGTAAAAAAAAAAAAAAAAAACCAACCTGGAGGTGGCTGCAGAGGAGGCACTGGAAAGGTAAAGTCCTTAATTTTGTTCTGCATTATGTCGAAGAAAAACTTAGTATGTTGCTGCCACTGTAGGTTTTTGCTTGAAAATGGCTCTTGAGTTTCTCTTTGCTCTTAACATCCATACATGGCACACACATGCCTACACCCCGTGTCAGGCTTATCTTTTTTTACAAACCTTTTAAACCAGCAATGACACATCTGAAAGTTCCTCCAAAAACAGCCCCTGTCCTTCCTTCTGTGACACGAATGGATGAAGATCCGCTCAGAGCTCAGTCACGCGGAGAGTAGCTTCAGTGGGGTGGTTTTTTTCAAAACAATGTTTTTGTCCATTCCTCTTAAGACGAGTTGATGGTGGGCTCTCTCTCCTCTCCCCATGACCCCCTGCGCAGCTCCTGGGTGCTGTGGCCTCAGCAGCGCCCACCCGAGGGATGCGCCCACCCGAGGGATGCACCCACTGGCTGTATATACTGGTGGGTTGGACTAGATGATCTCTAGAGGTCCCTTCCAACTCTGAAGATTCTGTGATAAGTGCTTCTGGGGGTCCTGCAGCCGCAATCCCGCTGGCTGGGAGCGGGCGCCGTGCTCGCCTACCTCTGGCACGTGGGATGCTGCGATATCCAGGTTCTCCATGCCGGGGCCACGAGCTGCCCCGTTGCCTGTGGGAAGGCTCTCCCCATGGCTGGGTACCGCATCCAGCCCCGGCAGCTCTCTCCCTCACCCCCATGTGCTCCCGAGGAGTTGGAGGTGCAGAGTTGCCTCCATGGTCTCCTGCGGGCAGGGCTTCATCGGCTGCCGGCCACAGGGGCCAGGGCAGCGCTGCTGCCTGCGGTGTGACACAGCCTGGTAGGGTTTGAGGAACCCACAACAATTTATTGTCGTTTACACAATTATTTTTTCACCCGATGACCCCTCCCCACCTGGGAAGGGGAATCAGGGGGGAAAAAACCCAAGGAAACCAGAGGGTGGAAATATAAACAGATTTAATAGAATAAGACTAAATAATTAACGTTAATAATACTGAAGAACCAGTATTGATCCCGATACCAATACAAAATACCCAAGGACTATCCCCAGCCCGTTCCATCAGTAGAGCTGTGCGCTCCCAGCAGTGACAGCCAACGTGGGACCCTGCGAGCGCTGCGGGAGGAAGGGAAGGGCTCCGGGCTCCGGTTTGGGTCAAGTGCCCGGGGCTCTCTCTTCCTCGTGTCCACATCTGGCAAGCTCAAAAACACTGAGACCTTGAAACCCACATCCCATAGCTGGTTAGAAAGTAAATATTTTCACAAATTCAGACACTTCTAAAAGTACAGTTTTCCCAAACATTAGAAGAGAAATTAATCCTGCATTCTCAAACCAGGACACAGCTCCAGGTTTTTCAAGAGGGATTCCATACCCTTTGCAAATTTTCCTCTCCAGAAGAGCAATCATACACTGCCATGTTCTTTTATTTAAGTAATTCGAGTGCACACACGGTGCCTAGAGGAACAGGCAAGGAGACACAGCGACACACTCCCCAGAGGCTCTGCCTGTGCCGTGTCCCTGCGCTGCCGGCTCAGCCCCGGGAGCCGCTCGAGCGCGGTGGTGGCAGCACAGACCCGGGCACCGACCGCAGTGGTGTGATGTGCAACATCTGGGCGGAGATCTCCGGTGGTCTGACAGACAACGCCGTGCCGGGAGCATCAGAGCAACGGCAGCCGGGTGTCCCACCGATACGCGTTTGGGTGCTGAGCCGCTCTGGCACCCCAAAGGTGCCGAGTGAGGTTAAAAACCCACCGAAGAGGGTGTTTAACCCTCTTCGAAGGGTTCCCTCGCTGCGTATTTTCACCAAACTCGTAGCTGCCTCGTTATCTTGGAAACTGGGGAGTTTAAAAGCCATTTGAAGGGAAGGACACGGGTGCGTGTGCCCCCACACACTGGCTGGGTGACCCCCCCTCCGTTGGCAAGGCGGGCAGCGGCTGGGGCGGCTGCATCCTGCCCTGCGGTGCGGACAAGGGCGCTGCGGCCGCCTGTCCCTCTGCACCCTGGCCGTGGGTTGGGACTGGAAGGGAAATTTGGGCTGTAGCTGTACTTTAGCAAAGTCTCTGTGCACGTCCCTCCCGACCCGCCGATGCCGCACAGTGAATTGTCCTGCTGCCGAGCTGGGAACCCTTAAATAGGTGGGACAGAGGCGGCAAATGTTTTCCGTTTCTCTTCCCATTCCTATCTGGGTGTTTTATTATTATTATTATTTTATTTTAGATCCCCTTTGAATGACAACTCTATCAAAACAGCTCATTTGGAAACGTCAGGTCCATTCTTGATAAGTCATCAGTCATCGTGATTGGTGCTGACAGACGCCCTGCAACAGTGCCGTGGTATCTAATATACTGTGCTGCAGTCTTTTGTAATATCACATTATTTTATTTATTCAGCATGGCATGAAATCTCTCCTTTAGGAAAGGGGAAGGAGGGGAGGAATTAACCCTTCTAGTGAAGCTTCCATTTCTGCATACTCCATGCAGCAAGTAGCAGAAATCAGGATTTAGCAATCGGGCTTTAACGTGGCATTCGAGTAGTTTAAAGCTCTGAATGTCACTGGAGTTGAAGCAAAGTCCTGGACCGTCGTCCAGTGCTGGTGGCACTGGACCGATGAGAGCCGACACTGCATTTCACAGTGCTGAGACACGTGTCCTGAGTGGGTGCAGCCCCTCGGGGCGCACAGCACCCTTCTCCCCGGGCTTTGCCCGTCGGGAGGACGAGGACACACCGGTTCGAGTGCTGCCATTTGCTCCATCAGGACGATGACAGGACCTGCTGTGTCCCACCTGGCTCGTGGCCGTACCTGCTGCCCGCGAGTGGGACAGCCATGTGCTTTATCCCCTCACCCCACAGCGAGCATCCCGGGCAGCAAGCAGCTCACCGGCCCTTCCTCCGCACTTGAAATGTATATTAGGAGTGGGGGCAGTGGTTTAGGGTCCCTCCTCACCCCCATCACCTTCCTTTGTCTTTATACAGCACTCAGCTCCATGAAAAATACGGCTCCTTGGTGTCCTGCCTCCTCTTGCTCATGGAGGCACCGTGCTGGTCCCTTCCTCAGCCTTGGGGATGCTTTTGGGAGCTCCAGCCTGCCCGCTCCCCTCCCCAGCCCAGCGGTGCTGCCCTCCAAAGCAGCATTTCAGCCTCGCGGAGCTGCCGGAGGGCAGAGTCCGGCCGTGGTCCCCGGGATGCTCCCGGGGATGTCCCCCAGGAGGAGGATGGCAAAGCCCAGCGGCTGGGCTGGCTGCGACCAGCAGCGCCCGTCCTGGGAGCTGCTTTCCTGCATCTCCTAATCTGCATCGCGGAGCCTTTGTTTGCTCTCATTAACGTGTCTGCGAAGTGCCTGATGTGTGAAATATCCTTTTTATTAGCTGGAATTGATAGGGCCGTCTGGGACTTGCATCTGATCTGTTTTCAAGGCCAGGACTCTCCAGACAAACCCGTGTTGGTCTTGCTCAGTTTCTGGCTTGGAAAGGGCTCGGGCACAGCTCGCAGACGTGTTCCTTCACCCAGAAACCACGAGTGGGATGAGCCACGGTGTCACCCGTGGGTCCACCCACCCCCGAGGTCCTGCTGATACAGGACAAGAGCAAAGCTGGCAGAACTCTGCTGGAGCAGAGCTGGGGCTGGTGCCTCCGGAGTTTGGGATCCCCTGGATTTTCCTGCCTTCAGGGGTTAATCTGGTTTTCCTAGAGCTCCTTCGGACTCTTGGAACTGTCCCCAGAGTGTAGAGGAGCTCAGCAGTTGTGGGAAATTTCCTCCCTGAGAGGAAACTTGGGTGGGAATTCGGGCAGGGAGAGCAGCCCAGCGCAGTGCCGTAGCCCACAGGGGATCTCTCCGTCGCCCTCTTTTTCCCACCACTTTCTTCCCACGTGCATTTTCACCCTCTGTCACTGCCGTGGCCCCGAAGCGGCAGCGCAAAACGCCGTTGACAGGCAGCGGGCTCTGCTTCCGCAGCCGTAACCCGCTCGCAGGAGGTTGCCAAGCAAACATTAAACCTTGGATTCGTAACCAGCCTCGGTGAGACTGAATCTTCCCTCCTGCACACATCCCTCCCAGGAAAACGCACATGTTGGCCCCGGTCCCCATCGCCCACCCTGCTCCCCCTTCCTCCTCCTCCTCCTCCTGTCCCTGGTGCTCCTGAGACCGCCGGGGAGTCGCGTCGCAGCAGCCGTGTCTGTCATCGGAGCCTGCCACCGAGAAACCGAAAATAACGGGCAATAGGAGGATGAGGGTAATGGTACGGGTGATGTTACTGCGGGATCCCTCCGCAGTGTCCCCCTCCTGTCCTCCCGCTGGGTTGGGGGACATGGCCACACTCTGCCCGGGTCACCGCGGGGCTTGGCAGAAGGGAAAGGGGATGCTGGAAGGGGGAAAAGATGGGACACGGGGAAATGGCTTGATGTGAGGCTTTCTGGCACTGCTCTGGAGCTGTTGCTGCTTGTGAGGTCCGGCGTGATCCCCCCCCCGGCCACCCTCATCCTGCGGAGCGAGGCGTTGGGGACGGAAGGGGCGCTGTGCTCTGCTCTGCCAGCGAGCTCCGTGCGATGCCCCGGTACCCGCGCTGGGGCCGCACCGAAAGGATTTGGCTTTGAAAGCACCATCGAGCGGAGCTCATCTCCCTGCGGGGGGGGCTTTGCTCCGGGTTTTTGTTCTCTTGCATTGACCAGTTCTCCCTCATTTAAATCCACCCGGTTTTGGCTGCTTCGTGGCCCTGCTGCGTGCACCGATGCAGCTCCCAGTCTGCTGTGTGCCATCCGGGACATGGCCCGGCCACATCCCTCCTGCCGTGAGATGCTGAGATGCTCCTGGGTGCTGTGCATGCGGCCTGGCAATTTGGGGACCCGCCAACCAGCCATGCCACCGCGTTCGGGGACACGGCGGTCCCCCGTGCTTGCTTGGTGTCAGCGTGTTGGTGGAGGGACCGGCTCTCCCCGCTCCTCCAGCCTTGGACGGCGGGTCCGTAGCGAGCTCATTAGGAAAGACCTGGAGGTGTTTTCCAGGCAGTTCAGGAGCTCGCCTGAATTATTTAACACTCCGCTCCACAGCACGGCGGGGAGGAGGAGCTGGGGGAGCTCATTACCAGGCTGGAGCTGTTTGTTTCTCATCCCTGGCACGGCGGTGCCAGGGACAGGAGGCGCCTGCGGCACGGCTCCCCGCTGCCGGGCAGTGATGGCCAATGCCAGGCACAGCGGTTTGGGGAAGGGAACCACACATTCTGCCTCTGACCCGGGCAGGATGGAGCTGTGCTGTGCCAGGAGGGTCCCGGAGCAAACTGGGTGTCGCTGCGGGGCTGGAAAGTGGGAATTGAGCGCAGCAGAGGGGAAGGATGAGGGTTTCAAAGGGGCTCGGGATGCTCGGGGCATCCTGGCACGCTGGGTGCTGCCTGGGGGTGCTGGAGTTGGGGTGCACAGCTCCCCGCGTCTGCTGGGAACTCCTTTGGTGATCACAGAGAGCGTTTTCTAAAGCCTCTGGGTGACTGAGGAGGCAAATGCCATTTGGAAGCCCGCGCTAGGCTCTCGGAGGCTCAGCGATGGCTTTTAGAGGCTGAAGGGCTCTAAATTAGCTTTTGCCACTCAGGAAGAAGCTCGTGGAGATAGCTCTGGAAACAGTGACACACTGCAGCAACAGTCGGAAAGGGCAAATGGCAGGCGAGGGATTATTAGGGAATAAATAAAGCCGCAGACCGAAGCCAGCGATACGCCTGCGATCTGAGCAGCGCCTGCGGGCTCTCCTGCCTGGATGGGAAGGGTCTGGGCAGGGGAACGGCGATGGCCGGAGCGGTGAAACAGATCCCATCAGAAAAGCAAAACGGGCTCTTCAGGTTGCAAAGGAGATGGTGGGGGGGGGGGATAAGTGCCTGCAAACCCCGGCACGGCAGCCCTCCTGCTTTCACCGAGCTCGCCGGCGCCGGCCCTGCCTGAGCCCTCTCCCCCCTTCTCCATCCCGTTTCTGCTTGGGATGTTCTTGATTTTGACGTTTGCAAGGGGACCGCGAGGATGCTGGGGAGAGTCCGGCCACGCAGACCAGAGTTGAGCTCCCGCTGCAGCCCGGAGACGGTGCCAGGCGTTAGAGACGCTTCCAAAAATGCAGCGAGCTGCAGCCCAGCGCAGCACGGCTTTTGTTAAATGGCGCAAATTTTACAGAGTAAAGGACAATTCAGCTACAAGCCGAGACCGAAACTCCATCTTCCCAGCCTCTTCTTTCTTCAGGCGATGCGGAGCGGAGACCAGCCAGCTTTTCCAGTTGGCTTTTGTAAGACATTTACAAATGCACCAGATAACCCCCCCAGCCTGGAGACCAGCCCTGCGATTCTCGGGGATAAAACGAGATGGCCCCAGGGCTGCCCAGCCAAAAAGGGATGGATTTGAGGCTTCCCGCAGACGTGAGCGTGCTGCATGCAGGACACGGGAGAAGAACTGCTGCCTATAGACCTCGCGCCACCAGCTCGGCACCTCCAAAGCCGCCTTCCCGAGCAGGCAAGGCAGCGTGGATGGATTTAACTCCTGGCCCCGCTGAGGCGCCCGGCCGTGGCTCTGGGTGTCGCAGGGAGAGCCGGGTGCCATCTCCATCCCCACCGCTGTGCGTGGCCACCCGGCCCCGGCGCTGCTCCCCAACAAGGTCTCGTGGGCTCAACTTTTGCGATCAAAGAAGATGAGGGAGATGAGGGGCAGGGAAAGGCCCTGGTGGTTATCTCCAGGAGGAATAAACCTTCAGAAAGCCTGAACGCCGCTGAGCCATGGCTTTGGAGAAGCTGCTCCACAGGGACCCCCGGCACAGCCCAGGGATCTCCCCTCCTCCCTGAGCATCTCCCCGGCCACCCCGTCTCTCTGCATCCCGGTGGGATGGGACCATGCTTATCCCCAGGCAATGAGCGTGGGACCAAAAGCAGCTCTGGGATGTGCTCAGCGCTGCGTGGGCAGTTTGTGGCTGAGCAGGGCCAAATCCTGCATGCTCCAGGCTGGAGGCTGTGCCTGAAGCTGCCAGCAGCATCTCCGGGAAGCCACAGGGACCTGTGGGAGGGTTTTGGAGGCAGGCAGAGCCACCACAACCCTTCCAGAGCCTGAAAGCAAAAGAAGAAGAACAACAGGCTTATTTCCCAGCCCTCCTCATTAAAAAACATCCAAAGTGGAGGGAGAGAAGCATCCAGATAAGAAGCGGGGACCGCTCCTGCCCGCTGGCTCCTGCCGGATCGGCGCGATAGCGAGGTGCAGGCAGCCGAGCGGTTTGCTTTGCACGCTCCCGGCAGCTTTTTATCTCCTAAACAAGCAGAAATAACGCTATCGCCCTCCCTGCCGGGAGAGATGCAGGAGAAGACCCACAAACAACATCCCCGGGTCCCTCAGCGCACAACCAGGCTTAACCGAGGAAAGAAGCCACCGGAAAAGCGGGCAGAGCAGCAGCCCAGAGCCGCTGGGTTTGGAGGGGTCTGTTCCCTGTCTCGTGTTAATGCTTTTCAGGGGATAACGAGCTAAAATTGCTGAGGCTGGAGCACGGCTTTGCTGGCGTGGGTGCAGAGACCGCCCAAGGTGGGATGCAGGGATGCACACGGGGTTCCCCGTGCTCTGTGTCACGCCACCCCGCACGCCTGGGCTTGGTTTGTTTGCTTTAGCCAGGGGTGAAGCGGCAGCAGAGCTGGGGTGGGAGCATCCTCCCATCCCTCGAACCAGACAGCGGCGACGCAGAGCTGCATAATACGCCGGAATTTAATAAAACGCCTCAAACAGACAAAGTTTTTCCTTTTGCCAGCTGCTTAATTAAATTGCCTAATGCTGTTTGCGATCGCAGCACAAACTCCTGTGTTTAAAGACCACGGTGTTGCCATGGTGCTCACCCGGCGGATGGTGCGGGGCTGTGGTAGTGTGGGGGGGGGGGGGGGGGGGGGAGAGATTCGGTGTCTTTTTCTTTCTTTCTCTGTGTGTTTGTTTTCTGACACGGCGGTAAACTCCCTGCCAAGGTTTGTGTCGGGATCTTCGCTCTGAACAGAGCAGCTGCTTTTCCACCCCAGGGCTTCGAAGATGCTTGCTCGGGGATATGAGCACCTCGGCAGCGTTGCTGAAACATCCCTGGTCCCCTTCTATCAGCAGGAGGGAGGGGATGGATTTTGGCTTCCAAAAACAGTGAGCTCTTGCTTTGCCATCGCCTTGCGGGCCGGGTTTGTAAGGACACAGGACTTGGGAAGAGCAAATCTGAACTGTTTTGTGCAGTCCCAGCGTGGGTTTGAGGTAGGGACTGAGCCCAGAAATCCTGATCCACAGCGTTGAGGGGTTACCCTGTCCGTGTCTGTGTGTGAAGGAGTTTCCCATCAGCAACAGGAGCAAATCAAAGCCCGAGACAGGGGAGAGCCGAGCGCAGCCAAGGCTCTGCTGAGGTCTCCAGCTGCATTGAACCCCCCGGTGCTCCGCTCCCCCTGTGTGAAGTTTTCCTTCTCACCATGTGCGTCTCGCCAGTGCTGACTGCTGCAACCGCTGGGACACGGTGGAGGTCCGGGAAGGAAAGTCAAACCTGGCTGGGGGGCTTCAGGCTTCGTGGCCGTGGGTGAGGCGAGGAGACCCGCCAGGCAAGGACGGCTGACTTGGAGAAACCGTTGCTTCCTACGACAAAGTGAGGCTTTGGGTGGACGCTGGGCCACGGTGCTTGAACGGGTTTCCTTGCTCAAGCATCGGGCATCTCACATGGCCATTTCTGCCATTTTCTATCCCTGTATCAGCTGCAGCGGAGTCAAGATGCCTGCAGAGGCATCCCTCCAGCTGCCTGGCCGGTTCTCACCTACTGATGGTGCAAATGGAGAAAATCCCTAGAAACCCATGAGCAACAGGGGTGAGGCTCCGCAGGGACGGGGGCTTGCGGGGCTCCCTCTGCCCCCAGGTACGTGGGGATGCTCAGCCCAGGGCTCATCCCACCTCCCGGAGCCGCCTCATCGCTGCTGCATCCTCTGTAGCGCCCGAGGGCACCGGCTGGTCCCTAGAGCAGAAAAACCTTTTGAGAGCCTACATATCACTTGAAGGATGTATTTCCTTTTCCCGATATCCAGAGTTATGTCTCTGCATCATCCCTGCCACCATTAGCCCCAGATAATGAGTTGACCTCCGCAGCTTAACTGAGATTTAATACGTCAGTTATTGTATGTTAAATAGTGGATCATTAAAAACATTTATTCAAGATTAACAGCCATCTAATAGATACCATTAGTATCACAGTTGTGTAAGTGGCTAATCCAGAACACATGCCATTTGATGATCCCGTGGGATGTATTTCCCGTACTGTAACTGTACTTTCAGACCTAGATGCAGGCTGGCCTGGTCCTGCGCTCCGCGGTGGGCACAGGCGGTGATGGGGACCCAGGACAGAGCTGCCCCGGCGCGAGCGGTTGGCCCAGGGTGGATGGATCCACAAAGTGCCCACGCTGGCATCATTTGTGCTGACTTCCCAGAAGGCATAAATTACCTGGGGGGAGGAAAGGGCTCGTTTTGCATCTACACTAAGGGCTTTTACCGCTATAAAAGTGTCATAAATAAGTCACGCTCCCAGTTGGCATCACGATAGCAGCAGGGACAGGGCTGGTCTGCCGGGACCCCGGGGTCCACGCGGTCCCTCTCCTCTCTCCCCCCAGCCTGGATTTCAACTTGTGAACGGCACACAGCTGCCTGCAGCTGCCAGGCACGATGCGGGTGCTCAGCGCCGCTGAAAACAGTGAGATCACTGAACATAGGAGGTCCTGAGGAGACGTCCTGTCATCTGGAGGTCTTTTTATCTGTTGAGGGTGGTGGATCAGGGCAGACTGTGCCAGCTGCTCCGGGGCGAGGGATGTCCCTGGAGACAGCAAGACCCTAGAGCCAACCTTGTAAAAGTGGCTGTTACAGCACAGCTCTGCAGGATTTAACACAGCGCCTCCGTCCAGGTACAAAAGTGAGATAGGAACGTTTCAGATAACAGCAAAACACCCTATTTCTAAGTTTTACAAGTAATTGATACAGAACCCTAGTTAATTCTTGTCGGTTTTATCACTAATAGCAATGGAGCTTTTACACAGAGGTGCAAACGGGTGAGATGTGACCTCAAGCTGAAGGGACAAACTTTGCCGGGTGCCCCTGCGGAAAGTCCTGAGCCCAGAGCAGCCAGGGCTGAGAGCTGGGCGAGGTAATATGACAAAAAAAAAAAAAAATATCCCTTTTCTGGGGGTACGCTGGGGCTGCGCAGCTTGGTCTAGTGTTGTCTCAGTGTGCAGACAGGCTGGGGCGGGCTGGACCGGCAGCGTGTGCCCGTCTCCGGCTGCAAACCCCGCAAAGCCAGAGCGTGTCGTGCCTGGGTAGTTCCCGTCTTCCCCGCCACCGCCTCTTCTCCCGAGGGCTGGCTGCAGATTTGAGCATCGAAAAGAGCAAAAGGCGGTGGGGATGAGGCAGGGGGGTTGGGGGGGGGGAAGGATTTTCCCACGGCATCCGCCTGCCACTTCTCAT
>NW_009649114.1:1849813-1857961 GCF_000708025.1 Charadrius vociferus
CCCCTTGGGGACACGGCTGCGGGAGAGCCGCTGCCTGCGGAGAAGAGTCACAGGCTGAGCACGGTCCCCTTCCCGGCTTTCCCCAGCCAAGAGACCCCCAGAGCGGTCGGGGTCCTCCTGGTCCCCCTCGGGGTGTAGGGGATGTCCATCGCCTCCCGCCCGGCAGCGCGCTGGGGGAAGCGTCGGGCTCTTCTGGCTGCGGTAAGGGAGAGGGACGGGCAGGAGAGCCCGGGGCTCAGCTGCAGCCATTTATCTCCCGAAGCCGGGCTATTAGACAGATGACAGAGGGAGAGAGGCAGGGGGGGGGGGGGCCCGGACGCACTGCGTGATTTATCTCCTGGCTTCATCCAGCAAACTTGCTGATGAAAAGACTCTTCCCTTCTCTGTGCCTCATCAATTCTCATTCTCATTGCTTTTCTTTTTTTTTTCTTTCTTCTTCTTTCCTCGGGCTTCTGCCGCCTGTTCATGCAGCCGCGCTCCCCTCTCCCCGGCACTGCGCACCCCGTCTCTCCTGTGCTCCCCGTCGCGAGACGGGGATCGACAAGACGAGATCTCCCTCTCCCAGCCTTATTCTGTGATGGTCTTTTTGTCCCTTTCCTTCTCCTTTTCACCTCTGGTTCTCCTTCTTTATCTTCTTGTGGAGCTTTCATTCCCCCTTATTTCTTCTCTTTCCATATTTCTCCGCTGTATCGCCCCTCTCCGTCCCTGAGCACGCCTGGCTGGGATGGAAACAAATTCCTTGAGTGCCCCATCAGCAAGTGATGCTGCAGATGATGGCGTGGGCTTGTGGCAAATTCAGGCTGGTACCATGTGGGGCAGTGCCCCGGACCCCCTGCCTGGCCCTGGCACTTTGTGTCTCATTTCCTCGGGGACCACGACCAGATAAAACCCTTACCAAAGGCATACTGGGGCTCCAGCTTCTCTGCAATCAGGCTTGTGGGGAGCTGTGAGGAAGCGGAGATGGACATTTGTACCTGGGAGCAATCCAGCCTTGAAGGAAGAAGTCACAGAGACGCCTTAGGGAGAGGAAGGAATTGGGTAAATGCTGGGAAACCCTGGGAGAGGCAAGCAGCATCCCCAGCGTGGGGACCGGGCTTGAGTCCTGCTGGGGGAAAGGAGGAAACTGGAGGTGTTTTCCGTTTCCCAGTGTGCCGGGGCACTGCAGCAAATGTTTCACCCCCCTGGCTTTACATTTTGGGAAAAAAAATAAACTCCGAGCAGAAACGTCACCCAGCTCCCTGCTGTCACTCTCGCTGTGCCGCAGCCCACGCCAAGGAAGAGCCCGAAATAGCAGCCGGGGGCTGGCAGAGAGCGGGGGGCCGGTGGCCTCGCCATAGCCCAGCCCGGCTGCAGAGGGGGGTCCCGGTGCCCAACAGACCCTCCAGCAACCCCCGTCCCCGCTCCTCCCCGCTGCCCCCTTTCCTCTCTCTGGTTTTACCAAGGCTCCCGTTATCCTGAGCAGCATCTTCCCACCGCCGGCAAAGGCGGCAAATCAGTCTGTCTTGGAGAGGAGATGAAATCCGGGCTCCCTGGGACACGCCACTTAGCCTCGCAACCTCAGCCACGTCTCCAGCCTGATCTCTCTATTTGTCAGCTTCGAATCCCGGGTCCCTCTCCTTTTCTGCCTTATTCTGCGTCCCGAGTGTGTCTGGGGGGAAAACGAGGGCTTTTGGGGCACGGCCAGTGCTTCGGTGCTGCTGGGGTGACGCGGATGGACGGGGTGGGCGGGAGTTCGGGGTATGTGTGTGTGTGCACATGAATGACAGCGAAGCTGCACATGGGGAGCGGACCCCACGTGAGCCCCTGGAGGTCCGGGTCTCCCGGGACCCCCATCCCTGACCCTCGCCAGCCCCGGCTCCCGCACCGCCTCCCGCGCCGCCTCCTCAGCCTGGGGGGGATGCTGCTCCGCGGTGGGGGGAGGGAGAGGCTTTCGAACCCAAAGGGTAAACCCGATAGAATGAAAACCGTGGCCGCGGGAGCTGCGGGACTGCCTGGTCCATCCCACCGTCCATCTCTGGTGCAGCGCAGTAAAAAGCTGCGTGAGTTGGCGTGCTACCTGCAGGCTTCTTCGGTGCCTAATTAAGAAATAATGAGCCAGACTTCGCTGGGGAATGGATAAAAGACAACCAGCGGGCTCCTGCCCTCTCCTTCCCCCTCTCCTCGCTGCCCCACGGATGAACTGCAGGGTGCAGGTCCCCGGGGTGTCACTGCTGTCACCAGGGAGCAGCAGAGCTGTCACGGCAGAGGGGGCTCAGCTCCGTCCCCCACCAGGACTGTCCTCCCCGGGGATCGTACCCCGCAGTGGGGACCACACGCTGCCGACGCGCTCCCTGTCCCGTTTGGTCCGTGCCATTTGAAACCACAAAGTATGAAGTTTAGTACCCGGAGTTTCCAAAAAAAAAAAAAAAAAAAGGACATTTTTCTGCAAGCTCTGATCCTATTATACAAACACCTGGACTGTTACAACATCATCCTGTATGCAAGATTTTCCGTGGCCATCAGTGCCGCCACACTGTTCAGCGCTGGGCAAAAGTGATTAAACCCGGTTATAGACACAAACCCCGTAGAGATGTCACCCAGCAGCAGAGCTGGGGAGTCTTCCCTGTAAAATGGGGTTTGAAACAAGGTGCTTTTTCTGGGCTCTTCTTCACAGCCTTAAGGCAATAAAAAAAAAAATAATAAAAGAAAAAGAATTCCTCCATATGATTTTTTTAAGAAGAAAAGATGCTATAATATTTTAATGGCTGGAGAGATTTATCGTCACAGAAATGTCTATGCACTTAAAAAGAAAGATGAGGGTCCATCAGAAGGATGCAGAAATCAATACAGCCTTCCTCTTCTTTAATGCTGTTTCTCCGGGAGATGGTTTAAAAGCCAATGCCCTCGCAGCAGGCAAGAAGGGAAGTGTGCGGGATCAATTCTGGCGCAAGGCTTGGATGAGTCGATGCTGAATAAACTTTGGTTGGAAGCCCTTTACAGGGAGAACAAGGGGGTGATAAAATAGAGCTGCTTGGAGAGAAACTTTCTTTTCCCACTCTGGCTGCTTTTTAATGATTTTCCTGCTGCGGGAGAGTCTTTTAGGGCAGGGAGAAGCTTTGGGGCTGGTTTGATTTGTGTCAGCGTGGGTCGGGGGGAGCTGTAGCAAATCAAAAATTCAAAGGTGGAGTGATGGTCAGCTCCGGCTCCTCTGAACCCCGCGGCTGGACTGGGAGAGGGGCAGGGAGGTGCTGGGGGGCTCCTGCCCACCCTTGTCCTTCACCAAATGCCCCACAGAGGAACCCCAACCCCTCTTCCCCAGAAAGGGTGCAAGACAAGGGGCCGAGGGTCGCACCAGGCATGGAAAGGGTTAAGGTGCTTCTGTATTCCCCCAAGAGCTTCTAATGAGCCCAATCCGGGCTTTCCTGCTCCCAGGAAATTGCCCTCACCCTGGGCCAGTGCTTTGAAAGGAACTGGGGGGGCTTTATCCTGGAGGGGAGGTTTGTGCAGGGGTCTGTGTGGTTGATTCTGGATGCTGCAGCCCCATCGTGCAGGGGGCTGTGTACTGCTCTTGCCCAAAAAGCGTGGCTTTCTGCTCAGCATCAGTCCCTCTGGGCCACCAGCTTCCCCCAGGATTGGCCAGTTTAAGCTTCGAGGCCCAAGTCTGCAGAAGTAGACGTGCTTACTGCTGTGCTAGTGTAGAAATGAAAGGGGTGAAATGGGTCTGGGATAATCTGTCCCGTTTCAAAGCAACCCGAGCTCAGAGCAGGTTGGTCCCTGTGCCTCTACAGGGCTTCTGCTAGAGACACCGAGAAACAGGTCTGTGCTCGGGGGCACGGTTCCTCCATAAGCCCGCCGAGGAAAAACACGTTTGGGGTCTGCAAATAGGGCTGGGAGCTCCTGGATGCGGACGCTCGGTGCTGGGGAGGATAACGGGCAGAAAGCAGAGTCCTGAGAGCCCAGAGGAAAGTTGCCCCCATGGAGATTTTTCTCTTCCCAGCATCTCTCTGCAGCCCCGGCTCTGCTCAGGGGAAAGCCTTTGGTCCGTGGGCTGCTGGTGGCCCTGGGCAGAGCATCCGTGGGCTAATTACACTCAAAACCTCTTGGGATGGGGGAGCACAGTTGGTGCTATGGAGATAAAACAGATTAAATGGACACGTTTGTCTGTCTTCAGGCCGGGCAGGGTGGTGGAGTCCCGTGCACGGGGCTTTGCCTCTCCAGCCTGTTTAATCTCGTTTGCTATGTGCGTGAGGTCTCCTCTAACACAGCTTGTTGTCTGCCCTTTCAGGAATGACCTCAAGGAGGAACCCGAAAGATGCATCTGAGTGCCAAAATGAATCATTTGGGGCGGAAGAAAAGGCGAAGCTCTGACTGAAGGCACCAGCCCTGGTCGTGGGTGTCATGTGCTCTCACCGGGGGGGACCAGGCAGGGCAGCCGGCAGCAGGGGCTGATCGGGGCCAGGGGCTTACATGGAGCGTCTTCTCCCACGGATGCTGTCCCCACCCGGCTGTCGCCCCGTGCCCTGCTCCGGATGAACCCCGTGAGCCTTTCCTGTCTGGGAAGAAGCTGGTCCCACCAGCCAAAAATGAGACGCTTCCAAACCAGCTCGCTTCTGCTCTGCGTGGTGGCCGCCACCGCCATCCCCATCGTGCCCTGGAAGGTCAAATGCCCCCCACAGTGCGTCTGCCAGATCAGGCCGTGGTACACCCCCCGCTCGGTGTACCGGGAGGCTGCCACCGTGGACTGCAATGACTTGTTCATCTCCACCGTACCCGAAGACCTGCCGGAGGGGACCCAGACCCTACTGTTGCAAAGCAACAACATTGCCAGGCTGGAGCAGAGCGAGCTGGACTATCTCAGAAACCTCTCTGAGCTGGACCTGTCGCAGAACAGCTTCTCCGACGTCTGGGACTTTGGCCTGAAGAGCATGCCCCAGCTGCTCAGCCTGCACCTGGAGGAGAACCAGCTTTCTGAGCTGCCCGATGGCAGCTTCCCCGGGCTGGGCAACCTGCAGGAGCTCTACCTGAACCACAACCAGCTCCGCAGGATTGCTCCCCGTGCCTTCTCCGGCCTCAGCAGCCTGCTGCGCCTCCACCTCAACTCCAACCTGCTGAGGATGGTGGACAGCCGCTGGTTCCAGATGCTCCCCAGCCTGGAGATCCTCATGATTGGGGGCAACAGAGTGGATGCGATCTTGGATATGAATTTCAGGCCCCTGTCAAACCTGCGGAGTTTGGTTTTGGCTGGGATGAACCTGAGGGAGATCTCGGACTATGCGCTGGAAGGGTTGCGGAGCCTGGAGAGTCTCTCTTTCTATGACAACAAGCTCATGAACGTCCCCAAGCGGGCGCTGCAGCAAGTTCCTGGCCTCAAGTTCCTGGATCTGAACAAAAACCCATTGCAGAGGGTGAAGCAAAGCGACTTCACAAACATGCTGCACCTCAAAGAGCTGGGGCTCAACAACATGGAGGAGCTGGTATCCATAGACCAGTTTGCCTTGATCAACCTCCCTGAGCTGACCAAGCTAGATGTGACCAACAACCCCAAGCTGTCCTTTATCCACCCCAACGCGTTCCACCACCTTCCCCAACTGGAAACCCTCATGCTCAACAACAATGCCCTAAGTGCCTTGCATAAGCAGACGGTCAAGTCCCTGCCCAACCTGCAGGAGATCAGCATCCACAGCAACCCCATCCGCTGCGACTGCGTCATCCGCTGGGTCAACAGCACAGAAAACCACATCCGCTTCATTGAACCCCAGTCCACGCTGTGCGCCGAGCCCCCCGACCTCAAGAGGAGGCACATTCGGGATGTCCCCTTCCGGGAGATGACGGACCGGTGCTTGCCTCTCATCTCCACCAAGAGCTTCCCTTCCCACTTAGAGGTGGCGGATGGTGACAATGTCTCCTTGCATTGCCGAGCCCTGGCAGAGCCGGACCCGGAGATCTACTGGGTCACTCCTTCAGGGGTGAAGCTGATCCCCTACGCAGAAGATGGGCGGTACAAGGTGCACCCCGAAGGGACGTTGGAGATTCACGGGATCTCAGCTCGGGAGGCCGGGCTCTACACCTGCGTGGCTCACAACCTCCTCGGGGCAGACACCAAGAGCGTCAGCATGATGGTCAACCACTCCTTCCCGCTCAGCGAGGACAGCCTGGAGCTGGTGGTGGCGGATGTCCAGACCTACCACATCCTGGTTGCCTGGAAGCCGCATCTCAATACAGTCTCCTCCAACCTCACCTGGTCCAGCTTCTTGCTTAGCCCCAACTTGGACATGACCAACGTGGCCCGGATCCCCATGGGGACCCACACGTACAACATCACCCGGCTCCACCAGGACACGGAGTACTGGGCTTGCCTTCACGTGGCCTTTGTAGACTTGCAGGCCAAGGTGGCTTGTGTGAACGCCAGGACTAAAGAGGCTGCCCACCGCTACTGGCTCCTGGAGGGCAGGCAGAGCCTCCTGACGGTGCTGGTGGTCCTCTGTCTCCTGCTCCTTGCCGTCAGCCTCGTGGCTCGCTACGGTGTCGGGGCAGAGCCCAGGAGGGCCAGGGAGCTGCTGCGGGGTGCCACGGCCGTGCGTGTGGTCTATCCCCCCCTGGCCCAGCCCTGGGCTCGGGGGCAGCGTCGGGGGCAGCTCCTGGCTGTGGAGGTGCAAGCAGCCCCCCCGGACTGCTGAAGGCTGATGCGCTGGTGGGGCTGACTGTGGGGTGGGGCGGTTTGGGGGGGGGAGGGAGAAACTTTTTTACCAAATAACCCTCCACAAAACAAACAAACAAACAAACAAACAACCCCCACCACAAAACTGGACTGGACAAAAAAAGGAATTTCATGGACTTGACTATGAGTCAAAGCGGTGTGGTGGATGGTGAGGAGCAGAGTTGGCCACGGGGCTTGTAGAGCCTCTTCGTGGTCCTGGCAGGGTCTGGACCCATGTGTAGGGTCTGGATCTGTGCGTGGCTCCCAAAAACACCCGCTGGGCAACCGGGAGGGCTCAGAGGGGCCCGAGCCTGAGGGGGACAATGCCCCGAGCGGTCGAAGAGCCATACAGATGATCAGCAGATCACCCCTTCCCCGCGTCCCCCTGGCACCGTGAGACACCCCAGCGGCGTTGGCTCCTTCGCTGGACAGTCCCTGTTTTGGAAATACAAAAAAAAAAAAGGCCTTTCCCTTTGGGATACCTGTTCTTGTTTTGTTTCTTTTTTGGTTTGGTTTTGTTTTGTTTCGTTTTGGTTTTGGTTTTTTGAGCACTCAGATAATCAGCCGCAAACCCATCCCCAGCACCTTCCCCCTGCCCCGTTGTTTGCCGGCTGGAGGGAAGCAGAGGGGGAAGGGGGGGACTTTGGGCAAAAGAAACAGAAATGACAATGGTGACACGTCTCTTAATCGGCATCCCTGCGGGGCCGGCCGGCCGCTGCCAGAGCTGATCGGATCCTGTATCCCGCAAGCGTAATCTCAAGGCTATTTTGTAAGCTTTTGCGGAGAATGTTAACAAAAAAAAAAAAAAAAGAGGAAAAACGGGAAGAAAAGGGGGAGGGGAGGAAGTTCTTGCTTTACTGTTTTTGTATGGAAAAAAAAAAAAAAAGAGAGAAAAAAAAGGAAATCGGAGGTGAAGCGGAGGGGGGGGGACGGATGCAAAACCTGCCCTCCTGGGCTGTTGCCGCTTCTTTATCTTAATTAAAATTGCAAATGAAAGGGAGCGGTGGGCAGCACCAGTCGTTCCCCCCCACCCCGGGGCTGTGCCAAACCCAGAGGCGCAGCGAACCCCGATCATGGAGGTGTGAAGGAGTTTTTTTGGGCGCTGATGCCGCAGGTGATGTTCCCCTCCCTGGTTAACGTGAACAAGCCATCCCTTTGCCTGGGCCTAAACCTACTCCCTGCTCGTTAGCGGTGGGGGCTTCGGGGTCGGTTTAACCTTAATCCGAAACAAAACGTGCCTTGACCAACACCCAGGCGGCCCCAAAGAGACCCCAGTGCAGCCCGTGGTGTGGGCACGGGTGCATCCAGAGCCTGGCCGGCACCTCCTTTGGGGGTCCTTCCATGGGAAAGACCAAGAAAAACATCTCAGCCAGAGTTGGGGGGGCCGATGGGGGGGTGCGGGTACCCCCGGAGGTTGCATCCCCCTGCAGAGGTGGTGCCCCCTCGGGCGCAGCCGGTTGTGCCAGAGCGGC
>NW_009649114.1:1858040-1858441 GCF_000708025.1 Charadrius vociferus
GTTTGATCTCCTCATTCATCTTCCAGCCAAGGTGAAATGGTTCCCCGCTGGATAAGCTCTGCTCAGCCGGGCACACGAAACGCCTTCTGCGCCTTCGCCGGGTAATTATTTCGGAGGGTAATGGCTCTCCCCGGTCCCCGTTCAGCACAGCAGCACCGCTCACCGAAGCACTTCAGCATGTGTTCAGGACCCGGCGAGATCTCCGGGGGCCCTAAGAACAAGCTGAAAGTTAAATTGCTGGATTAGAGTCATGATCCGCTTCGAATATTCGGCCGTGGAGGCCCAGTCCCGCCGGCTCCGCTCAGGTGTGCGACCCTCACAGTTTGCAGACTCAGGGCCCCAAAACAGCCTTTCTCCTCTGCCTTTTCTACAGCGGGGAAACTTAAATGCAAAATATATTC
>NW_009649114.1:1858459-1859031 GCF_000708025.1 Charadrius vociferus
AATTGGTGCCGGAACATGTGGAAACAGTGGCTGAGAAATTTCCCTGGTGTAAACGCGTCCCTGATTTCGTCCTGCTCGTCCCTGGGACACACGGGCTGAGCGCCGGCATCTCCCGTCCCCTCCGCCATCCCAGTCCCCGCGAAAAAAAACATCATCGCTTTCCAAAGCAAGCAAGGACCGAGCCCCTTAAAGGCTGTAATTTTGTAGGTGTAGAGAAAAAGCCTCTTTGATGACGGTTCTGGTGGCTGCTGCCGCCACGCTGGGACGGGAGGCGAAGGCTCAGCCGCCGCCGAATTGTCTGCTCTCGTCTAAAAGCGATGGCTGCAAACCAGAGATGAAAAAGCAAGATACGTGCAATTAATCTGATTTCCCCTGAAGCCGGAGTGACCGGAGGAGCTCCATGCAGAGCGTTCAGAGAGGCGCCCACCGCTGCAGGACTCGTTGCCCAGCGGGTCCCTCGTGCCGAGTGTCCCCGGGGGGGTGGCACTCAGCCAGCCCAGGCTCCCCGCAGGAGGGGGGTCGCCAAATCGCCCCCCTGATGCCCCAAAACAGGAGCTTTGCTGTGAACCGCT
>NW_009649114.1:1859043-1861825 GCF_000708025.1 Charadrius vociferus
TTCCTCAGCTGAGAGCACTGTAGGTGCCTCATACACTATTGATTGTTGTTGGTATTCATTATTAAAGCACCGACCAGCGGTTCCTGAGCACGGTGCTGGAGGAGATGCTCCATAAACCATTGCCCATTCCCCAGCCTGGACGGGGCACGTGGAGCTGGAGCAGCCGTGGGCAGAGCCTCACCAGCACCATCCCGGGTCATCCAGAGGGACAAGGTCCCATCTGCCCGCAGACCCTTCCTCCTAGAGGCCACAACCGAGTGTGGCCAATGCAGGCGGCCGAATTCAAGCCAGCCCTCGCTGGAGGGGGCAGGGGGGGAGCCAAGTGCCCTGTAACAGCCCCACAGCACGTTTCACCCTCCGCATCTCGCAGCTTCCAGCTCCGGCTGCCGCCCGCCCCACGGCGCAGAGCTCCCCCCCGCGCAGGGGAGCGATGCTCACGCTCCTCGTCGGAAGGGATCCGGCCAAAAAACGAACATTCCCGGGTGAAATATAGCGGCTGCAAAATTTTACAGGGCTCACGATCGGGACTTACAACTCATCCTCTGCCTGGAGGTTGGATTCTGCACCTGGGGAGGCTTCGCTAGCGCTCACAAAGGTTATTTTGGGGTGCCAGGCAGGGGGAACGGGGCTTTTTAAGCACAGCAAAATCTAATTGCTTGTTAAGTTCCCTTCAAGGGGGAGCAGCCCCCCGGTGCCGAGGCGGGCTCGCTCGGCGGGGTCTCCTCTCCCAGCCCAGAGAGGGAGGATGGGGCAGGAACCAGAGATGCTTCGGGAAGGGGGAAAGTAGCGTCTGACCCGGGATGCTCTCGACTAGAGGGCTCTTTAATCTGCCCCCCAAAGGCATGGCAAGAGCCAGGGCAACTCAAATTAGCAACAAGATGATTTGGTTTTTATAAGCAGCAGAAGTAATTAACCACTGAAGCAGCTCTACCGGTAGCAGGGGACAGCAGTCTCCGTTTCCGAGCACCACGCAGGGATGCAGCTCTCGAAGAGATGCTCTAGTGAAGAGGCTCGCAGATTTCTCAAGCCCAAGAGACTGTCACCGACACCTGACATCCCTCCTGGCTGCCACCAGCCGAGCCCAGGGGTGCTGGGGGGACGCAAGGGGGCAGGGGAGGCGAGCAGGGGTGGCCTCCATCACCTCCTGGTCCTCCCCCTCCATCCATCAAGGCTTGTTTGGGAAATGCTTCTCCTCCAGCCTGTCCCACCAGGTGTCACCCCCAGGCACTGGTTTCTCTCCTGTAAACCACTCTTTCTCAGCTGTTCGTCAGGTTTAATTTCTCCTTTCTTTTATTTTCTTTTTTTTTTCTTTATTACCCTCACTTTGAGCATAGCAGTAAAAGTCCTCATTGCTGCTGCTTCTGCCCTTCAACCCCTCCTCCTCTTCCTCAGCGCAAACAGTATCGTGGATCTCATATGCAACTGAGCTGCTCTCGACAAAGCCAACTGAGAACATTGCGTGCCAGGCTCTATTTTAAGCACCTAATAAACCTGATTTTTGGAGTGGCTCCATCATTGTGTCCTTCTTTTGCAGAGCCCTTGTACCTGCCGAGGGCCCCGCGGGGGAGATCTCAGCCCCCATCGCCGGGCGGCAGCGCTGCCTGCCTGCCTGCCTGCCTGCCTGCCTGCCTGCCCGCCTGCCTGCCTGCCTGCACCAAAGGCTTTCGGGCTCTGGGAGGAGCGTGACAGGCACGTATTTATTAGTTCGTTAGAGAATCAAAGCAGGCCTCTCCTCCTCTCTCCAGCACTTCCTCAAGAATGATTTAAATTAAAACACCTGACCTCCCTGGGAAATGTCAGCGGTGTTATCCATATGCATGATGCCATTACGATGAAGCAGGTGCAGCTTTCAAAACCTTTAGGAAAATCTACCTGTCAATCTCCACGGCAAGCAGCTCTCCTTCCAAATGCTTCATCACTTCTCCCTCTCCCTCCTTTACCACTCATCTACAGGTGGGGAAACTGAGGCAGGGAGCAGCTTATGGTCCTCAGTCCCTTTTCGCCTTCCAAGCACACGCCAGGGCCAGGAGATAGTACTTCTTTGGCCTTTCCATCCAGAAGTCACCAAAGAAAGGAAGAAGAGGCGAAGGCAGGAGTCACGGAGGAGAAATGATTGCAGCTCATTTATTTCCCGTTGCCTTTTCCAGCCTTTCAGAGCCGAAGCAGCTCCTGCCCCCCCGCTAGAGCAGCCCGGTCGGTCCCAGTAAATGCATTCAGCTGCGTTCAAGTGGGCAATTGAGGCTAAAATCAGGCTGATGGAAAGCAGCGGGACAGGAGAGGTGGCACGAGGTCAGCTTGGAGCTGCCTGAGGCTGGAAAAGTGCTGACCTCTCTGGGGGCTGGTTTGCAATTAGCTGTTCCGTCTGCTTTCACAGCCCTGGCTGTGCCGCTCGCAGCTCTCACCTTCCCTCTGCGCCAGGCAGGATTTGGGGAGCCCAAATCCCTTCGCAGCACCGGTTCCTCTCCCCATGGCCCGGGATGGGGATGCTGTTGGGGATGAGGATGCGGCTTGAATTTGCCCCAGGGTGCTCCAGAGGAGCGAGGATTGGGGATGCGCAGCCGCAGCATCACGGGAGACATCGGCGGTGCCAACGGACCGCGGATGCTGCAGGTCCTGGTGAGAGACGGGCGCTGGCTGTTGGCCACCGGGGCTGCCCGTGCCAAACTGGCTTAAATAATGAATTAACGAGCTGGTGTGCGCCTGGGTGGCACTATGGGGTGTTTGGGGTCTGACCCCCCCCCCAGTGAGTGAGGGGGCGAGAGGCTGGGCCCCCCCCCCCGGG
>NW_009649114.1:1862130-1873858 GCF_000708025.1 Charadrius vociferus
ACGGAGAGGGGCAAAAGCTCCCACCGCCGCAACAAGAGCCAGCAAAAAACGGTTAAAAGCAAGAGCAAAACTAACCAAATATAAAGGGGGAGGGGGTGGCACTGTCACCTGCGTATCGGAGTCCTGCGGAAAAGCTCCGGAGAGGGGGTGATTTCCAGCGTGAATACCAAACGGCTTTGATCTTTGCCAATCCTTTCTAAATCTTGAGCAGTGTCTTGTAAATCTTTAATTACAAGAAAATTGCAACCTTAACAGTGAACACACAAACTGCGCTGATAAATATTTAAAATTGCCACAGCGACAGATCTGAAGGGATTAAGAAAAGATATATTGGAGTGACAGTTATTAAACACCAGATCCCAGTAAGTGTTACCGAGCAGATAAATAATGCAGGTCCCCGACAGCCGCTCGGCTGCTGACAAGGTGGGGGGGAACCTGTCTGCTTTAGGGGGGAAACCTGGTGATGCCGAGCCCCGGGCTCTTCCCAAAAAGCCCAGGGTGGTGGAGGGGAAAAAAGTGGGGGGTAAAAGTGCTTTCTCTCCTGCTCGGATGTAAAAAGCATCCCTGGCCAGCGGCTGAGGGCTGATGGTGTCTTTTGCTGCCCCCCAGCTCAACAGCTCGCCTGGGAATCCCGCTGTTTTCATGCTCTCTGCAAACAGTTCGGTGACGGTGGCGGTGCTGAGCACTGTGCGTGCGTGGGGCTGCGGGTCCTGCGGCTCCTTCCCCTGCGTCGCCGCATCCCTCCGGCATCGCTGCTGCCAAAGCCGCCCGGGTCGGGCTCTGTTCCCCTACTGTGCCACCGAGCTCCCGCCTCTTCCCACCGCTTGGCCCCGTCCGCTTCCCTCACCTTTTTCTGTAAGTTTGGAGGTCACAGACTAAATTTCCATCATTAAATTTCCAGCTAGCATTAAAGATTTATTAGTTCGCTAAAGGTAACTAGCAAAAAGTTCATTATTCCTAATAGCCCAGGCTTCACTCGCAGGGAGGGAGGATGCTCGAAGCGTGAATTACCCCAGCAACCTTCCCAATAAAATATTGATCGAAAAAGTTGGTTAATTATAAATATTACAGCAGAGTGATGAGAAAGTCCCCCGTTTCTGCCTATTTTGCGGGAAGCCGCCCTCTTTTAACATGGCCTGAGGATGGGTACCGGCTCCGCCTGGCAGACCCCCTTCTCTCAGAGTAGGGCTGTGGTGGGAGCGGTGCCTGACCCAGCATCACCCTCTCCCCGCCAGGGGGGTGTCCCCAGTCCCCCACGGCCCTCCAGCATCCTGGGGGAGGCCAAAGACACGCGTTTGCCCCTTCTGCTCCTCTCGCCCTGCTGCCTTCGGGCTCGGCCTCGTGTGGATGGAGCCCAGCGCTGCGCGGTACGCGCCGGCACGGTTTACATCTAATTTACGGTGTGCTCTGCTGAGCTATGATAACGAAGCACTTAAAAAATCTAACGAGGGGGGCTGGTTTGTTGGCCTTGCAGAAGTGCTGATGCCCACCTAGTAAATCTTTAATTGAAAGTGGAAGGGGAACTGGGAGGCTCACCAGTACAGAGAATACAGTAAATATTTAATTTGGGCACAGCGACTACACAAACAAGGTTAAGGGAAAGGGGGGGGAGAAGACAGATAAAAGTGGCACCTATAGAACATTAAATCCCGATAAAGTCACCAAGGAGATAAATAAAATATCCCCTTCCAGCAAAGGAAGGAATAAACTGCTTCCCCCAGGCAGCCGAGCAGAGCTTGTGGGGAGAGGAGCCGGGGCTGTGCTTGGACTCCTGCGAGGCGGGGGTCGGATGGAGGTCTGAAACCCAAAAATGGAAGGTTGCAGCTGGGGGTTCAGCTCAGCGTGAGCACGCGGCGGGCGTGGGGCGGCGGGTCCTGCGGCTCCTTCCCCGGCGTCGCCGCATCCCTCCGGCATCGCTGCTGCCAAAGCCGCCCGGGTCGGGCTCTGTTCCCCTACTGTGCCACCGAGCTCCCGCCTCTTCCCACCGCTTGGCCCCGTCCGCTTCCCTCACCTTTTTCTGTAAGTTTGGAGGTCACAGACTAAATTTCCATCATTAAATTTCCAGCTAGCATTAAAGATTTATTAGTTCGCTAAAGGTAACTAGCAAAAAGTTCATTATTCCTAATAGCCCAGGCTTCACTCGCAGGGAGGGAGGATGCTCGAAGCGTGAATTACCCCAGCAACCTTCCCAATAAAATATTGATCGAAAAAGTTGGTTAATTATAAATATTACAGCAGAGTGATGAGAAAGTCCCCCGTTTCTGCCTATTTTGCGGGAAGCCGCCCTCTTTTAACATGGCCTGAGGATGGGTACCGGCTCCGCCTGGCAGACCCCCTTCTCTCAGAGTAGGGCTGTGGTGGGAGCGGTGCCTGACCCAGCATCACCCTCTCCCCGCCAGGGGGGTGTCCCCAGTCCCCCACGGCCCTCCAGCATCCTGGGGGAGGCCAAAGACACGCGTTTGCCCCTTCTGCTCCTCTCGCCCTGCTGCCTTCGGGCTCGGCCTCGTGTGGATGGAGCCCAGCGCTGCGCGGTACGCGCCGGCACGGTTTACATCTAATTTACGGTGTGCTCTGCTGAGCTATGATAACGAAGCACTTAAAAAATCTAACGAGGGGGGCTGGTTTGTTGGCCTTGCAGAAGTGCTGATGCCCACCTAGTAAATCTTTAATTGAAAGTGGAAGGGGAACTGGGAGGCTCACCAGTACAGAGAATACAGTAAATATTTAATTTGGGCACAGCGACTACACAAACAAGGTTAAGGGAAAGGGGGGGGAGAAGACAGATAAAAGTGGCACCTATAGAACATTAAATCCCGATAAAGTCACCAAGGAGATAAATAAAATATCCCCTTCCAGCAAAGGAAGGAATAAACTGCTTCCCCCAGGCAGCCGAGCAGAGCTTGTGGGGAGAGGAGCCGGGGCTGTGCTTGGACTCCTGCGAGGCGGGGGTCGGATGGAGGTCTGAAACCCAAAAATGGAAGGTTGCAGCTGGGGGTTCAGCTCAGCACGATGGTGTGGGGTAAAAAAGCCCCTTGCAGACCCTGGTGCAGCTCAGCGGGGCTGGAGCGGGTGGGCAAGGCTGTGGCCATCCCTCCTGCGAGGGCACCCGGTGGGACCCCCCCACGCTTCCCAGATAGAATCACAGAAGGGTTTGGGTTGGAAGGGACATTAAAGACCATCCAGTGCCACCTCCTGCCCTGGGCAGGGCCACCTCCCCCCAGCCCAGGTTGCTCCGAGCCCCGTCCAACCTGGCCTTGAACACCTCCAGGGATGGGGCAGCCACAGCTTCTCGGGGCACCCTGCGCCAGGGGATCACCGCCCTCACAGGGAAGAAGTTCTTCCTAACACCTCATCTAAATCTCCCCTCTTTGAGTGTAAAACCATTCCCCCTCGTCCCATCACTCCCCTCCCTGATCCAGAGTCCCTCCCCAGCTCTCCTGGAGCCCCTTTAGGCACTGGAAGGGGCTCTGAGCTCTCCCCTTTTTGGCCTTCTCCTCTCCAGGCTGAACCCCCCCAACTCTCCCAGCCTGTCCTCCCAGCAGAGGGGCTCCAGCCCTCCCAGCATCTCCGTGCCCTCCTCTGGCCCCACTCCACCAGGTCCATGTCTCTCCTATGTTGGGGGCTCCAGAGCTGGTACAGCTGATACAGCCCCACTTTGGGATAAAACCCAAAGCCCCCACCCAAGCACCTGGGGAGCAAGCGGGACTTGAAAGCACGTGCAGAATTGGGGCCGGATAGGATACCCCAACGCTTCCACCACTAAGCCCACTCTGGGTTGCCAAGCGCCGGCGGCCCCGGCTCCTTCCACCGGGCGCAGCAGCAGAGGGTTAATGGCGAGGGCCGGAGCGCGAACAGCCCACGCTCGCTGGCCTCTTCCTGACTGATGGCAAAATCCCTGTGGAGTCATGTTTTCAGCCAGAGCAAGGTATTCTCGGGGCATTTGGTTGTTTGGGTTTTTTTAATATGGTTTAAAGGTCTGACTGCAACATGTTGTATTTCTAGGTATGGGCAGAAAACACGGTTTTGCGAGCGAGGGTCGGGGGTAAGGGTGCGCTCTCACGCTGAAGTAAGCGATGCTTTATACCGAATGAGAGCAACGCCCAGAGCTCGAAGGGCTCTGTCGGGGAGGTTACAATCCTCTCTGCTAATGGCAATAAGAAGAGTATCGCAGCAAGGTAACTAGCTTGCTCACGCATTCTTCTTTGTGATATTGATTTTAAGAACATGGTTTCCAAAGCAAAACCGCAATAGCTAGCACTTGTAAAGCTGTTCCCACACTCAAAGCAATATGCAAACATTTACATGCCATTTAAAGCATCTCACTAAATCACTCCGATAAATAAACCTGATTTACCACTGGCTTTAACGAGAGGATGCTGCAGTATGGGGACGTCGCGAGTCCTCGGTGGGCACCAGGGCTGAGGCAGAGCATCGCCGTCTGTCAACGGAGCTCCACAGGCGAAGCGCAGGGAGCCCGGGCGGTCTGGCTTTCCAGAGACAAAAGGTGTGTGTGGCTCTAAGAGCCCTCCGTCCTTTGTGCGGGGGATGGCTCAGCCCCCGCAGCGCTTCCCTGCGCTTCCCCAGACCCCATCGACTCGGGGTCTCACGCTGGTTCCTCCTAATCCCCGTTCAGACCTGCCACTGGGACCGCGATGCCAGTTTCCAATCCTGTGGCCACTTCAGTTGTCAAATTAATGATGCTTTAGCTGCTAAAAGAGGAAAGCTGTGTTTTTTTTTCTAAAAACCACCCTGGGTTTTGCACACTGGCAGCTCCCACCTGCGGTGCTGAGCTGGCTTTGCTAGCGAGGTTTTACCCCACCTGCCTCCTTGTCCCAGTAAGCACCAGTTGAAGACCCCAAACAGACCTCCAGGGGGTCTCCCAGCCTGTGCTGGCGGCTGGGACAGCGGCGGTGTGGCTCACATTGGAAAGATTTGGTTTCAGAGAGCTTTTATTTTCCCCCAGTGTTGACATTTGGGTCCCTGACAGTTCCGGGGAAGGTGTCTGGATGAAGGGAGGCTGTTTATTCTCAGCGGGACGGATTCTGCTGTCTGTTACCCCAAGGCAGCGGAGGAAGAAGCGCCGCTGGCTCCCAGCACCGCACTGAAGAGCACAGGTTTTAGAGGGTGCTCCTGCACAGCCCTGCGACTGCTTAAGGCAGTCTGAGAGACAAAAAAGTCCCTTTCCTACAGAAGATGAGGAACAAACGAGGCATGGTGAGCTGGAGGGGCTTCAGAGGCTGAGTATGGGTGGAGTACTAAACGCCGGCTACTCGACACGCTACAGCAAACAAGGATCCTTTATTTTCTGCTAAGAATAGTGTTTCTTCCCCACAGAAACACAGTGCGGTTGCACCTGCGAAGAAGATGAAACGCTGTTGTTTCCTGTATGAGATGAACGGCCATCACCTCTCAGCCGGCATCTGACCAGCCTGCCCCGTTCACAACCCAGATTCGGAGGTGAGCGACTCCCACCTTGCTCCAGTACCTCTCCTGCCAAAGCCGGGAGGATCCCTTTTCCCTGCCACCGGCAGAGAGCTGCTGTTCAGCCTGGGGGGGGGGAGGGAGGATCCCTTTTCCCTGCCACCGGCAGAGAGCTGCTGTTCATCCGGGGGGGGGGGAATCTCACCAGCACAACACAGCCGCTGGCAAACGGGACAGACGCAGATGCTCTGCTTTGTGCAGCTCCTCTGCTTTGGAGCACGTTGGGGACAGGTCGGTTTTGTTGGCAGGGTGCAAGGAAAGGTTACCGGGGCAGAACCAGGAACTTCCCCGCAGCATTGAAGATTGGCAGAGGTTACCGGCGAGTCTAACTGCTGCTCTTACAGAATGGGAACGGCTGCTGGGTGCAGCGCAGCCGCCTGCCAAGAGGTGAGCCTGGACACCAGCCCTACCTAAAGCCGCTGGGAGAAACACGGGCAGCGAACAAGCAGGGGCAGCCGGGCTGGATCGTAAATACACCCGACCCCGTCCCCTGCCAGCAGGTACCCCCGTGTCCGGCGTGGGGGAACCAGCTCTGGTTCTGTTCTGACACCACAGGTGGAGTTTTATTGTTTTCCTACAAAGCCAACAAGATGCTCTTCATTACAAAGCAGCATCTCCTCCTTGGCAAGCAGCTAGTGATAAATCACTGCTGGGCGTGCGCGGGGCTAGTTTACAACAAAGAAGAGCGGAGTACGCTCATCTGTCATCCTCCCGATTACCTGCAGCCTGCTGGTCTCCCACCAGCACCCGAAACCAAGAGGCAAACAGGGAAAGACAAACCCCAACCACGGCACTCGCGTCCCTCAGCGTGAGGCGTTTCCGCGGGCTGTGGAGGCTGGGGGGGCGCAGGCTGGAGGCAGGGAGAGGAGAGCAGGGAGGGAGCTGCCGGCATCCCGCTCCACGCCATGCACGGCCGGCGGGTGCCCTCTAGTGAGTCGCCTGCCCGGGACCCCCCCTCGCCTTCCCCAGGGCTCCTTCCACCCCACGCACAAAGCAACCAGCGCTAAAAACAGTTGGATGAAGGGCTAAACCACCTCCTGGCACTACCGCAAGCAAATGCCGTCATTTTGCCTTTTCAGCGGTGCTCAGCGACAGCACCAGAGGCAACCGTCACACACTGAAACACGGGAGGTTCCCTCCGAACATCAGGAAACACTTTTGTCACTGTGAGGGTGACCAAGCACTGGCACAGGTTGTCCGGAGAGGTTGTGGAGTCTCCCACCTTGGCAATATTCATAAAGCTGTCTGGACGTGGTCCTGGGCAACCTGCTTTAGGTGGCCCTGCTTGAGCAGGGAGCTTGGACCATCTCACCTCCAGAAGGTCCCTTCCAACCTCAACCATTCTATAATTCCACTATAGAAATATTTAAATTTAGACGTCTACAACCTGTATTTAAACCCCATCTTGTGTTTCTGCCAGGTGTTTCCCCTCCTGGGAACCCAGAGCGGCCACAGCTGCCAGTGGGACTGCGGAACCAGCTTAAAAACAACCCAGTAAGTTCTTTTTCAGGCTGGCTCAGGAGCTGAAACCTCAGCTGGTCCCCAGCTGCCATTCCTGCCCGCTTTTGCCAACACATCGTGCTACAACCTCCCCCTCCCAGCTGCAGACCCATCCCGGCAGGGACAGGAGGGCTCTTCCCTCCCTGGAAAGGCGGACACACAGGGAGATCACAGGATGCTTAACTGGTAAGAGGTCTTTACTTACAGGTTATCCCCAAAACGCCGTACAAATGAAAAAAATAAACCTATGTTATCATAGAATGCGCTCAATTTAATTAAATTCATTACACGCAGGACACAAGAACGGGTCATCAATTTTGTGATACGTGCCTTTTTTTTTTTTTTTAAATAGTGCAAACACACAGACGTCGTTTAGCGAGTGCTCCTGCTTGGTACTGCAGTGACTGCGTGGGTGCATATTGAGACGCAGAGTTTTTCTAAACAAGAAAAATATACCTGGGAACAACGCGCTGCAGGGAAGGGTGCTGGGGAGATCCAGCAGGAGATCGCTCCTTCCACAACAGCAAATCTTTATCTTTGCCAGAGGTACAACACGTTCTTGCCTTCTTTGTGTATCTTCTCAGACTGATCTTCAGAGGTGGTCGTGTCTTCTAGGAGTCGGAGACTCTGAAGATCATGGCCGAGCTCGGTGGCTGCGTCTTCCCGAAGCATCCGCTCAGCACGGCAGGCGTGGGGAGTCCACACAGACATGCGGGCAACAAGAGCACATTCCCAGTGTGAAACAGCACAGAAAAACAGGACTGCAATCACAACAGCCGCCTGTATTAATCAGAATAAGGTGCAGAGAGCGAGCTGACGGGATGTGTAACCCAACTTGTGGCAGCTGACCTTTCTGCTGGCCATACACTACCACGTAGCCACAAGCAGGGTCCCACTTGTTTTCAAACGAGCAAAGAAAATTCCAGCTATTGTAGGCAGATAACCGAAGAAAGATTTCCAGAGCAGAAGAGCTGCTGCACAAAGGTCATCTGGTCCTACGGGAGCTGTTCAAAATGCAGAGTTTATCACCCCCATATCATCTGTGGGTCTCATGCTTGCTCTTGATAGAACAGCCTCACAGCATCTCCCTTTCAAGGATCCTGATACTACTTGCTGATGTCCAGGTGGCCAAAGAGCAGGCACAGGACTCGAGGAGTTCCTTGCTCAGCTTATGGACAAAGACAGAATGGAGACCAGCGTGCCCTGGCTCTTTCTTCAATCACTTAATCGTGGCATCTTCCAAAATGGTCAGCCTTCACTGAAGGCCTCAAGCAAGAGCATTCTGTTTTTTCTTCCAGGACTGGAAGATGAAGTTCAGAACAGGCAGAGTGTGAGCAGGCAAAAGCAGCTACCCCAGTAGGTTTCAAGACACTGAATTTCCACTCCATTTCTACTGCCATTTGTCCAACAGCCACTTCTTCTCTGCGAGGACAGCTTCTCAGTAGCAGATACAACCCATGTTGGACGCAGAAGGATGGAGCAGACCCAGCCAAGCTGCATTATGGTTTCCATCACAGTCATGCACCATAAATAAATACGTAACACAGGCAGAAAGTTCACAGCTGTCTTTGTGGAAACACCCACTGCTCTGAAGAAATAAGCACTCTGGGGGGCTGTTCCGAAGGACCGTTGTAATTCATGTAGCGGCTCTGTTTACGCTAAATTGGCTCAATAATACATCTCAGCAGAGGAGAGACGCTGAGATTTTTGGAGAGAGAGCTGCAGAAAAGGCTGATGTGCTGCGCATGTCAGTAAACAAGAGTCACTGAGAGTCACAAAGAAGAGGCACTTAAAACTGGAAAAACTTTCAGGAATAAATGCAATGTGTGTACCTCTGGCTGGAATACCGAGAGTTTACATATACCCACAGCCTGACGCTGCAGAGCACTACAATGTGCTGAAGGGCACTATACAGTTGCGAGCATCATGGTTCCCATCCTGTATTTAAATACCCACCAAAGTAAGAAATTTGCTGGTTCTGGGGATAACTGGTGCCAAAACTTCTGGCTGAAAAGCTGAGGGACCTAGTAAATGAAACCTGACCTACAGGTACACTTGTGCTACTGAGACTTCAGCGGGTTCCTGAGGAACAGCAACCAATGTCACTGAAGAAAAAAAAAGCAGTGAAACAGATAAACCTTTCCAGTCTGAGCATCAAAAGACAGCCGTGCTCAACACTTCTCCTAACAGACGTGCAGCAGTGGCTGCTAAGGGTTACCAAGGACCTCTTTTCTCATATTGCACTTCATAATAAAACCACTGTAAGAGAGAAGAACTGTCAGCCGCTGCGAGACACCAACAACGTATTCAGAGAACCCAAATTCACACCCATCACAGGTAAATGCTCAGCTCCGCCAAAAAAATGGGTTTCTGTATGAGGACTCCACGCTAACTACTGTGTCTGTAAAAAGGAAAGTAATAGCACCGTCTGGCCAGTATTTTATCTGCGCTGCAATGTAAGTATTGTAGCTGAGTGCTTTGAACTAGTTCTTCAACCCATACCTCAAGTCTGCACTTCTTAAAACATATTAGAAGAGCAGTTCTTGGTAAATTGCTACTTCTTTAGACATAGACTGAAGTTAAGCAATAAAACATTCTTCTTCCCTTCTCCTGCACCAAAACTCCCCACCCCTCCAAGCCCCAGCCCCAACCCCGGCAGTTACAGCCACACACAATGTGCTTCCACTGCAATAGCTTATTCTTCTATAGGAAGTTTCTATAGGAAATAGAAATCAACTGTAACATTGTGATCTTACGTCCACTAACTATTTCAGTCAAAAAGAATTAAGAACTTGACAAATGCACATTGTAAACACCATGGTTATACGGAACAAGAAGTCACAGATACGAAGACTGTTACACTGAAAGTTACCCTGCAGATTTGCTTTTTATCACAACCTGCCACACTGACAACAATTTTCATTTAATAATGGAAGCTGCATACAGATCTCAGTAGGATTTTGGTAGGAATATTCAATCCCATTACTGGAACTTAAAAATCTCCTGTTTTGTTTTTTTTTTTTTTTTTTATGGTCAACACAAATTACATGCTTTTCAGTGTGGCCAGATCTCAACAATTCAGTAAAGCTGCTTTCAGCAAAACATTTAGTTCTTGGAAGCAATCAGGGCAAGGGGGAATTCACAGTATTCAGAAGTGCCACAAAGTGCCACAACACACCCTGCTGAGCCCTACAACCTTAAAAGGAAAGAAACTACCTGGCAGGAACTCCCTTCTGTGATTCCAGGCGGTAATGCTGCTGATCTTAGCATGATTAAAGTGCATCACCAGCAATTTATCAGCCTTCTAGTTAAGGGAGTAATAAATCAGCTTTTCCAGGTGGACTTAAGAGATAGTGCACCAATATTCCAGACAATTGCCCTCAGATTTTTAAAACACAACTGTAAATAACAGCCAACAATAATAACCTAAATTATAGCCAACATAGATATAATCACAATACTATGCAAAATATAAAGTAGATCTGACTTTTGGCAATGATAGGCAGTGATTGCATATAGCACCTACTCCGATATCTTTGCAGAAAAACAACTCTGACACCGCAGTTTGCTGGGACCTTCTGCCGGGCAGGTTCTGGGGCCTTCCACTGGACGCCTGACCTGCTAGGTCCGGACCAGCACAAGGAGTGTCGAAAACAAGGGGGAAAGAGCCTAGAGAAGCACCGAGGTATGACCACTACCTTGTTTTTGTCTTCAGCTGTACTTCCTAGATTAGAGAGGGAATTACAGAGAAGATGACAAAGCGGGGTTTATTCTACACACTGTACTGAATTCAAATGCCTGTATACCTGAAAGGTGAAGGCTCTATTGCTACTGCTGCATGACGCAGGTCTTCCAAAGCCCCGGAGAACAGGAAGGCTGAGGAAAATCTGAGCACGCTCTACGATATGATGTCAGAAAAGGGTTAGATGTTTCTAAACTGCAAGTTCTCGCTGAGTTTTAACAGCCAGTAGAGCAACCATGCATAGCTTTGAAGGACAAGGTAAATGCCGCAAACAGATTTGAAGCATTAAATCACATGGAAAGAAAATTAAAAACACTAACACCAAGCACAGCCCATAGACTAACCAGCTGCAGTTGGTGCTCTACAGGAATTTTTAAAACCACACTGCACTCTGAAGTGAGCATCTTCTATCTAGACTGGTCTGATGAGATGAGGCAGGTAGAAGTTGCAATGGTGCTGTAAGCACAGAGCTCCTATAATTTAATCCAGCTGGCAGACCAGATTCTGAGCTAACGTTGGACAGGCTTCATCAAAGCTATGCATAGATGACACAGAACTGTGTTTAAGTGAAAAAAACAATCAAAAATCAAAAGATCAAGTAACAAAGCAAAGTATAACACCCTATTCTTTTGCCATCTGATATGTGACCTGAGAGAGGTACAGACTAAAAGTTTAGGAGGACTTATTTCAATTCCGGCAGCAAGAGGACCTTCATCTTATCGAGCAAACCTACGTTAAAAAAAACAAACACAACCCCCCCCAAAAAACAAAACCAGAAACCAAGTTATTTACTTCTCATGGCCCTCAGGAGAACTAATCCTCAGAGAAACGGGCTTATATGCATTGCAAACACCTTGGTCTACCCTTCCCTCCCCCCCTCTTGCCCACCCCTGCCCACCCCTGCCCATTATCTCTCAAATGCAGACTCCCCGCTTAGAAGGCATTGCACAGGTTTGACTTACTGGAGAACACCACTCCAACAGCCAAAGTTATCAGTCTTTCCAA
>NW_009649114.1:1873869-1893997 GCF_000708025.1 Charadrius vociferus
TTTCCAAAACTTGCTTTCTAAAAGGCCCAGTTGTCAGAACAGAGAATCCTAGTGACACCACTGAGCTGGAATTAGAAGATTTAGACAATTTCAAAGCTGGGGCATTGATACCAACGTGCCAGTCACTCCCTGCTCCCTGTGGACTTTAATTTAAATGGACATTGCAATGCGGATGCTGCTTCATTTAATCCAGAGGATTCCTCAGTGTTCTTGGTCAGATTTGAATCTTAATTCTCTTTGGTATTCACCAGCTGAGTTCCGAAGTTAGCGTCTGTGAGAGTGCAAGAAAACCTGCGTGCTATCTTTTGGAGAAGGACTGAACTGGCACTACTACCCCATAAAGATCCTGATCACCATCTCAATCTCTTTCCTGCACACCGGGCAAGGTGATCTCTTTTTCTTCAGCATCTTTGCACACTTGAAACAAGCCACAAGGTGAGCAGTCCTTCCATGGACAATATTCCCATCCCGTGGTCTATGATGGCATAAGAAGCAAGGATTCAGTAATTTTTTTATACTCTCTAAAGACTGTATTTCTTCCTCTTTTTTATGCTCAGTGAAATGCAACAGAGACTCCTTGCTTTCACATTCTCGTGCCAAATCCAAAGACTCAATAGAGCTGCAGGGATCTACATGTGATTTCTTTTCTACCACGTACAGGTCTTTGGGTTGGCCAACTGGAGCAGAAATAGTCCTTCGGCAGTCCGGCACGTCTATCCCTTCATCATCCTTTTTGTTTTGCATAGCATCAAAAAAAAACGGACTGGGAAAGAGAATGAGCCAGTTTGGGGCAATCTGAGTACCAGTCTTTCCGTAAGGCCCAGCAGCGGTAACAGTACCGTTTGCCTGGAGAGTTAAATTTCTTACATTTGGTACATTGCCAGCAGTCCTGAGGAGTGATTGAGGCAGACAAAAAGAGCAGCAAGTTAGTGTATTCTTGTGTACAACTCATTTCCTCTACATAGGAAAAGCAGCAAAGGAGCTTCATCAGAAAAGGATATTTATTACTGGGTATAAGCTTGCAAATGCATGATTGCTGGTTTGATTATCAGCACCTCAGAAAGCCTAAGGAAAATTTGACTACCCCGTGCATTCTACAGATGCAGATCTCTTCTTAAGCATTAAAATCCGTCCTTCCTTCCTCCCAGCCTCTGGAAAAATACAATGTCGTCAAGCTGTGCAGTTTATTGAATTTTCAGTATCTCACTCTAAATTCAAGGGTAGAGCTACTGGACTCAGTCAGGAATATATTTCCCAGACTCACTAATCACGTAGCATCTGTTGAACCTGCACAACTAATAGCAGTTTACTTGACCATCCCACACAGCAAGGCCAAGAGCTGCCCAAGTTCAGAGCTACGATTCAGCTGTCCAACGCCAGGGACATCTACATTTTCATGCAGACACAGCCTAGGAAATGATGCTAAATAATTCTGGTGCCACCAGCTGCAAAGAGGATCATGACACACTTCTGCTGACGTACAACAAAACCTCAAAAGGCAGCCAGCAGGACTGGGAGAAAAAAAGGACAAATGAAAGAACACAAACTTTGTGTCCCTCAGTATTTACAATGAGGGAATTCAGAAGACGAATGGGATACTGGGGAGGAGTGACAACCCAGTAATTACTGCTTATTCTCTCTTTCCACCTTGTTTTTTCATTAAAACAGGGGAAAGAGCTCTGGTCTGTCCTTAGAGAGGCACTGCGAGGATAAAGACATTACACCAGCAGGTACGCAGGCTCTCCTCCTGACAAAGGCCATACAAGTATCTCAGAAAAACGGGGCGAGGTGGGACGTGGATTCTCTTCTCATCCCAGAAGCTACCACAAAACAACTGACAGCTTCAGAGCTGGCCTGGACATCCAGGACTCAGTGGAATCCCAATCCTGACACAGGAATTTCCACTAATAAGTGTTTTTTTGAGTATGAGCACCTCAGTGATTACAAAGTGCCTACTTTAGATTTCCAAATCTCTGCTAAGGATCTCCTTCCTTTCAGAGGACAATACAGAATTAACCTTATTAAAACATGTATGGATGTTGTTAATACTAATTTCATATAGTATTAGACTGACCCTGCTGGAAACCGAGGGCCTAATCTTCATTCACTTCCTGGGTGTGTGAAGAGACAAGTTAAACCATGAATAAAAAGCCAGTGGCTGCCCATGCTGACACTACATTGCCCTGTACAAAAAGGGATGAACAATGTAGAAACAAGGATCCTAATCTCCTAGTCAAAAACCCCTCCTAGTTAGAGCACGTATAAATTCTCTCACATCACCAGAAAAAGTGGCCAAAATCACGAAGTTCCAGAACTGCGCTGAGGCCAGGAGAGACACTTGGTGTTTTTGGGCTGGGTGGGTCAGAGCACTCACGGGCTGCCAGTGCTCAGTGCCTGTCCAGTTTAGAATTTAACAGAGCCCCGCTATGAGGTAGCACGCGCCAAGCAAGGACCACTGACCTAAATGATGCCTACCTCGGAAGTAGCTTCTGTATCTGTGTCATCACTTAAGCATTGAGAATCCTCCAAGTCATGCAAACACGCATCCTCGGTCACCTGGAAAGAGTAAAATGTTGTTAGAGGTGTGCAATAATCTCTATGATGTGCCTGGCACTGCACACCAAAACTAAAATGACTATATAATCGCCATGATAATTAAGCCATTTCTATAAGGGAATGAAAAGCCATTTTATGTACAGTATCTATTCCAGACTGTTGTCAATAATTATCGCTGGGCAATATTCCTTTGGTCAACTCATACCTCTCTCTGATGGACACAAGAATCATACAAATACAAACATGTACACACCTGAGCAGTCCTCCTAATTTCCATGGAAGAAATCATGATCTCAATCCTCTTAGGATCTTTAACATCTCATTAATTACTCGTGACCAATCTTACTACCACCTCAGCTAGCAGACTCCAGCCAGCCTATCTAATACTGAACGCTAACACAACGTTAACTGAGATTTTCCTCTTCAAGTGTTTTCATTTATTACTCTTGCAGATATTGGCTAGAAAAATAGTAAAGTTGCTGCTCAAGTTTTAAATTAATTTTGTGTGTTTAAATGAAAACCCAAGCAGATTGACTACAAAGGAATGCTATCACCCTGCGTACAGAACGGTAACAGCCTTTTCTAAACACAGTTTAAACTCCGGATGGTTCTAGATCTAGTTCCTCCCACATCAGCACAGCACCAAAAGGCAGATGAAAAGCAAAGGATTTTGTACTTCCATGAGATCAGTCAAACAAGGCCAACCGGTGGAACACATGCACTGTGGTTGTTTGAAGAGGTACCTTTTTGTCACTTTCTTTCACTTCCTCGCAGTCAACTGTTTCCACCTTGACTGCAGCACTGCTCTGATCCGACGGGCATTCATTGAGGAACCACAAGTCATCAGTAGTATCTGAAACAACGGCAGTGTCTATGTCCTGTTGGAGAAGAAACAGAAGAGACCACTTAGAGCTCAGGTTATCAGCAGCAGGAGAACCAGCACCACAACCATCGCGACAGCGAACGCCTCTCCCCTTTTCCTCATTAACAGCCGCCTTAGCCCTGGGCAGCTTCTCCAGTCTCCCCTGGGAGAGAAAGGGGCTGCTCACTACTCTCACAGACACCCCTTTTCGGGAGCAGCACTGTGCTCGCTCCCCTTGCTAGCCGGCCATACAGCAGCTGGCCACCAGGCTACAGCCATATGCACCACGGAACAACTTTCAACCCAGAAGAGGGGCAACTCCTGAAATACAACCAATGCTCTGGAGTGCAGACAGACCTCCAACGGCTGAACACAGCCTTCAGAGAGCACCTAGTTTATTTAAGAACGCTAAAGGTAACCAACCACCTGATGTGAAAGGCTGGGGCAGGAACACACAAGGGAGAGGCTGAAAATCCTGGAGTGGGAAGGGGAAAGAAAGAACAAGAATATTTTATTTACTTGGAACCCAAAAGAGGAGAGGAAGAAAATACAGTGCACCTATTTAAAATGGCTACACACCTGGTTAGTCTGAATATCTGTTGATCCATTACTTCTGGACTTGTAATTGCTTCTGAGGTTGCCTAAAAACCACCATGGAAGACCAGCTACATCCCATTCCTCAAACACTAGGTCCAGTTTAGGCTTCTTGCTTTTAGAGAGGTTTTCTATTAAGTCTTTGTCTGTAAGAGCCAAGTAGAATCTAAGTCATGCCACACCTACATTATTTAAGAGACTAGCAGAGAAAAATTTGGCCCCATCTGATTTTAGAAATCTTTCTTGCTCCTTCTTACAGCTCGTTACTGCTAAGAACTTTGGGGTTTGTATGAGTGTACTGGGATGTTAGTTAGATCTGTCGCACATCTGTACTTGTGTATCTACCCAAGTGAACCTGGCAAAATAGTCACCACACAGCCATCAGCGGTCAGAGAAGCATCCCAGTGTTACCAGTGTCTCTATAACTGTACAGGTTCTCTTTAGCATTACCTTGCTTTTAAGTCTCAATACAGAAACACAAAGACTTCTTTCAGAGCCCCACCCAAGTCAACACTGAGTAGGTATCTTGCGTGACTTAAGATGCAGAAAGGAACTTTTGAATTTGGTTCAAATTTCCAGTGATGGGAGCTCCTGAATTCTGAAACCAGGCTCAAAATAGGAAGCAGGAAGGTAAGAATCCATCCTCTATAACCCCATGCTTCAGCCTCCTTTTTAGCCTGTGCAGTTCAGTCTATGATCCTAGACTCAGCAGTCTGAATTTCAAGATAACCTTGAATCTCTCTCTCTTCAGTGCCAAGAGTTTCAAAGGACAAGGACTGTTTCTACCTCCTTTGTACGTGCAGCCAGGAAAATGTCTACTGCTCTCATTTGATCTGGAAATACCCACACTTGCAAAGAAGATCTGGTTTTACAAATTAGGTTCCTTGATATGAGAACGACATGAGAATAGAAAGTAGAAAACCAGGAAAATTGCTTCTGTAACATCAGAAATCCATGAGTGAACCAGAAAGAAATCCCCAGACATTAAAACAAAGGAAATGTCTAAATATCGAGGAGCTGCATTACACTTAAACTGGATAGAAAAAAATTTCCATTGTTATTCAGTTCCCTGATTGGCTTGCAGGTAATGACTGCAGACGGCTCAGGCTGTGTTCTCTGTAATCAGAGGAGAGAGTCCCTTGGGAAGATAAATAGATACAAGTATAATTTCAGCATTTAAAATACCCTTCAGCAAGGTCTGTAAGATTTTTCATGGCATTGTTTAATGATAGATGTTCTTTTGGGGCTTAACCTGCCATCTTATTCAAAGAGTTTGTTTATTTATGAAACCAAGTATCCAAACTAGGAAACACGTCTATTGTAAAATACTTTTGGTAAACATTTGCAGTTCTCTCAATCTTTAAAATAAGACGATGATTTTTAAAGATTGTTATTTCACAACAGGTTTTTATTAGTCTCCTGACACCCTCCTCCTGCATTCTGCTGATGCAGAGCTCAACGTGTCACACTGGAGAAAGAGCAGAAGAGCTTGTACACATTGTGTTACTGCAGAAAAGATGGCACTCACCTTCACAAGTCTCACATTTTTGCTCTGAGGTAGACAAAGAAGAAGCATTGCTTTCACCTTCCATGATGCCAGTGTCAGAACCTTCTTGCTGGCTAAACTGCATGAAGGAAGGAAAAAAGAGATGTTAGTCTATCAGAGCTTATAGGGACAAGGGGATGTAGCACTTCCATTCCGAGTCACCAGCTGCAGTACAAGACCAAGAAGTTATGAAGAGAAATAAAAGTTTCTGAACAAAAACTACACACTATTAACCCTTTAAGAAGGCTAATGCATCTGTAATCAGCACAAACAATATACTTGCAACCTAGGAAAAATCTTAAGATTGGCCAAAGTCCAAAAGTTGCCATCTTTAATGCAGTATATACTGTGATCTTTGTGACTCTCAGGCCCCCAGTGTGAACAGACACCTCCCAGCTCAGACTACCTTAATCCCAAAATATACCTGGAAACAAGTTTGAATGTGCAAAGATTTTTCCTAGGTTTCAGATTCTGCCTGAAAGCTTCTGAAAACAATCCTACTAAACACAAAACTTGTTCACACATTTTAGAAAGCTTAATTATTTGGCAATTCCTACTCAGAGAGGGGACGGGAGAGAGGGGAGAAAGACGTGAAAATACAGAGCACGCTGGAGGAACTGAGGACTAGAAGTGCTACACCCCAGAGAAACGCGCTCAGAGACTGGTACTCTGTTATGAAGAGAACAGAGAAGGGTCACTCTGTCCCTGCTCTGTGGACTCCAAGAACTTTTCAGGAAGGTGAGGACCTGGCAGCCAAGCAGCACAAAGTTCTGGCAGTCCACCATGCACAGGTACAGAGAAGGGGCACTCTGTACAACAAAAGAAACCACCAGGCAGTGGGTTTACCTTCAGCTGGTCTTGGCTTGGCTTATCGACGCTCTGTTCCTTTGCGAGATTCTGTGCAGCATCTAGATGGCAGGTAAAACAAAAGAAAAAACCTTCCCTGGTAATAACCATTCTCACAACACAGAGGGTCTTCAGCAAGCAACCAACGAGCCAGGCTTGGCAGACCTCTAAGTAACCCTTTAAGAGAAACAGAACCCTTTCTTCCTTAGAGAGCTGGCCATTTCCTTGAGAGGCACTCCTGCAGTATTCCCCAGGCTTTGCGAGGTACGTATGAAGGCATCAGCCTATGGAACAGACAGTCTGTGCCCCCTCAGAGATGAAGCTTGATGAAACCTCACAGCATGTAAGAACCTTCTTCCCAATGTGAAAAACTACTCTCTTTCCTACAGGCTGTCCTCCCATCACAAGTGCTAGGTCCTTTACACAAGAGGTTTGCATGGAGGCACAAATCTAGAGCAATAGCAGAGGGTGGGGACTCTCACTTGAAGGCTGGATCAGATCTGTGCTGAAGAAGGTGAACACAGAGGAGTAAGATTTTTATAAATTCCTGAAGACGCTATCTCTTTCAGCTTATGCTGAGACAGGAAAAACGTCTTTCTTGAAGGGTGTGGACGTGAAGAGCAATGACTAGACTAAAGAAGGGAAAATTCCATGCACAGCAAGCTCTTTCCTGGGTAACTGTGTACACATCCATAACACAATTTAATCCAGATGATTATGCTGGCCCCAAGAGTTACTTAAAAGGCCAACCTAAATAGCAAGAACAATCAAATTAACAGAAATCTTTCTACATAATAGGAGAGCTGCACTTGGAAGTCTACCCTTTAAACAGAGTGACTTGCTAGAGAACAAAAGATGCAAGGATGCCTACTGCTTGCTCCCCTTTCAATTTAGCAGAGAGATTCCCTGCTGAATGCCAGGCAGACACGACCAGTCCAATTCAGACCACGAATCAAGGCACTGATACCAAGACACTGAAAACTGCTGCAATAGGCAGAGAAGTGGACCACTTCGTTGGTCCATAAAATGAGCCAAAACACAGGAACACAAAATGACAGGGCTCTATCCCATATTCTTTGCCCTCCGTGCATTAGTTCAGCTTTCCCTTTCCCTTCCGTCACCCTACAGCTTCTGCAGTCACTGACTATTTAATACCTGAAGGAAAACAGAAGCCAATTGGCTCAACCATAATTGCTTTGGCATTGCAGGGGCACTAGAAGAGTTGAAGACCTACCCTTCTAACACTTTATAAGTAGCCTGAAACACTGTGTGAAAAGACAGTCTTTACTTATTGGAAGGCTTCCTTTTTTCAAGCCAACATACACTACACAAAATGTCCTCTAAAGTAAGGTATTCCTAAATAAGTGACACTAATCAGTCATGTCAGTCACACTAAGAGTGAAAGCTAGCCAAGTTAAGGACACCATCTGATAAGAGCGTTATGTAAGAGCTTAGTCTTTATTATCAAGATGTACTGCAGTCACTTTTCTTTCTACAAGTGTACTTAAAAGAAGTGGCCGAGATAATCTGCAAAATGATGTGCTGATAAGCACTGCTTTGGCTAATGAATACAAGCAGCTATTACAAAACATGAAAGTTGAAGACCTCTTTAAGCCCTGTGGCACTTCTAGCTATTCCTATGTTGTGCTGAAGGAAAACCAATACCTAGTCATCCTTCCTATTTATTTTCGAAGGTCTGGTCTGCCAAGCTTGTTTCGTTTTATAGTCACACGCATACACAAGCAGACACGGTGGTATAACTCAATGATCATCTCCCTAAAGGAACAGTATTTCCTTCGGCAGGTTTAAAAATAGTTACACCATGACTGGACCACACATGCACACCCAGCCACACGCACCCAGCCACAGGCACACATCAAGCAGAAGGGGACAGGGCAGCAGAGGAGAGAGGGTTTCGCTGGCATCCTTTGCTCTCCACATACAATGCCGACAGGGAAGAGGTCAGGGCATCACCAGCGAGGGAAACAGCACTCACACAGTTATTCTGTAGGTAATGTGTTTCGACAAGAGTCCACTTAGGAAGATTCTTCTATATAAATAGAGAAAGGAGGGGGACCTCAGAGGCACCAAGACACGGCTCAAAGCAGAGGATTAATCAGTTCAGGGCCATGTTTTCTCAGTTTCAAAGTTTGCACAAGCTTTTATGCACATGTGCAAAAACAGACTAAGCCCTAATGAAGAACTAAGTCCATATTATCTGCTTACAGATCCCAGGAAGTAGGGCACAAGAATCCACAACTCTCCTGGTGCAGCACCCTCATGATTTGCACACTTGTAGTTTCATCAGAAGGGTTTTTTTCAAATGAAGATTAACAGCCGTACAACAGGAACTGGCTGCAAGGGAGCCACCAGCTGAGATTAATTTAAGAATAAATATTCATTTATGACTGAAGGACTTTTCATGTAGATAGATTTGATTTCTCTTATGAGCTGGGAAAGTAACAGTGACCTTTAAAGGTTCAAGTGTTCGATTAAAGTCCAGACCTCTTTGGCCTGCAGAAATAGGTTGGGTTTCCAGCACTCAGTGTCAAGACTACGAAAGTATAAAATGAGGTGGGAGCAAGAAGTCGCAGCATGCTATGAAACTGAGAAAAGACTGAGAAATCAATAGTGATGTGGATGGGATACTTCAGCCACGTTGATTTGTACATCCACAGTATTTCGCTCTGTCAGTGCGCTTCCAGACAGAGTGTGCCTGCTGCTCCAAAGTTTGGCCATTGGTTATAGGCAGCCACGTTACTCCAACAGCTAACTGATTTCATATCACAGCTACTGATGGTGGACACACAGAAAAAACACATACTCAAAGAGATTGCCTTGTCAAAGCCTTCATTAGCAGTTTGTTCAAACTTCAGAAACATTTCTCTTTTCTGAATATCATTACTTACCCAACTTACATCAACACTACATTGAATATACTCGCCCATACTGTGACAAACCTACCTGCCATTGCAGCAGAAGTCAGGTTCCGTTTCAACATGTCATAGACTGGGCTGTGGGAAAGAAGGCGATAGTTGACTACACTCACAAAACCAAACAGCATTACCCTTTTAAACCAGGGACAGAAATTCTGTTTTATTTTCCAGAGTGACAGTGGAAAATGCAGGGGCAGGGTCTGCCACTCCTAAATGCTACAGTGAAGTCTAGCTCAGAACTTAACTGAACGATGCAGATTTTAGCTGAAGTCTGAGATCAAGGGCCTGAGAAGATGCAGAAATAAAAGGAGAAAAGATGTCACCTCAAGCAGCTCGCTGCCTGGACCATTCAGAACTGGGTCTTCAGAATAAAGGAGCTCAACTCCAACTTGTCAAATGCATTACCAATAAGCCACTGAGCAGGGCACTTGGTATTCATGGAGGTTTTCGCGACAGCGAACAGAAACGGTGACACCAAGAGTCTCCTGTCTCAGCATCCTCTATAATACAACATACATTAAAGGTGACTTTTTCCTACCTTGGATCTTTTACAGAGAAGCTCTCCAGTCCCAGCAGTTCTCCCAGCTGATCTCCTCCACAATAGACCATGTGTTGCTGTCTTTTGTCATATAGCTGCCTCACCATTATATACTGTCCTAGGTGATGCATAACCTGTGGATACATAACATACCATTAGCCATATCTGCAGCTGAAACCAAACCACCAAAGACCCTGGAAATTTGCTTTAGTTTATGATACTTGCCTCCTGCTACCCTACACAGCGCGAGTCAAACAGTACCTGCTTTTTACGCATATCTGCAATTCACTGGTGCCTCTCAACCAAGGGAGAGTTGTGCTTACTGCTATAAGGTTTGTCACCGTTAACGCATGACAAGAAGGAAAACTGAGTCAAAGATGGACAAACAGAGGTGACTCTGCTACACCACATTACAATGAAACATGAAATGGGTGATAACTCTTTTATCTGGGGAGTCTCCCTCAGCGAGAGCTGCAGATGGAGGCTGCTGGTGTTCAACTTAGAGCAAAAAAGAGAAGGAAATGGGTGCGGAGGAGGCAGAAGGTATCCCCAGTTAAAAGAAGGAGCTGTTACTCAAGGATGACCACATTTACAGTGCTGTTCCTCAGGACACAGTTTGCAGGATGCAAAAATAAGCGCATTAGTATCACAAAGAAGGATGGAGAGGAACCATCCTCTGAGAGCTAGGGGACACTGCCAGCTACAGTGAAGAATCCAGAGTGCAAGAAGAGAAAGCAAAGTGCATTAAGCACAATATAGGCAGGTTCCACCCCCCATTAGCCACCAAAGTGACCCTCCTGAATGACAGTGCCACCAAAATGTTGCTAACGGTACTCCATTCACTGCAGAAAAAACTGACTTAACCGAGTTAAAATGTTAATCTATACAAGTAACCTGCATTTAATACTCAGCTCTCCCCATTTAAACCATTCAATTTGTTTTTGCAAAAATTTTTAGAAGCTAAGTAAGTTATTTAAATGCATAAGTGTTTAAAATAAGTCACAAGGCTCTGCAGGAATATTTGACACATTCATAATGAAAAACCACTGCATTTAATTCTTCGCAGACAGGATACTCTTGTAAATCACAGTCAGTGTCATTTTTTTAATCTTGTACACATATTGCATTTTAATCTTAAAATAAATGAATTCACGGGGTCTCAGGTTTAGCTGACAAGCCATTTCAAAGGAAAGTTAAAAGAAAAATATCAACTGGAATCCAATTTTTAAGGCTTTCATGCACTGAGCAGAGAGCAAGACAATTGAACAACCTCTCCTACTCTCTCTCAGGAATGTGGCTATCCCATCTCTCTTTTCTCCAAAGAGGTTTCTGATTTTCCAGAATAAATAGTTTTCTTTAATATTTCACACTCCTATTCCAATTCCTCCGGGGTCTCTCAAGACAATTTATGATCAATCAAGTCACAACAGCCCTACAGGTAAGGTATCCCTATTTTGCAGATAAGGCTTCAAAGAACAGAAAAATTAATAGCCAGTGCCATCCCTTCCACGCAAAGAGCCATCTCCCAAACAACCAGGGACAGGCACGGTTCCAGTGCCTAGAAACTGAGCCCACCTCCTTCAGCGTGAAGGTTTCACCTTGGGCGCCTGCAGCCTGCAGAATCTTCAGAAGCGGCAGTTTGGGTCGCACCTACAACACGGAGCAGAGAGTTTTGTTTGAATGACTCGAAGCAGTGCGCTGCTGAGAGAAAGCAGGTCAGCCTGGCACGCGTGCCTGCATATCACAGCTAACCAACCCAAGTTGCCCCAGTCAACCTGTGTAAGACCCTCACACCAAGCACAGAGCTGACAACCGCAGGGCGGGGGGAAACACTGCTTGCCTCAGGCTAACCTGCTGAAGGCTGGTATTCTTTTTTTTTTTTTTACAAGTCATCTGCATGGACAAACAGCTTAACAAGAAGTTGGAAAGACTGGAAATCAGCACAATCATTCTGACTCAAGTGCAAGACAAAAAAAGCCAAGGAATTTGGGCAGCCAGCTCTAAAGGCTTTAATCACTCGAATTGTCCCATTAACTTTGATGTCATTCATCCTGCGAGATTGGAAACTCAGAGCCTTGGTATGGAGTCCTAGGCGGTGAGTAACCAAATGTACTGAGTCATATATTTAGGAACAATGATGGTGCATTCCGATTGCCACTTCAGGAGCAGCATGCCTGAATTTTCTCAATTAGTGCAGTGAACAAATCGGGTCTGCTCTGTACAGACCTTAGGGAGTACGCGTTTATTAGGATCCATGAAGAGGCACATAGTAATAAGACCGCATTAAACACAAGGTGTGGTCAATTAACACCAAGGATCAGAACATGTATTTTTCCGTGGATCTCACTCATCAACCAAAATCTTTATTATATAAAATATAAAGCACCCTGGGAACCATGCAACTGCTCCACAACCCCTTTAGGTTTCACCCACACACCCAAGCAGCTTTGAGTAGCAGATGAGACAGATGATGCCGTATAAAACAGCAGCAGGTTTTAAATAGCTACTTCACCCCTACGTTGCTACTTCATCTAGTCCACAAGAATTTTAACAATTCCTAGCAGAGTGCCGCCACATGATCCGATGCCTTATGTTCTCTAAAAAATGTCAGAAAGCCCTCGCTGTTCCCTGAACGCTACACAATTGTGTACAATACCGTATACTAATGCACGGTTCCCATGCGGAATCTCTTCTTCTGTCCTCCTTCTCTACCACAAGCTAATACAGCAAGATATTTCAGTCTGTCACAGGACAGAAAGTCCAGTCCTCAGCACACGATATTCATGGCTGTTTCCCCTTTGACAAGGCTCATGCCTTCTCAAGGCACGTATCCATGCTAGGCAGCAAAGCCCCTTACCCATCAATGTTAGGTGGGTTCACCCGTGTCTCATACACAATTGCAATCTCCCCTTTTTTCCCCAAGGACTAGAGCCCGCTTGCAGCCCTGCGACACCTCCTCAGCAGACAGCCTCAGCTGCAGCATCGTGTTCCTGAATGAGGTAAGAGCGGGTTTTGCTTGCTTGTCACGACTGTAATTTGTCACTCAGCTATCAGGCAGTATCTTGGCAGGGTATTTGTTCCACTGTTTTTTAATATTGTAAAAAAAAAAAAAAACAATCTCCTCTGTGAATGTGTCTGGGCTGCCTGTTTTCTCATTGTTATGTTTGCTAAATGTGTTTTGAAGCTCAAATGGAACAGCTCGTGTCCAGCCCCAAGTCTCTTCCCAACATCAGCTTTTTTACTAGGAAAAAGCACAGCACAACTCAAATAAGTGCTTCTATCAGCACATAATTTTTAATAAGATGAAATTATGTGTTTGCATTCATTCATTTCTCTAATGACCACTCTCAAATGGATATAAGTAACTCCTTATACATCTCTTTCTGATTAAAGAAGCAACCTAGTTAGCTTGATCACTTTAAAATGGGCCCTTAGCTACTACAGCACAGCCAAAATGGAAGTGTTAATTCCACACTGCTTAGGACACTGAGTGTTGACAATCAATATTTTGCTACTAGTATCAGAGCCTATTTACTTATTTTTTCATGCAGAGTGAATTGAATAAATAAGCATATACATCAATGCTGCACAGGACTTGGCTACATTTCAAAGCTTCCAAATTAAGCCTCAAATGAGTTCTAAATTAAGCCTCAAATGGGAGGCGCTCTCAACTTCCCAGCAGCTTATTTCCACTCCTGCCACATCCCCTCCTACTGTGGAAACGCTTTTTACAACGAATTGGCTCTGGATGGTTGGATGCCTGTCTTGGAGAAACCCTTCTGATTTTTTAGACCAGATTTTTACTGTTACTGTTTGCAAATTTCTCTGACTGGCTGTCAACATGGTATCGAACCATACTCAAACCACACACCTGCCACGTTGGCCCTGGCTCGGAGCTACAGGTACCTGTTGTTCTGGGGACACTCCAGGAATAGTCAATAATGGGAGTACTACATGTTCAATACTTACCTAAGTTGATTCCAAAAAAGGCATTACTCACTAGACAAAGCTCAGCACAGAAGTTTACAAAGCTCTAATACAGCTGTCACAAGACTCCAGCACTAGGAGGAATTCTTCAAGTATAGGTCCAGCACAAAAATATGCGTTGTAAAATTTCTTGTAAGGCCAGCTGTAACTGCTTTTGTGCTTCCTCCACCATTAAAATGTTCATAAATCATTGATCTAATGCTGAAAGCTAACACAGCTCCTCAGGACAAAAGCCCTTACTCCATCAGGCTAAATTCTTATTACTTAAATGTACTTGAGAGAGCTTTGATTTGATGGAAGAAATCACTGCTTTAGTGAGGAGAAAGCAGTGAAGATAAGTGGGAGAGATAATTACCTGGTTAACTTGTCCAAGTGTGATTCTGCAGGCATTCTCAGCTGCTGGATGCTGGGCAGAGCTTGAAGATGTCATTCTGGCAGTGATTAGCTGTTTATAGCACAAACCTATAAATGAGAAGGGTTGTGTACCGATTAAGCTGAGAAACCTGGTCTTGAGTTTAACCACTTCCACTTCTTAGAAGCTTCAGGAAACCAGTGTTTAAAATTAGCCCTGCATGCATATCTTAAATGACTGCTGTATAACGCTAATGTTCATGTGCCCCTCACCTGCTCTGTCCAAACTGATGTGCTCCATCCTACCCAAGGTGCACCCAGCTGCCCAGTGCCTGACAAACAGCCCCGCGAGCAGAGCTCGGACAGATCTGCTGGGGCACTGAGGATGCTTTGACTGTCCGTCTCTAGGAGTGGCACAGCACGGTGAGGAACTTGGGGAACTGCCAGTCTCCATCGAGCCACTGGCAAACTGTTGAACATGGTGAAATCCTTGAGTCAGAGGGGGGGAAATAGAAGCTGAGTCACAATCAACCACAATGGAAATCTTCACAAGACAGCAACCCCTCGATTGCCCGAAAGGAGGAGTAGTCAGTGCTGATGGCAATGATTAACACATTCCCCACCTGCTTTTTCAAGAGCTGAGAACCTGCTAAGCTGCTGCAGCCTTCATCCCAAATGACTAGATGCGGGCTAGAAAATTAACAGTTTTAACAGCATTACTGGGTGAGCAGGTGAAATGATCCTTTCCTGGAAAGGAACAAAAGGGGAAGTCCTGCAGCTATTTGAATTTGTCGAGCCCTATCAGTTTCAGTATCCACCCAAAGAGCACAGCTTCATCTGCAGAATGATCTGTAATGACTCATGTTCACAGCACAATCCAGTTTAATCTATCCCACACAACAAGTTTGAAAACTTCTTTATGTTTAAAGAGAAAGGATGGTGTAAATTTAACTACCCACTGGAAAAAAAAAAAAAAGTAACTTGAACCTGCTGGAGAAGTAATGTAAGTCTTGACCTTGTTGCAGCACTAAAGCTCAGACCGATGTACCTGTAAAATTGCTGTGTGCCCCTGAACCTAGTTACAATAAAAATCTCGATGTGAATCTGGCTGCAATTCTGCAGACGATACTGAAACTGCCATTTTGGTAAACTTAAGGCTAGAGCATGAGACGAACTAGAAAGCCTGGCTCCTGAACCTGCCTACACAGATGCAACTTCAGGAAAGTTTTTACTGTGTGGAATCTGGAAGAAGCATCAACTTTTAACCCATGCAGTAGTTTAAATTAGACCTGAAAACGTGAAGCCAAACACTTTCAAAGCTGTATCTAAATTGTCTTTCACAGACTTTTCCAGACATAGCAAATTAATTTGTTATTACTACATCAGTTATAAAGAATGTGAGCCAGTAAGATTAGCTATATTTAAAAAGTGAATACTAGCAAAATAACCAGGCTTATGCCTGAGGAATGTAACCAAACATTTTTAGATGTAGACAAACCAGGCTGAATATCTATCTAGCAGGCAGTACAGAAACCTCAGCAATGACAAAAAATCTGAGCTTTAGCACCAATTCAAGTTCACCTATCCCTCCCCTGCCCCATCTATTAAAAGGGACTTATAATGACTTTGTTTGAGGCTTCTGATAGTACTTATAGCATTACATTTCTCTGAAGTAAGGTGCTATCAAGAATAAAATCCTTCCCAAAGATCAAATATATCTCTAAATAGTTACAAAAGCTTGATTAAAGCATAACACATGTTCAAGTTTGGTAAATAACATTGATAGTGACCAGATCTAAGTAGTAACTCAAAATAAGTGACTTATAACAGCTAAAACAAGTTCCACGTTATCAGTGTCTTAAATTTTAACCAAGGTTTCTACTTGATAACGCCGACCACGATGCAACACAAACTGCCCGCAGGATCCTTTACGCTTTACAAGCCGAGCTGTACTTCGTACTAAGCTGCAGACCAACTTACCGACCTTGAACTTCTCTGCTATAAGGAGTACTGCTAGGATGGGCCAGCCGCCTCCTGGGTTTCCCAGGCAGTCCCTTTGCTCCTGCCAAGAGGAGTCGGCGGGTCCTTGTGCAGGAGAGCAGCTCCAGCGGCCCCGGGGGTGCTGGGTGCAGCCTCCCCAGGAGCTCTGCGCGCCCGGCTGGGCTCCCGCTCCTCCGGAGGCTCTGAGTCGCTCTTTCAAAAACCGCTTCTGCCTCCAACTCAGCTAGGCAGGAGAGGGAGTCGCTAAATACAGCAGCTTCTGATAAGAGCTTGAGTTGGTGTGAAAAACGGACAAAAAGGGAGAAAGCGGTGGATTTCCTCTCCACCCTGCATTCCTGGAAAGTGGCTCTGCTACCCCAGAGTTAAGAGAGTCAACTAAAGATGACTTTAACTGTTTCAATACTGGGTTTATTAGAGAAAGGCGGGCAAGTTAGTGCCTTGCTTCCAGTCTTTACAGATAAATTGTATTTTTAGCAAGTTTGATTCTTAGTAATACTAACTTCCTTTAATTAGAAATTAATCTTGAGATTACTGAATGCTATCTTCCCAAGCATGCAAGCTCTAAAACATGTCCAGGCTGCAGACACCCACAAGATTTATGGAGGCAGTCACCAGTCATTGCTTTACCACCCTCTGCACACAGGCTGGCCAGAAACACAAATGGTAGAAATTCCTTGAGAACAGAGAAGCTCCTTGCTCAGTGAGCCCTATTTAACTTTGCCCTACAACTCTATTTTCCCACCTATTTTATGCCAAATATTTTATCCCACAACTCTGAAAATGTCTAATTTGCAGCCAGCTGAACCAAGCATCAGTGAACTTACCGCTGTTCCCCTCTCCAGCTTTGGAGCTACATATGTAAGAAAATTACACTGGACCAGAGTAATGATTTGGAGGAAACCATGAATCACAAAGTAGTCATGAAGTAACAATTTTTTTTTCCATTTTAACACTTTATATGGTCATGCACACTATGGGAACAAGTCATCTGCCTGTTTTGTGAGTAAAAGTTCCTTCTCTTAAGAGATCAAAACCCCATTAGACCACAGCTTTTGATGCTTACAGAAGGTAAAGAGACAAAAGATCTTAACAGAAGCGAGTGCAAGCGTGAGGTGCATAGACTTTTGACAGCAGTGTCTGAAAAATTGAAGCTAAGCTTCTAATTTGAGTTTAGTTTTTGTTTTAAAGTATCCCTCTTTTAAGGAAAGAATGCAGTTTCCAACTTCTGTGCAAAGAGAAAATATAGCAGGGAGTGTGAGCCAGACATTGTTGTTCCATGTATTTGTGGACCCTGTAATGGCTCACTTCAGCAGTGGTTTAAGAGCTGATATTTAAATCTTGTCCTCAGCATCATCCTTTTTCATGCTTTCACATAAAGCAAAATTTCTACTGAAAACAAACTTGCGGTCTCATGTCAAGAGCAGGCCTGGAGGGGAGACTTTAAACCAGCACTGATTTGACAACTGAGAGCTAATTAGGTTTGTGACTCTCAGTGTGAGTCCTTCTGCCCACCCGTCTCACCGGGCTTGTGACAGAACCACTGTTCCTTCTCCCTGCAAACCACACCTCATGACATCCTTAGCTCCATCAATGCTGTCACAACGCTTCTACCTTTCTCCAGGCCATACATCCCACCTCATCACATCACTGTGTTCCCAACAAGTTCACACATGTCCTTTGAGAGCTGCAAGATGCCAGCCAAGGAAAACATCAGCTGCTTTTCCACCGCCACCTCCCAATGAGTGCTGCCTTGTCATGATTTTACTCCATGAGCCCTTGCAAGTGCTGGCTGGTTATTTGGGGGCTTCTGGCTGGGAAGTGGCAGCAGGAGGAGAGAAAACAGGGCTGTCAGATTTCACATTTTATAGACTGCTTGACTTCAACTTTTGCTGTCCTGTGCTCAGTTAACTGCTCTAAATTGTTGCTTTGATATTGACTTGGCATTCAATCAGCAAAAATATCCTCTGCTAGGAAAAGCATCCAGAGAAAAGCCCGATTTCAGTACGGGTAAGTCCCTTAATGCACTACTTATGGCAACAAAAGGCAAGGCTACTATTTTTAGTATTAAACACTGATTTTAAGAAGTTCCTTTTTGGCAACTGTTCTGGAGTAAAATCTACATCTTCTGATACAAAAAAAAAAAAAAACAAACACCAAACCCAAAACACAACAACAACAACAAAAAAAACCAAACAAAAGCCCCAAACATTTAATTCTGAATTTCACCTGACGTGACTTTTGCTGCTGACATGATGCATCTACCAGGAACTGTGTGCAGCTCCCTACAGGTCTGCCAATAATGCACCAAAATTAGCCAACTTTTGATAAATGTTAGTAGTTAACAAATACAAATGTTATGCAATGCTTGTTTTATTGCAAAACCAGTTAAGGAGGAAAGAGGAAAAATTTTAAGTTACAAGGAAAAACAAAACTGATCATTTCAATTAAAAATGGCACACTGGCAAATTGCTCTGCAATTCTCCCTAAATTCAGCTGCTGCCAACAATATTTGTTGCTGGCGGTCTCTGGACCGGGCTGGCAGCACTTGCACGTGCCCTTGTTTCCATTTACCTCTATTTTAACAGACAAAATTTGGCTTTTCTTGGAGTTGCTTTTCCCAATAGCAGATACTTCCTTAAGAGAATGTAAAATCAATATCCCTATTTTAGTGCATTCAACCATGGAGCAAGTAGTTAGATCATGAAAACAAGCTGCTTCATCACGTAAGAACTATATAATACCCTGAAGTGACTGTGCTGACTGTTCCCGTCACAGCAATCTACAGCTTAGCTGTAGATTTCTTTCTCTTCAGTGTTGAGCCAAGTACCTTAAAATTTATGAGTCAAACTGAAGCTAATAATCACCTATTTTTTGCAGCAATGAAAAATGAGAAAAGCCCTTATTTTAATCACATCTTCAGCAGAATTAGCCGCGTGATGTTTCACTTACAAGTTTGCATATTGCATATCTAGGGGCTTTTGCTCTACTCCTAGCAGAGTTGCTAAATATATAGGCATTCACTCAAAGTCCTATTACATGTGTTTGCCACACAGAGTCCACAGTCCACTTCTGAAGAAGCAGGCACCCGGGGTATGAATTTTAACCCTTTTTCGATCAGCATATTTGCCATTCAGTCTCCTGGCAATAAGTGCCGCTTGGCACCACACCTACCTGGCAGGAACCGTCCGCACTGCCCTGCCTGGAGCAGGGGCCACCTGCACTGGCCGTGGGGTAACTCAGAGCTGCTGGAGAGCATTACACGAACAAATACCGGAGCAAGAACAAGACAGAGTTCTCATAACACTGCTGTGTTCCTATTTCAGTGGTCCCTTCAATCTCACTTGTTATCTCTTCTCTAAAAGCTTGTAGTTTCCATCTATTACTCTCTGCTTCTGTCAAATTGAAGTCTTGGATAGTTGTAGGTTTATTTCAGCTCTTTTTAACCCTGTGAGTGTCACAGCTCTAAATTCTGCACTATCCGAACCAGGATGTGTTAGAGCTGATCAGCCTAGAACCTAAAGATCACCTTTTAAAGTCTGTCTGTTTAATAAGTGTGAAACATTACACATCTGAACTTTTGAGATATTAATTTCCTCCTTCAAAATACTTCCTTGTTTTTAATACTGCACTTAGCAGAGCGACTACTTCCACCTGTTAAACTGCCCAGCCTCTGGCAGTGTTTTGCCCTGGCACAGCACGACGGGGTTTAAGGTTAAAATCACGGTGTGACAGATGACACATGGCAACAAACAGCCCCGGTCAGGTCACACCACATTCCTCAAGCTTTTACTCTAAATGCTGCCGAAGTCATCAGTGCTGCGGATAACCGTCAAGTATGCAAAAGCTTCGAAAGCAACAAGTCTGCTCCGGAAAAGCTCTTGGCCCTTCAGCCGCCTTCACCCCCGGCCCCC
>NW_009649114.1:1895102-1895912 GCF_000708025.1 Charadrius vociferus
GGAGAGGAGGGGTGTCCCCGTCCCCGTCCCCCCCCCGGGTCCCCCTTCCCTGCAGCAAAGCTCAGCGCGTCTGGGAGGGCAGCACTGGGGAGACCTGGGGTGGGTTCACAGCGGGTCTGGCAAAGCGGGAAGAGAAGAAGGACTGGGAATAATCCATCCCAGCATGGGGGATACTGGGGCGTGTTTAATTAGGGGGATTTCTCCAGCCGACCCGCAGCCCCCTGTCCCACACTGTGGGTGATGATTCCCGTGGGAGGGCGGGTGCAGCCCATGGGGGGTTTGCAGGCGGACGCGGTGCTGATCAGGGCCATTTTTCCATCAGGGCCTGGTGGGAGATGGGGCCCGGGGGGTGCTCAGCTGCACCGGGGGACCCCCGAGTCCCGGCTTCCCCCCGCGCAGCATGGTGAATCCTGCGAGAACCTCCATCCTCCCACCTCCCGGGGATCTGCAGGGAGGTTGGGGCAATACTCCATCACCACTAAACCCAAACCACAGGCTGTGACCCGCGGCCCTGCCAACGCAGCTCGCCGCTCTCCAGCGCGGCGCTGGGGTTTCGGAGGTGAATATTACCCCTGTCTGAGAGGCCCTGGCAGGGCCAGCTGCCCACAAAAACAAATTACGGCGACCGCTGCGATGGCCGAGCCCGGGGGGGCTGCGGGTGGAAGCGTGTCCCCACCAAGCTGGGGGGGGAGGGGGGCTCTCAGGAGCACCCCGGCCAAAATGGGGTGCTGTGGGGTGTCTCAGCACCCCCTTTGCAGCTTCTCAGAGGGGTACAGAGGAGCACCCGCACCCCTGGAAGCACCAGCCTGG
>NW_009649114.1:1896773-1898798 GCF_000708025.1 Charadrius vociferus
GCCGCGCGGCCCCCCCTCTCCCGCCCAGCCCCCGGGGGGGGGGGGTTCCAGGACTCAAAAGCCCCCAAAAACCCCGGGGTGAGGGGGGATGGTGTGTATGGGGGGGTGTCCCGGGCGCTGCGCCCCCAGGGCACCGTGCGGGGGGCGGGCTGTTGAAATGCCCCTCGGGCGGGTGGGGGGGCAGAAAGTTAGGTTATTTTTATGAGCAGAACAATAAAAGCATCCCCGTCAAATTGCAAAGTTGCGCATCAGCGAAGTAGAGAGGCAGAACTGGGGGTTCTGCTCTTTCCCACCGTGTCAGAGTCCCCCCCACCGGGACAGGGATGGGGACAGGGACAAGCCAGGCTCATCTGAGGCCGGGAAGGGTCAGCTCGTCCCACCGAAGCCACGGTGCAGGCGTGGGCTCTGGGTAAGGGTCCGTGGGGGCAAAAAGCACTTGGGAGGATGCTGGACGTGCTGCAGCGAGCTGCGATGCTCCCTCTGCCCCTGCGGTACGGCGCTCTGGATCCTCAACTCGCAGAAACGCTCATGCGTGTATTTAGCAGTAAACTCCAGAGATATGCCAGCTATTACCCCTAAGCGAAGGAGATATATTGACTTAACCGCAGCTATTCGTGTGTGTAAGGCCAAACGCGGATGTCATTGTTCACAGGATCTGGGCCGGGGTGAACTAGCACCAGGCTGATGAAGAAAAATCAATCTTTTCCTCCCAAAGCGGGAGGGACGGGGTAGCGGGGAGGTGCGGGGTGAGGGAAACCTGCCTGGCGAATGGGGCACCCGGCTCTCCCAGGCTAACCGCCCCGGCGAGGCGCCTGCCCCACCTCACCTTTGGGAGCACCCTCCTAAATACCAAGTGAAGCGAGGTCGGGGAGAGGCTCCGCGCCGCTGCCGGGAGCCGAAAGGAGCTGCCTTCCCAGCCCAGCAGCCATGCAGCCGGGCGCCAGCCCTCCTTGCGTGCTGCAGCGTAAGTAGATGCTCCGTGTGTGTGTGCGAGCGTTGCCTGGATGCACACCGGGGATGTGTGCACGGCCGGTGCACGCCGGGCTGTGGGACAGGGGAGGTGTGTGCCAGGCTGGGGTGCCGGTGAGGATGGGGGTCCTGTGGTCCTGAGCCGTGGGGAAGGACCACCAGGGTTGTAGCAGGGGCAGCATCTGCAGGTCCGTCCTGAGTGAGGTGTTTCCCTGCGTGTCGGCGTGTGTCCGGCCTGTGTCTTGGCGTGCCCTTGGACTGCGGCTCTCTCCCACGGTGTGTAAATCCTGTGGGCAGAGCAGGGCTGAGCGGCCAAAGGAGTGGGTTCCCATTGCAGACTGAGCTGGGGCTGCCCAAGCCCCCGCTGCATCCCAAAGGGATGCTGTGGGGAGGGGGGGGCTGCTGCACGTCCTCGGTGCGCCCCGATGGTTCAGCCGTGGGAGCACGGGGATGGGGGAGAGCCCCGCGAGAGCAGGGAACAGCCCTGCGGAGCATGGGGCAGGGATACAGCTGCCATCATAGCAGCAGGATCCGGCCCCTGGTGCTCGCCCGGGGCTGCGGGGCAGAGGGGAAGGAGGGTGGCACTGCTGCTTGCCAGCCCACCCCAGCTCCGCCGGGCAGGCAGGACTCTTCCCCTGGGTGTGCTGGTGCAGCGGGATGCGCCGAGGCTGGGGAGGTGTCGTGCTTGACATCCCTCAAGCTCTCTTGAGCCTAACTGAGGTCCCGTGCGGGATCGCTACCGGCACGCCGATGTGCCGCTGGGTGCACGTACACCCGTGCCGTCGTGCAGGTAGCCACGCCGCGCCGGGCGCTGGCCGCGGAGGAAGCTGAGATTTGCATAGGAACCGAACGCCGGAGCTGCTGTGTCGAGGAGAACCTCACCGCCAGCATCCCCCGGGGACGCCGAGCACCCAGCAAACCTGGCCCCGGGGGCGGGTGCTGGGTGCTGGAGCGGTGAGGGTTGAGTAATTCGGAAAGTCTGACCGTGGGTGTGCCCCCGGGGCCGGGGGAGCGGAGGAGGCACCGGGGGTGTCTTGGCCCCGTTGTCGGAGCTGG
>NW_009649114.1:1898877-1901211 GCF_000708025.1 Charadrius vociferus
TCGTCCCCATCGCTTCGCAGGTGCTGGGTGAGGTTCAGCATCTCCTGTGCAGCCGAGCGTCTGGCTGTCGCACCTCGCTGCAAAGGGGGGCTCTGACATCCCCCCACCCACGCTGTCTCCTGCCCCACACCTGGCTGGGACACCCCCATTGTCCCCACTGGGGGCTCGGCTCCCGTCGCGTGGGACTCTGGGGGGTTCCTCTGCAGAGCTCCCTCCTTCGACTGCCCCGCAGTGGGGGCTTTCCCGTCCCAAACCCGACCCATCTTCCTGGGGCAGGATTTCCTCCCGAGGGTGGAAATACGTAGAAAAATGATGGAAGAGGCTTTGGCATCGGCCGGCTTCACATCCTGCCTCCTCCGGAGAGCCTGGACCGGACTGGGCTTTGCTCTGCTATTAATAGGAGTCGTATGGGCGTGAAGAGGAAGAAACTCCTCCTGCCGTAAGGCAACAGGTTGGAAGTGAGCGGCACCGGCTGCTTTCAAGGCGTTTGGTCGGCTTGGTGTGTGCGGGACAGCAGCTGCCTGGTTTTATTTTGCAGCACATAACGAACTGGCCGCATCCTGCAGGTCGCCACATCGCTGCGGCGAGCGCTGCAGATCTGCCCCGGCGATGGGAGGCTTTGGGGTGCGTGGAAGGAGCCGTGTCCTTCGCGCCCAGCCCGCGGTGAGGGTGGCTCCTGGGCAGTGAAGGGGGGACAGAGCCTGGCACAGGGACACCCCGGCTGCGGGGCCGGAACCTGGGGGACAGGGATAAGCTCCGGACCCTTCCCACCGCCCATCCGAGAAATGCTGGTGACAGGTCCTGGTGGGGGGATCCATCTCCAAACCCCCTCTGGAAACTCCCGGGAGCGTAGCCCCCCTCAGTTTTCGGAGTTCAGCTTTTTGTCTGCGACCTGGGGGAAACAAAGAGTTGCCTGAAAGTGTGTGCTGGGATCAGGTTTGGGGGGAACCGTGCCGTTCTCGCTGCGAGTGCTTTTGGAGTGTTGGTTTTGCTGGGGTTTGGGTTGACGGGTGGTGTTTTGGCAGCGCTGAGTGTGGCTCCAGGAGTGAAACGCTCTGAGTTTCGGTTTCGTTTTTCAATGACCTTTGAGACCAGGTTCCCTTTCTGGAGTTCCAGTTCCAAACTGGGATGAAAATCCTGTGTTTTGCTGTGTCGAAACGCCACCTGGACACCCACCCAAAGGGCTTTCCAGGGTCATGACGTTGACCGGGAAGTCCCAAAAGGCCCCTTTTCCCTCCTGTTTCAAAGGGGAAAAGGAGAATTGAGAGCAGAGAGTTTCTTCTGGAGCAGGGGGAGTTGGGTCCCGCCTGCTCTGGGGGGTGCTGGAGCTGGCGGGGGGCCCTGAGAACGTGCCCCCCCGATGCCACGAGCTGCGTGGGACGAGGAGATGGCTCTGCCTCGCAGATGTAGGAGCATCCCCACTGCCGGAGGGTGGCCCTGGGCTCTGGTGTGTCTGGGGAGCTTTGTGACCCCACGATGTGCTGTGACCTGAGGTGGGGGCGAGGGCACACGGCCGAGACATGCCGTGGGGCTGGGGACACAGCTGGGAGCCGGGGGCATGTCCCCAAAGCGGGGAAGCCCTCACCATCCTCCCGGCCGGGCAAAGGGCCGCTCCGGCGGCTGGGAACGCAGCGGCTCACCCTGTTCGGTGGCAGCGGTGGGATGGATGGATGGAGCCGCAGCCCCAGAGGTGAGGGCTGGTGCTTTATCCTTCTCACGGCCGCTCCTCCCTCTGCCGGATTATAAATGGGTGTGAATTGTCTCCCCTGATAGGCATAACCTCCATCCCTGGCTCCCACACCCCGGGGAGGTGCCCCTCCAGGGCTGGCTTTGCTTCCTCGCCCTCAGATGTTTGATGTCTTCCCAGATGCTTCGGACGTTTCTATCTGCTCCCAACGCAGCTGCCGGCGAGGGGGAAGGGAGGGAGGGAGGGATGGGGAGAGCAGGAGCTGCAACAGCGAGCCCCCACCGGCCGCGGTGGCTCTGCCCCGGGCTCCTGTCCCCCGGCACAGCGAGGCAGGGCTGGCTGCGGCGTTTGCCCCACCGTGGGACCGCGTAGGATGATTTTCTGCTCGGATTCCCTCGTCCCTCCCCACGCCGAGCAGGTGCTGCTCAGCTGCCGGGAGCAGGGGAGGGCACGGGGGCGCTGCAGGCGATGCTGAGCTCCCCCCCAGCCTACCCCAATCTGATGCTCAGCTCTCTGCACCAGGGCTGGGATGGTCCCTCCCTGGGGACAGGGAGAGCCCCGGCATCCTCTGCCCCAAAGCTCTGCAGAAAGGTTGTCTCCGAGAGCCACTGCAGAGCGGGACCGGCTGGGGGGGGGGGGGGGTGTGG
>NW_009649114.1:1901447-1902547 GCF_000708025.1 Charadrius vociferus
CCCCGGGGTGTGCAGGGCACCGGGGGGATGGCAGGCAGGGTGCCGACACTGGGAACTGGACAAGGGACCCCGCTGCAACCAGCCGATGCTCTGAAATCATGTTTAAAGATGCAAGAGGTTCCCAAAAGAGGATTCGGAGCTGGGTTTGCTGCCCTTTGGTCTCAGCACTGATGTTCTCGAGGGCTGTCCCCGAGAGGAGGTTGGCTTCGTGCATCTGGGCAGAGCATCGAAAGGGGAAATGTCCCTCCGCTCTGCTGATGTGGCCACGCGGAGCAGAGCAGCGATGGCTGGTGGGTTACACGAGGGATGTGGTGCGGTGCTGTGGTTCCCGGCAAGGCTGCAGTTTCACTTACTGGGCCGTGCTGGTGCAAACTGCGAAGAAAATTGTGTTAAACCATAATTCGGGGCTTAGGGCAAAGGGTTTCCAGTGGACAAGTGGTTTTCCCTCCTGCGCGCCTCCAGCCGAGCCGTGTGCTGTGGCAGCAGTAACGCAGCACAGCGAAGCGTTTCTCCGAAAGGTGGGACCCCAAGCGCTCGCTGGATGGGTCTCCTGGGGCTGACGTGACCATGGCAAACGCCAGGAAATTTAAAGTCAGAAAATTGCCCCTATGTTAGTAGTAGCAGTATTTCAAAGAGGGGGAAAAAAAAAATAAATCTGCTTGTCTCCGCGCCTCTGGAATTCAGATCCCGCCTCGGGAGCTCCCGTGCTGAGAGCTAACCCACGGCTCGCAGTCCCGGGGAATTTTTGTCACAGCCGGCTGGGGAGAGGGCGGCATTTCATGGAGATGTGGACGGCCGCGCACCAAAACCCCCAGGAGCAGGAACCTGCCGTGGGAGGTGCTGGTTGAGCATCGGTCCTGCCCCTGGCTGAGGACTTGGAGGGCGACTGGGGGATTTTGGGGCTCTTCCACGTGGGTTTGCATCACCTCGGTCTGGCTGCCACACCGGTTCGGGAGGGAAGGGGCCGAGCTACCCTCTTGGGGATGCTGGTGGTGTCCCCCGCTGAGGTGACGTCCCCCGGCTTGCACGCAGCCCCCTTCTGTGTGGCTTTTCTCCGGCTGGTGTTGGCACTGGGGGGGGGCTGTGCCAAGCACGGGCTG
>NW_009649114.1:1902631-1903248 GCF_000708025.1 Charadrius vociferus
CTAGCGCGCAGCAGAGAGGCAGGACCAGGTTTGCTGCCCCGGTGGGGATCCCGCTGCGTCCCACCGATCCGTGCAGGAGCCTCAGCTCGACCAGGCGGGAGCGTTTCTCTGCTTAAAACATCAGCGAGATGCAGATGCTTCTCTTGGAGACGAGAATGGGTTTGTGGCTTTTGTCAGCCACAAAAATCGGTTTGATTTTATTGCTTTTGGGTCATAAACAGATTTTCTTTCTTCAGCTTCCAGAAGCCCAAGACTGCCAGCTTTTGGGATTTCTATTTTTCCGGGAAAAGCCCACGGCTGCCGGCAGGGACCAAAATGCCAGGGAAGGGAATGTTTCCAGCCTGTGTTGTGTGTCCCCCCGCCTCCCCCACCCAAGCAATTTTTCCAGTTAGAAAGCACAAAGAAGCTGGTTGAGTGAGGTGCCCGGCCAGCCTGGTGCTGTGGGGGCCAGGAGGGGACTCGTGCCGGAGAAGGGGTCAAACCCACCTCTCTCGCAGGAGATGTGTTTGCAGCAGACGAAGCCCGGGCCAGGCTAATTAGCCACCATCTGGTCCCGGGGTCAGGAGGGCCCGTTTGCGGGTGGGGAGGGGGTGACAGGGCTGGGGGCTGCGGCGGGG
>NW_009649114.1:1904423-1905299 GCF_000708025.1 Charadrius vociferus
TGACCGAGTCAAACCCCCCCTGCCAAAGCAGGTTCACCTGGAGCAGGGTGCACGGGAACACATCCAGGCGGGTTTGGAATATCTCCAGCCTCGTCTGCCCGGGCTGCTGCAAACTGCCTCTTCCCCCACGGACATGGTGCGGGGCGAGAGGGGCAGCACGCCGCCTTGTCCCTTCCCTGCCCTTCTCTCTCATCTTCTCCTTTCTGCTTCAAAAAACCCTAGTTTTGCTGGCGGAGGCTGGGTTTTTCCTCAAAGCTGCGCTGCTCCCGACACCAGCGAGGCACCCCAGAGCCGTGTCCTCGGCACGCCACCGGAGCATCGGCACCGCTGCGCAGCCCGTGCCACCTCCGGGGGGTTGCAGGTTGAGTCAGCCCCAGCTGCAGGCGCCGGCCCCGCTGCCCTCTCCCCGCTCAGCATCTTTATTTTGTCCTCGGGGGGGAAATCCGTCGAGCTCCAGCAATAGCCCCAGCAGCTGCTGCGGGGCCAACCAGCCCTGCCTGCGCTGCCTGCGCTGCCTGGTGGCCACGGGGTCCTTGGAGGGGGGTGGGTGGGCGGCAGCAAAATCTTTATTTAACCCGTCGTCGCGTTGCTGAGCCACTTTTTCCATGGCAGAGAGGAAGGGCTGTACCGCTGGCTGCTGCCAGCTAGCCCCTTGTTAGCCAACCTTCCTTGTAGCCAGCCCAGCCTTAACCCTCGCCTTTCCCCTCCGCCCAGGTGGCCGGCGGTGCAGCATGCCTTTCTCCTGACCCCTGAGCCCGGGAGGAAGAGGTCCTCGTCCCCGGAGAGATGTCCGCCACGCGGGGCAATGGGGAGCACTGGAAATCCCTGGAGTCGGTGGGCATCAGCCGGAAGGAGCTGGCGCTGGCGGGGGCGGTG
>NW_009649114.1:1905616-1906874 GCF_000708025.1 Charadrius vociferus
TGCCCCCCCGGCACCCCCTCTGGAGCTCCCCCGAGGGGAGCCAGCGCTCGGGGAAGGGATCCCCCCCATCCTCCAAAGGACCCCAGCCCAGGGACATCAACATGTTCTCAGCTGCCCACGAGCGGGCCCACGGCAAGCTGCTCGGCCGCCGCATCTCCGAGGAGGACCCCTACGGCATCGCCGACTATGGCGGCATCAACGATGCCATCACCTGCCTCAACCTGAAGTCCACCTACGAGTCGGAGGTGCTGCGGGAAACTGCCCGCGGCTGGAAGGAGGGCAGGAGCATCTTCGAGAAGGAATCGAGCGGCAAACCGGTGGCACGGAGCAAGACCATGCCCCCCCAAGTCCCTCCGCGGACGTATGTCTCCCGCTTCGGCAACCGGAAGAATCTGGCACCGAACAAGAACCGCAGGATCTCCATCGACCCGGTAAGAGGCTCTTCTCTCCACAGAGATGGCTCCTGGGATGGAGCCGAGGTGGTGGGGAGAGCTGGAAACGCAGCGCCGGGGTGCAAACGGGGCCATGGGCGCCTGCCGCTTTACCGTGTTTCCTTTGCTCCGGGTTGGTTTTATTTGTCCCATCACTGGGGCTCCTCAGGGTCTTGTTTGTGCATCACGGTTGGAGGCGTCCGTGCCCTGAGACGCTGTCCCTGGGGGTTAGTAAGAGCTTTCCAGATTGCCCGTCTCCCCGAGGGCTGTGGGATCACGTAGTCGTGGCCAAAACCCTGCAGGGCAGGTGAACCGGGGCCGGGAAGCCAAGCAGAAGGGCAAGTCCCATCTGGTCACGATCCCTCTCCGCCAAGCAGAAGGGATGTTCCATGTGCTGCCATCCGAGCACTGCCTCCTCTCCGCACCCTCGTGCCCAGACACCTCTGGGGCTGCCCACAGCCTCCGAGGACACACTGGCCATCGCTCTCACCCCGCAGCCAAAGCCCGGTGCCCACAGGAGGGCACGGGCAAGCGCCATGCCCCATGGCTAGCTTGGCACGCGAGCGCCCTGGACCTGCCGCTCCGGGCATGCAAGCGCCGCCGTCTCCAGAGGCCACGCTGCAGGTGGTTTGCAGGGGGCTTAGTGTCCTGCTCGCTCGCAAAATGTCACAAAATCCTCCGGAAAGAGCCGGGAGTCTCCTCCCGACAGCCGGGCGATCGCTTTCCTGTTCGGCTCGCAACGTCCTTTCCTATCCCAGCTCCCTTCTTCCCTCTGCCGAGCAGCGAGCGGGATACCTCCCCTCTGCAAAGGGGGCGTTGGGGGGCTG
>NW_009649114.1:1906921-1907231 GCF_000708025.1 Charadrius vociferus
GCGGGCCCTGCTCCCCTCTCTCTCCCGGGGCTGCCGCATCCCCCATCCCCACTGGGGTGCCCATTGCAGGGGCAGAGCCCCCCCAGCTCTGGTGCGGCTCATCCCACCTCCAGCAACAGGAGGAGATAAATAACCGGAGAAGTCGCCTTCCTCGCAGGGTCCCCCCTCCCCGGGGAGCGAGGGATGCAGCCGGGGACCGCCGGCGAGGGCTACGTAAGTCACTCTCCGCTTTCTTGGTGCCAGAAACTAATTATAAAGAGAGCATTAAAATTGTCTTTAGCGGCTGGGGGGGTCTCTTCCTTTTTTTTCC
>NW_009649114.1:1907381-1908546 GCF_000708025.1 Charadrius vociferus
GGGCAGGGCTCTGCTGCAGCACCCCGGTGGCCTGAGGACGGTCCCTGCCCATCCCACGGCATCCTCAGGTCCATCTCTGCCCATCCGTTGTCTCCGCGGGGGAATATCCCCACGGGGGCTTTTGGAAACCGCCTGGAAATGGCCAGGTGTGTGGGCAGCGAGACCTCGGCTCTCCCTTCTCAAAGCCGTGGGGAAGGTGTTGGTGCAGATGTGGGTGATGTGTCCTGCGGATGGTGTCCGCCTGGCCCAAACCCCTCCTCCGCTGGACCATGTCCCCCCCATGCCACTGCGGAGCCACCTTGTCCCCGGCTGCGGCAATGCCGGGGCGAGCAAAGGCTCTCGGTGCCCGGTGCTTAACTGGGGGGGTCCGGCAAACCCCATCCCGGGCGGACAGCGGGCTGGAGCTCCCGGGGATGCTGCAGTCCACTGATGGGCTCATGTTCTGCCCCGTAGGTTGCCCCCCGGCCGCATTCCTTCACCAATGGCTATGAGCTCTTCGAAGTCTCCGAGGAGCGGGATGAGGAGGTGGCTGCTTTCTGCCACATGCTGGACGTGTGAGTACCTGGCCGGGGCTGGAGCATCCCACTGCAAAATGCCCCAAAACAGGCATGTTTTTGACGGGTGGGGTAAAACCCAAAGCAGGGCAGCAGCTCAGCCCTCTCCCTGCCTCTGCAGGCTGCGGTCCGGCTACAGCACCAAGGACTATTCCCTCACCGGCTTGGTGTGGAACGCCGTCAACCTCAGCCCGGAGCAGCTGGGCCACGGCGTCAGCCTGAAGGTGACGGTGGTGTGTGACAGCCTGCGGGAACCCCTCACCTTCACCTGCGACTGTAAGTGTCCCACACCGCCCAGCCGCTCGCCCGTCCCCCCCTCGCAGCAATCGGGGGGTGATGTGAAGCAGGGACGAACCCCGGCAACACCTCAGGGGAGGACCTGGAGGGGGGATCCCACCATCCGCAGGGCTTAGGATGCTGCTCCCTCTCCCCGCAGGCTCCTCCACCGTGGACCTGCTCATCTACCAAGCGCTGTGCTACACGCACGACGAGCTGCACACCATCGACGTGGAGGACTTCGTGCTCAAGATCTGCGGTTTGGAGGAGTTCCTGCAGAAGTGAGTGTCGGGGAAGAGGCGGGTTTGGGGGGGGGGGGGGGTGACAACACAACG
>NW_009649114.1:1908686-1910628 GCF_000708025.1 Charadrius vociferus
GATGCTCTTGCCGAAAGCAGCATGTTGGGAGCATCTTTGCCGGTGGCAGGGTATCCGTCAGGCTGACCCCCGCGCGCCTGGAGAAGGGCCTGAAAACCAGGGAGCTGCCAAAAAAGCTCTTTGGAGGAGTATTAATAACAGCCGTGTCACTGAGCGGAGCGGCGAAGTCTGGCTTCTCCCGCCCAGCGGTTTAAATTGCAGGAGAAGGTGGAAAAGGGATAACGCTGGGGGGAGCGGGAGCGAGGGGCTGCAGTGGGCTCCCGCGGCCACGGAGCTGGGGATGGGTGATGGGGGCTGAGACCCACACAGATCCCTCCTGCCCTCCCTGTCTTCCTGCTTTTCCTGGAGGAAGGCTGCGTTGCCGGGGGAGCTCGGGAGAGCTCTCGGCGGGGGAAATGTGCACAGGCAGACGCCGTCCTTGCCGGCGGCTCGGTGCAGCCAGCCAGTTCCCGCTGCTGGAGAGCTGCCCTGGGCCGGGCTCCGCCGCGGGAAATCTGCGGGAGCTTTGCCATGGCCTCCAGGAGCTGCCGGTTTGGGCCCTAAAGGGGCGGCTGGGAATTGCTCAGCCCCGGAGAAACTTCGTGGCACCCGTGCGGAGGGCGAACGGAGCCCAGCCTCCGCTCCCGGCTGCCCGGTACAGCTGCCCGAAGGGGTTATTCCCATCGGTGCTGAGCCCTCCTGCTGCCGAGCAGCTCAGTGCACGTGTGTGTACCTGCGCTTGCACGCAGCGGAGGTGCAAGCTGTTAACTCGCCACGGGTACAGCAGCGTTTCTATACATCTGACCTATGAGGTCAGACCTATCTGCTCCCTACAGAGGGGAGATTTAGATGAGATATGAGGAAGAAATTCCCTCCTGTGCGGGTGGTGATCCCCCGGCGCAGGGGGCCCCGAGAAGCTGTGGCTGCCCCATCCCTGGAGGTGTTCAAGGCCAGGTTGGACGGGGCTTGGAGCAACCTGGGCTGGGGGGAGGTGGCCCTGCCCAGGGCAGGGGGTGGCACCGGATGGGCTTTAAGGTCCCTTCCCACCCAAACCATTCTGTGATTCTATACAGCAAACCACTGCTGTGGGTGGCTCAGGGCTGCCAGGGAGCACTCGGCTCTGTGGATCCAGCCAGCTTGGAGGGCATTTCCCAAAGGGACAAATCTGCTTTTTTGGCAGCGAGCGGCATCCTGGGCACGGAGCGGGACAGCCCGTCCCCGGTGAGCGGTTCCCCGGGAGCTGGTGCGAGCAGGCGCTGCCGTATCGCCCGGGGCCCTCAAAGGACCTTTGAGAAAGCCCTGAGACATAAAGCCCTTTTGTCACCAGTCTTTTCTTTCCACGTCTTCCCCGTGGCAGAGGAGATGCTGGAAGTGCCAAAACTCTCCCTGCGGAGCCTGTTGGACCCTTGAGCTTTGCAAAGCAGCCTGAGCTCCTGTCACTTGCTGCCCCTTCGTTTTTGGAAGGCGCGAGGAGGGGCAGGACCAGGCAGGGGTGCGCAGGATGCCGGCCCCGGGGGGGCCTCGCTGCCTGCGCGCGGCTTTTTGGAGGGTGCGGGGGAAGGAGGGAAAACAATAGCTTATTCTTTACGTTTCCTAGCGCAAGCGACCCGGTGCCACCAACGTCCGTTTTGCAGGCGGGGTGGCTGCGGCCGAACCCCAGCCCGGCCGTGGGGAGACGGGATGGGGCATCCCGGGTTGAATTTTGGGGTGTCTCATGGGATGGAGAGGGGCCGGGGGCTGAGCGCGTGGTGTGTGTCCCCGCAGCAAGCACGCGCTGGGCAGCCACGAGTACATCCAGCACTGCAGGAAATTCGACATCGACATTCGCCTGCAGCTGATGAAGAGGAAGGGGGTGCGCAGTGACCTGGCCCGGACGGTGGGTACCCGGGTGCTGGTGGGGGGGGGCGAGAGGGGGCGCAGCGTGGGGATGCCCATGTCACCTCCCCCCCGCGGGACGACCCGC
>NW_009649114.1:1911014-1914136 GCF_000708025.1 Charadrius vociferus
AGGCTGGGGCACCTCCTCGTACGTGGCGTGTGGGCTGCGGGGAGCAGCCCCTGCCCCCTTGGCTGCCCCGGGGGTCCCCCTCAGCCCCCCCTCTGCCCTCCAGGGAGACTTCCCGCTGAAGGCCGAACGGGTGATCCAGTCGGTCATGGCCATCTGCAACGCCCTGGCTGCCGTGGAGTCCCAGGAGATCACGGCAGCCCTCAACCAGATGCCCCCCTGTCCCTCCCGCATGCAGCCCAAAATCCAGAAGGTGGGTGATGGGCGCCGAGGAGGGGAGGGGGAGCCGGTCCCAGTGGGGTGCTGGACCGGGCAGGGGGGCTCAGCCGGGAGGCGCAGAGGGGGGGAAGCCCATTTTCACATCGGACGTTTTTCCCCTCCTTCCTCCCACCGTACCACGTGGAAAATTCCTCAATAGCTGGGAGCAGGCAGCTGCCTGGCCGGGCTGCCCGCTCCCGCGGCCGAGGAGCCCGGGCTGCTGACGTAAAGCGGCCGGCTTTGGCGTCTGGGCAGATTCCCTTTGTACTAATGGATGGAAATTATGACCATGCACAAGGCATTTGAACGGTACTTGCAGTGGCCTTTTTCTACCCCTTTGCATACAGTCAGATTCACTGAAGTGGGAATAGCAGGTATGTAGTAACATGCAGTGCAAAAGTGTGCAAAAGGGAGTATTTTCCTATATATGTTGACTCACCAATTGGAGATCAGTTTCAAGTGAAATTCTCCCCAATACTGAATTCAGAAAACCATTGCTGTAACTGACATTCACGATATATACATCCTTATTTTTATAGGGTGATACGTCTGCCAAAACAGACAGCAAGGAATGAAAGCATACATTATGTAAACACACTTTGCCTGTGCTATCTACTGTTCAAATACATATAAAGCTCTAAGTCAAAGAAATTACAGAAATTTAGAAACATTAGTACTTCTTCGTGTCAATACTTTTGCAGTATTATAATTGCCTATCAGTGTCAGGAGGTTTTTTCGTTTTTTTTTTGCTAACAAGAGTAATCTCAATGATTTTATTATGCAATTACCCATGAAATATATTAAAAGCTCTGATTAAAAGGGATTAGTTCAGTTGAAAGAAGGCAGTGATGGCGGTGGAAATTTTAAGAGAAAATAATCTGCAATTTTTTTTTACCTTGCTAATGGACTTATATGACTGTGCCTCAGTTCTAGACTTAATATTTTAACCCACTGCCACTTGCCCTTTCAATTTAATGCCATCTGTTTCTAATGGCCATTTAACATTAAGATAATGACAGTAATATTATCTGCCTAATTAACCATGCAGACTCTAATGGTGCACTAACTGGTTTAGATAAAAGAATTTGCTGATATCTCCCCCTACAGAGAGAATACTAGAAAATGTGATAAAACATACCAGAAGTAAACAGTGTCCCTGGCACTCAATAAGTGTTCATTCAAATGCCATTTACTCAGTATATTTAGACAATCAGTGCTTTAACATCTTTTCAATGTCTTTATGTTCCTACTGAGAATTACACCTTATGCAATCATTGTAAATCTTTCTGGAATACTTAATTGCATGTACTTTCCAGCAACTGAATAAGGATATATCACCTGTTCACTTTAATGGAAAGCATGTTGCCAAATTTTCAGTATGATGAGTTTGTTAAAATTCAGTTATGACCATGAAAGCCGTTTTTTTCTTTTAAGATCTGACTGAATAACTTCAGAGAACACAGAGCTAGACAATCAAAAACTCATACTGATGTACCCTTTCTCACTTATTTCCACCAGCTTCTCTGTGATTCTTTTTCTGGGAGGACCAAGGCATTGAACTTTGGGGCAGAAACAAGACAGGTTTATGAGACTGTCAATTCCCACGCAGACTGGGAAAGGCACATCAGAGATGGAAGTAAATGTGCATTCATTTGTGCCAAGGGAGCTCCCCGCCAGCGCGGGGCTGATTCTGATGTTGCTCTTGTGGTTTCTTTCTTTTTTTCCTCAACAGGATCCAAATGTTCTGGCCAAGAGGGAAAATCGAGGTATTTCTGTTCTTCTCCTCCCCTTCTGGGCTCAAGTTCTCGGTGCTTTTAATCTTCAAAAACCCCTCCCCCTCAATTATTAAGGCCAAAAATGTGTTTGAATCTGTTCTGGTTGAGAAAAGCGGGTTTCTGGAGGCGATGGCTGTTGTTCCTCCCCATGAACTCAGCAAAATGGGAAGCCTAAAATTCTCCCTCTCCCCGCTCTGTCCTGGAGGAGACGTGCCCGTGGTCCAGCCCTGGTGTCCCTCCAGTGTCCCGACCCCAGCCCAGAGGGACGCCACGGGGGACAGCAGGGACAGCAGCCGCCCCGACTCACCCCTCTCCCACCTCCCCTTCAGAGAGGATCGTGGAGAGCCTGACGGCCGCCATCCTCGACCTGGTTGAGCTCTACTGCAGCACATTCAACGCCGACTTCCAGACGGCGGTGCACGGGAGCCGGGAGCACGGCGTGGCGCAGGAGGCTCGCCTGCTCTCCTGCCCGCTCTCCTTCACCGTCTACGCCACCCACCGCATCCCCATCACCTGGGCTGCCAGGTAAGGGCAGCTGCCGGGACCATCCTGGGGCTCAGACCTGTGTTAAATACGCCGTCGCAGGGGTGTCCCTCTCCTGGGTGGCTGAGGAGTGTGTCCCTGTCCCAGATATTCAGCAGGCAGGGGCGGAAATAAGAGCTAATCCACCCCAAGCCTCGTAAAGGGCAGGAATATGGGGATGCTGATGCTCGATGGGTGATGAGGGATGCTCGGAGCCAGCTGATGGTGGAGCCTCTGGCAGGGACGGGCTCTGCCAGTGCTCTCCCATCCCAACCCCACAAATCCCAGGGCTGCAGCATCGCTCCTGGCCTCGCCGCCACCCCGGGGATGTGACAGATGGCCCCGGTGCAGCGGGGCTGGGCTGCCCTCGCCCCACATCGGTGGCGTGCTCCTTTGTTAGGTGCTTCGGTAGCTGTACCCACTTTCGGCCCCATGTGGGGGGGACGGTGGGGGTCCGGGCAGGCGGCAGGAGCCCGCCGTGGGGAGGGCGTGCGAGGCAGCGGCGCCGGCAGCAGCCGCCCCGCCGGGGACCCCTCGCTTTTGGCCTGTCCTTAATGGATTCCCCCTGGT
>NW_009649114.1:1914209-1916339 GCF_000708025.1 Charadrius vociferus
GCCCCATGTCGGGGCCCCCCGGGCAGCCCCCCGTGTGACGGTATGCGCGGTGGCATATGGTGATGGGGACGGGGGCTCCCGGCTCTGCGCCCCCTCCCCAGCCCAGCCCCCTTCCCAAGCCCAGCTTGGGGAAGGCACGGAGGGGCAGCACATCCATCCACCCACCCCAATGGCATGGGGTTTGCCCCGTGGTGGGGTGAACCCCTGGGTGCCGGCTCCCCTACCCCGGGCGAAGCCCCCCCCCCCGACTCACAGCTCCCTCTGCTCCCCTTGCAGCTACGAAGATTTCTACCTCTCCTGCTCCCTCAGCCACGGCGGCAAGGAGCTGTGCAGCCCCCTGCTCACCAGGAAAGCCCACGTCTACAAATACCTCTTCCACCTCATCATATGGGACCAGCAGTAAGGCAGACCCTCGGCCGTGTGGTGGGCAGGGGGTACCCGGTGCCATCCCCTCCTCCTCCTCCTCCCCTCCTCCAGTGTCTCCTCTCTGTGCCTCTCCCCAGTTTTTGGGTGTCGGAAGCTCTTGTGTCATCCCTGGGAATAGCACCGTCCCCGGTGCCAGCCCTGCCCTCCCCAGACCTGCGTGTTTGCACCCAGGAAAGGGGATCTGCTCCAAAAATAGCCCCGGGAGCAGGCAAGGGAGGCTGTGCCGAGCCCTCACCACGCCTGGCATTCGCAGCACCCCCGGGGAGGTGGGGATGGGACGGGATAATTTTAGAAGGCGCCGCTGCCCCCCAAGGACAGGCGCCGAGCGGCCGGCGGGGAGCAGAGTCGTGTCGGTCCCCTCCGCGGGGCGATCCCCTGCCCGTGCCCACCTGCGGGTGGGATGTAGCTGCCACCCTGGGCTCCTCGGGAGCATCGGAGAGGAGCCGCAGCCCCGGGGTCCCACACAGCCCCCCCCAGGCCGTGGGACGAGGTCAGTGTGCGGTGGGTGCCCCTGCATGGCGGCCCCCCTGCCCCGCGGTCACCTTGCCGGGACAGAGAGCAGCAAGGCTCCTCATGCCAGGAGAGGATGGGGGTACACGAGCGGTCAGCTCTCCCCGACCCCAGCTGTCTCCCACGGGGTGTCTGCCCATGATGTGGGACCGCCATCCCGTGCCGGGGGGCACGTGGCACCCCCAGTGGCAGCAGTAAAGGCGTCTGTTGGGTTGGGCTCTCCTGGGGCACGCTTGGCATCCCAAGGCGGGGGGCTGGCTGGCGCCACGGGGGGCTGGCAGTGCCCGTCCCCGGCACGGCTGAGCCGCCGGCTGCTCTCTTGCAGGATCTGCTTCCCCGTCCAGGTGAACCGTCTGCCGCGGGAGACGCTGCTCAGCGTCACGCTCTTCGCCGTGCCCGTCCCGCCCCCGGGGAGCTCCTCCGACACCAACAAGCAGCGACGGGTCCCCGAGGCCCTGGGTTGGGTGACCACCCCCCTCTTCAACTTCAGGCAGTACGTGGGGTGTCCTGCCGCCATGGGCATGGCGAGGGACCGTGCCAGCATCCTTGAAGCGGGGCAGGAGGGTGCCCAGCGCCTTGGCTCAGCATGGGGACAGCATCGCTGCAGCGGTGTCACCCCCCTACCCCGGCAGAGCAGCCCCAGTGCCAGGCTCTCACCCCTCCTTCTCCTCCAGGGTCCTGACCTGTGGGCGAAAGCTCCTGGGCTTGTGGCCGGCGACCCAGGACAACTCCAGAGCCAGGTCGAGTGCCCCCAACTTCAACCAGCCAGACAGCGTCATCCTGCAGGTACGTCCTGGCAGTGGGGGGTCCCGGGGGACACACACGCACCGAGTCCCACGTGTGGACTCCGCTCATTCTCTGCCCTGCCCCAGATTGACTTCCCCACCTCCGCCTTCGAGGTGAAGTTCACCAGCGCGCCGGCCGCTGAGTTCAGCCCCAAGTACGAATTCGGCAGCCTGGGGGAGGAGGACCAGCGCAAGCTGCGGGAGGCGATGCAAAAAAAATCGCTCTACTGGTAAAGCAACCCGGGAAGGGAGGGATGGCATCGCCCTGCCGGGGGGCACTCTGCTGGTACACCCCCGGCACCCACAGAGGGTATCTGCGGGTCTGATGCTGCCAATGCTGCTGCCTGTCGTCGCCCCTCCTGCACTCTGCCATCCCCCACTGCCCCTCTCTGCGGAGGGTCCCTCCAGC
>NW_009649114.1:1916366-1917681 GCF_000708025.1 Charadrius vociferus
TTTGTCCAGCCTGCCGTGGCCGAGCTGGTCCGAGTCCTCCGGCGCTGGCTATAAACGGCAGGATCAGGTGTCGGCAGCTGCGCCAGGATCCGCTGCGCAGGACAGTGCTGACGCTCCCTGCGAAATGCCTGGGGTGCACGGCCAGCCTGGCCGGCTCGGGGGTCCCCGGGCAGGGGGACAGCCAGGGCCATCCCTGCAGCAGCTCAGTCACCCCTGTGGATGGATGCTCGAGTCCTGGCTGTCCCTTGGGGAATGAGCGTGGGGACGAGGGGAGCTCTGAGCATCCTGCAGACCTGTCTGCTGAACATGCCCCAGCCTGGGGGGGATGCAGGCAGGATCCTGCTCTCCATCAACTCCGCTTTTTCATGGGCAGGGCCGTGGTGGGGCAGCAGGGAGAGCTCGGAAGGGTTTATCGGTGTCCCGTGCACCGTGTGCGATGGGGGCAGAGGGATGCCCTGTCCCCACCCTGCCAGCCCCATCCCATCCATGCCATCCCCTCCCTTGCCCCGAGCCGGAGCCGTGCCCTCGTCCCCCCGCTGCCGTAGGCTGATGGACGCCGATCGCAAGCGGCTGTGGGAGAAGCGCTACTACTGCCACGTGGCGCCCGGCGCCCTGCCCATGCTGCTGGCCAGTGAGCTCAGCTGGGAGTGGGCCTGCCTGCCTGACATCTACGCCCTGCTCAGCCAGTGGACCTACATGAGCCACCAGGATGCCCTGGGGCTCCTGCACGCCACGTAAGCCACCGGTGCGGCCGCGGGGATGCATGCTCTGGCACTGCTGCCTTCCCCGTGCAGGCAGGGAACGGGCAGCGGTGGGAATGGCGGGGGAGAGGGGGAGGATGCTGAGGATGCTGTCCCCATGGCGCCTGTCCTGGCTGCAGGTTCCCAGATCAGGAGGTGAGGAGGACGGCCGTGCAGTGGATCGACTCCATCTCTGACACCGAGCTGCTGGACTACCTGCCTCAGCTGGTCCAGGTGCGTGGTGGGACTGGGATGCGGCATGGGCTGCGTGCCAGGACTGGGATGTGGCATGGGCTGCGTGCCGGTCCTGCTGTACCCCAAAACTGTCCCCCCCCACTCCAGGCTCTGAAGTACGAGTGCTACCTGGACAGCCCACTGGTGCGCTTCCTCATGAAGCGCGCGATCTGCGACCTGAAGGTCACCCACTACTTCTTCTGGTGAGTTTGGAGGGGGGGGAGAACGGTGGGGGGGGGACACCCAGGGGCTCTCCTGACCCCCCGTGCCCCTGCTCCAAGCAGGCTGCTGAAGGACGGCCTCAAGGACTCCCAGTTCAGCATCCGCTACCAGTAACTGCT
>NW_009649114.1:1918274-1921580 GCF_000708025.1 Charadrius vociferus
CCTGCGGCTCGCAGTGCGGCGATGACCTGCGGCAGGACATGCTGACGCTGCAGATGATCCGGATCATGAACAAGATCTGGGTTCAGGAGGGGCTGGACATGCGCATGGTCATCTTCCGCTGCTTCTCCACCGGCCGCGGACGAGGTAACCCGGCATCGGGGCGTCCCCCGCTGGCATCAAGCCCCAGGTTGTGATGCTCTTGGGCTGGTGACGGCACAGGAGATCGTGGGGCTCTGCTAGAGGAGCTGCTGCAAGTAGCTGTGATCCACCTTCGGGTCTGATCCCACCAGCCCATCTGTAGTAATGTGGCTTTGCAGGCTGTCACTCAACGGTGGCGGCTGGGGAGCGACTGGGTTGGTGGCAAAGGGGGGGAGCTGGGGTCTCGGTGCCCCCTGGGCAGGATGGATGGATCTTACCCTGCTGTCTCGGCTGCCAGGCATGGTGGAGATGATCCCCAACGCCGAGACCCTACGGAAAATCCAGGTGGAGCACGGCGTGACCGGCTCCTTCAAAGACCGGCCGCTGGCAGACTGGCTGGGGAAACACAACCCCGAGGAGGACGAGTACGAGAAGGTGAGGAGGAACCTGGCCAGGGTCTCTGCTCCTCATATTCCCCTCTCCAGGGATGAGACCCCTCGCTTCCCAACCTCTCCAGCCTTTCTCCACGCCTGATAGCTCCATCCCTCCTTCCCTCCCTCCCTCCTCCCAGGCCGTGGAGAACTTCATCTACTCCTGCGCTGGCTGCTGTGTGGCCACCTACCGAGTACGAGAAGGTGAGGAGGAACCTGGCCAGGGTCTCTGCTCCTCATATTCCCCTCTCCAGGGATGAGACCCCTCGCTTCCCAACCTCTCCAGCCTTTCTCCACGCCTGATAGCTCCATCCCTCCTTCCCTCCCTCCCTCCTCCCAGGCCGTGGAGAACTTCATCTACTCCTGCGCTGGCTGCTGTGTGGCCACCTACGTGCTGGGCATCTGCGACCGGCACAATGACAACATCATGCTCAAGACCACCGGCCACATGTTTCACATCGACTTCGGCAGGTTCCTGGGCCATGCGCAGATGTTTGGCAACATCAAGAGGTGAAAAATGCCTCCGGCATCTCCTTCCCCCTTGCCCGGGCTCATTCCTGTGGGGCAGTTTCACGGGTGAAGGCCCTTCTCCATGTCCCGGTGATGGGTGACCCCCAGCCATGGTGACTTTCTGTCTCTCCCTCCCTGGTGCAGGGACCGGGCACCGTTCGTCTTCACTTCGGACATGGCATATGTCATCAACGGCGGGGACAAGCCCTCCAGTCGCTTCCACGACTTCGTTGACCTGTGCTGCCAGGCTTACAACCTCATCCGCAAGCACACCCACCTCTTCCTCAACCTGCTGGGGCTGGTGAGAGCTGGGGGGCCACATAGCCATACCCCCAGGCATGGCAGAGGGGTCCTCCTGCCACCGCCTGCCCTCACCCCCTGCCTTGCCTCCCAGATGCTGTCCTGTGGCATCCCCGAGCTCTCCGACCTGGAGGACCTCAAGTATGTCTACGATGCCCTGAGGCCGCAGGACTCTGATGCAGATGCCACCACCTACTTCACCAGGTAGAGGACATGGGTGGGTGGTGGGGCAGGAGAGCATGGAGGGAGCCCATGGAGGGAGGCATGGGCACCGGCTTGGCACGCTGACGGTTGGGCTCCTTCATGCTGAGCACGTGGTGGCCTTATTGCAGGTTGATCGAGTCCAGCCTGGGCAGTGTGGCCACCAAGCTTAACTTCTTCATCCACAACCTGGCACAGATGAAGTTCACGGGCTCCGACGCCCGCCCGACCCTCTCCTTCGCCCCCCGCACGCACACCATCAAGACGTCCGGCCGGATCCACGACGTCTTCCTCTGCCGCCATGAGAGGGTCTTCAACCCCAGCAAGGGCTACGTGAGTGGGGACGGTTGGGGACAGGCGAAGGGACAACTCAGGTGGTTCTGTCCCAGTGCTCCTCCCCGGCCCCATATGGGTGCAGGGCATCCCGGGGGTCCCCATCCCATGTCACAGCCCCATCTCTCTGCAGACCTACGTGGTGAAGGTGCAGCGGGAGAGCCCAGGCGAGGTGGTCTTTGTGCAGCGCACCTTCGAGGAGTTCCAGGAGCTGCACAACAAGCTGCGCCTCCTCTTCCCCTCCTCGCTGCTGCCCAGGTACCCCTGTAGACCACTGGCAGACCCCCGGGGCTCCCCACCACCCCTTGGGCTTTGCTGAGTGTCCATCCCCACAGCTTCCCCAGCAGGTTCGTCATCGGACGGTCACGGGGCGAAGCAGTGGCTGAGCGGCGGAAGGAGGAGTTGAACGGCTACATCTGGCACCTCATCCACGCCACCCCCGAGGTGGCGGAGGTACGGAGCTGGGGGGGGTCCCAGCAAGGTGGAGGGGGGCTGCTGCTCCCAAGAGGTGGGGATGGTGCTGGGGACACCAGTGAGGTTGGCTTGGTTGGGAAAGAGCGTGGCAGCCAATGCACCATGTGAAGCATCATAGTGTGCACCGTGCATGTAAGGCATCGGCAGTTGCACCGTGCACATAAGGCATTGGCATGTGCATCGTGCACCGGTCCCAAATGGCGGGGGATGCAGTTACCACCGTCACGGCTAACGTCACCTCCTCACCCCGCAGTGCGACCTCATCTACACCTTCTTCCACCCCCTGCCACGGGACGAGAAAGCAGCGGGCACCAACCCGACCCCGAAGCCGGCAGGTAGGGGGGCTGGTGGCGATGCCAGCAGCCGGCTGGCATCGCGTGGGGCGATGGCGGGGGGCTACTGTCCCACCCTCACCCCTCCTCTCCTCCTCTCCTCCTCTCCAGACGCCACGTGGGCTCGGCCCCTGGGGAAGGTCGGTGGGGAGGTGAAGCTCTCCATCTCCTACAAGAACAACAAGCTCTTCATCATGGTGATGCACATCAGGGGGCTGGTAGGTGTGTGGTGCCCGGTGGCAGTGGGGTGGGGGTACACCCCACTGGTGCGCTCACAAGGTGCTCCCCACTCTGCCCCACAGCCACCGTTGCAGGATGGCAATGACCCTGACCCCTACGTCAAGACCTACCTGTTGCCTGACCCCCAAAAAACCACCAAGAGGAAAACCAAAGTGGCCCGAAAAACCTGTAACCCCACCTACAACGAGATGGTACGTGGGTTGGGGATGGGGTTGGGGATGGGGATGGGTATGGGGATGGGGATTGGGATGGGGGGATCTGGAGGGGCTGTGGCTGATGGTCTTGCCCCATCCTGCCCCGCAGCTGGTCTAAGATGGGATTCCCAGGGGGGACCTGCAGGAGCGGGA
>NW_009649114.1:1921599-1922352 GCF_000708025.1 Charadrius vociferus
CGCCATCCGCCTGCGGGACCTGGACCTGGCCCAGGAGAAGATGGGCTGGTTTGCCCTGGGATCCCGCGGCCATGGCACCCTCTGAGGTCCCACCACTGGGGCTGGGGACCCACGGCACCGCCGCCACAGCGCTGCCTGCCCTGGGATGTGCCCGTAGGGACCGGGCACCGATGGGTGCTGCTGCAGGCGTCTTCTTTTTTAAGTTTACCTTGTGTCAAGGGAGCAATGCGGGGAGGGAGGGGCAGGGAGGACTGGTGGGGCACTTCGGGGTGGGTATTTCTTCCTTTGGGATATCTGTATTTTAATTTTTTTAATAACGAGTAGCGTGCACCGGGGCGGAGAGGAGAAGGGAGGCGTCATGGAGGTTCGCTGTGGGTGCGTGTACCCGCAGAGCCCTGGGTACAGCTCCAGCCAGGAGCTGCCTGCCTGGATCCGGGCAATTCCCATCCCGGGGAATTCGCTCCCAAAGGAGAGCGGTGCAGCGGGGCTGTGCATGGAGCCGGTCCCGTGTGTCTGAACCCCCCCAACGCCACGCGAAGGGGACCGCCGGCCACCCTTCCCGTCCCCAGGCTGGTGGGGACATCCATCTCCTCGTCTGCCATCCGGCCCCGGAGCCGGGGACGCCTGCGCCAGGGTGCGGGCTTGGTGCCTGTGGTGCTTTGTTTACAGCGAGAGCTCCGTAAACGGATGAAATGTTTCTCAGGATCGAGAATAATGAACTTAACCTTTATATTAAAAGTTTTAAATATTGTA
>NW_009649114.1:1922372-1922803 GCF_000708025.1 Charadrius vociferus
GGGAGCAGCCTGGCCGGCTGCTGGAGCTGGCACGCTCCTGCGGACGGGACCCTCCTGCCTGTAACACGGTGGCGTGAAAATAAAGGAGATGAAACGCACAGGGCGATGCGTGGGGCCTGCCTGCGCATCTGCCCACCACGGAGCCCAGGAGGCCGCGTCCTGGGGGTGACGGGGACACGGTTCCCTCGGTCCTCAGGCACTGTCGCGTTGGCACACGCAGGGACCACGGTCTGCTCCAGCCCGTCTCCCCTCGGCCATCGTTACCCCGAGGGCTGATGAAGCGTGTCCACAAATGGCTGATTAATGGAGGGCCCCGGAGATGCTGGGAGGGCTGGAGCCCCTCTGCTGGGAGGACAGGCTGGGAGAGGTGGGGGGGTTCAGCCTGGAGAAGAGAAGGCGAAAAAGGGGAGACCTCAGAGCCCCTTCCAGTG
>NW_009649114.1:1924040-1933174 GCF_000708025.1 Charadrius vociferus
GGCCTGGCGGGGCGGTTTGCCGGAGGTTGAGTTCCTCCGCAGCAAGCGCTTGGCTTTTCTCCAGCGGTGGCATTTGGCGAGCGGTGGCCTGGCCGTGCCAGAACCGGACCACGGCTATCACAGCCTGGAGGAGGAGCAGCAGCAGCAGTGCAAGGGCGTTTGTCAAGAAGAGGGAGAGGGACGGCGGGAGCAGCCGTGCGACGCCGGGGAGTTGGAGCGGCCCGAGGAGCCGAGCGAGGAGGGGAGACAAGCTGGAGGTGGACCCTTGGAGCAGGGGGGGATAAGGGGTTCGGCTGAGAATGGAGCACTTGAGGGGGGAGCCCTGACGGAAGAGGATGATGAGGACTCCGAAATAGGGCAAAACCTTCCAGTTTCAGCCAGACCTGCCTGTGCAAATAAATTAATAGACTATATCATAGGGGGGGGAGCTTCCAGTGGGGAGGAGAGTGCGGAGGATGAGGAAGACTGGGATGATGATGACGACGGGTTTGACAGCGAAGGGTTCCCCTCGGATTCAGACGCCGGTAGCCAGGACGGGGAAAGCCTTCATCTCTGGAATTCCTTCTACAGTTTGGATCCGTACAACCCTCAGAACTTCACAGCCACCATTCAGACATCTTCCAGCGATCCGGGAAAGGATATGTCAGATGTGGAGGAGGAGGAGGATGATTCTTCGTGGGCCGAGGAGTCCTCAGACTCTCCTCACGCTAGTTCTGAAGAGGAGGACGAATGGGACTGTAGCAGTGTGGATGAGGCAGAAAGCTTGAAACTTTGGAACTCGTTCTGTACCTCAGATGATCCATATAATCCTTTAAATTTCAAGGCAGCCTTTCAAACAGCAGAGAAAAAAGGGACGCCTGGTTTAAAAGGAGCAGAGAGGCCGAGTTTGGTCATTTCTGAGCCCAGCCACTTAACTGTCTGTCAGGTGCAGCTGGAAAAACATAACTGTGGGGTCACTGACTTTGTGCAGCATGGCATTCTTTCTGGTGAGAAATGTAGAAGTACCAAGCGGAAAAAGGTATATACTTCGTTTACGTTTTTCTGTTTTGGGGATGCTTAAAAAGAAAAAAAAACAACCCACCAAAAAAAACCAAACACATTGCATGAAGTGGTACGTGAGTGGGTGAGGTCACTTGTGCTGGGATTCCAGCCACAGTGGTAGGCAGATCATGCCCCCATGAGCTTATGGTCTAATTATTTGATTGAAATGACTGTGTCTCATCCTTTACACGTGATGGGAGATTTTGTAATTCAGTGGCACAGGGCAGATAACGTCTTTAAACTTCTTTTCTAGTTTTCGTTCTGTATTTGTGTTGTAGTTTTCGTCATCAGAGAAACAGATAGGAACTGTGACAAATTTTCCTCTGGAAAGTACCCGCTTCTGTTATGAATAATGTTGATAAAATATTTTAGGACCTTTGGGTGTGCATAGTGTAATTGAGACGTAAAGTATTGTAAGCATTTTAGGACTTGTGACAAGTCTGCTTGAGTTACAAACGTCTTTTGGAGTAGGAAGAATCCTTCTGTTGTGGGTTAGCACATGCTACAGTAAGCCACTGAAGTTTCAAAAGAGAGCATAGTAGTACTCCCGTTTCCATGTAAGACACTATTATAATTCAGCAGTCGTTTATTAAAAGGATGTGATCTGGAACTGGGCTTTTGATCACAAACTGGAAGTGTAATGTGTTTATGAAGAGTTAAAAGCATTAAAAGAACTTTTTAATACGTGTGCTAGGATTCAGGTAAATAGTAAGAAACAAATTCATCTTCTTATGAGTTTTATAGTGCTACACGTGTACAAGATGGCTTCGTAGGTGTAATGTCTGAGTCTTGCCTGATAGTGAAAACATTTGCGTGAGTTGTGATACCAAGTCCCAGGGTAATACACCAGTGTAACAAGCTATCAAAATAGAAAAGTTGGAAAATGCTTGCCTTAGTGTTCATACAGTGGCAAGATTTGTTTGCTCCTTTAATTGAGACCCTGACTTGGAGGTGACTTCATACCTGGTTTTGCTAGGGCAAGTGGCATTTAATGGTTCACACAGGGTAAACTGTTATATATTAAACTCCATTTAGATTAACACTCAGAAAGGTAAACAATTTCTACAAGAAGTCCTTTGTAACTGACAGCATCTGTCTGAAATGCTGCAAGGTAGCACTGGTGAGCCCCGCTATAACTTCATACTGCCGTGACCTAAAATCCTGTTGCGTGTCAGGGGTGTAGACTTAACAGTAGTAATTTTTTGACTAATTTGTTGTTTGAGTCTGTGTAATCTATTGACATGGTGAAAGAACGATGATCTAGATGCAATATTTAGGATGATGCTACAAAATCCAGTAATTGTGCCCAAGGGTGTCTCAGACTGATGTAAAAAGGATGTAAGGTAGGAACTCGCAAAGGGATAGGCTGATGTAACAGCTCCGTGTGCTTGAAAGCACATACTTAATTAGGCCCATCTGCAGAACAGCAGAGATTGCCGAGCAACGACCAAGGTGTTCCCAGGCAATCTTCTTGTCCTTCATCCTGCTCAAAGCTATTTCCTATCTGGCATCCTGCAAACAAACAGCAGCAATATTCGTGTTTGTAAAGTCATAAAACCTGGGGGCGTTCTGTTTCGCTTACGAGTTAGGAAATGCATTAACACTAGGTGAGGATGTGTGGGATCAGATGCCCCTGCTTTCGCAGACAACTCGGCAGTAATTTGGGATTGCTGCACTGGATTTGGGTGACTTCTGGAGATTGCTTTCACACAGTCTCTTGTGGCTCTATGTCCTCAACTGCTGATTATTCCTGTAGGCTGTCTCTTCTGTAACTGTTAGCTTCATGTTTTCTTTGAAGGTTAGAAGATGACTGCCACAAAAAGCAATCTCACTCTATACTCCTCATTGTGTTAGCACAAACTGGGTGTGAAACTAGTGTTCTGGGTTCATAAAACAGGGATGGAGCAGCAAGTTTCTTGTATCCCCCCCCACGCCCCAAGTTTCTTCCTGACCTTCCAGAAGTAGCTGTCCTGCAGCAAATTCAGTGGAGTCGTCTGCAACAACAGTGTTTGGTTTGTCTTCAAGAATCATTCCTAGTCTGAGAGCTGATGGATGCTGTGACAGCTAGTTGGGTTGTCCTTCAGGTTTGTGCCTTCTGTACAGCTAAATGAAAAGCAGTACATAATTCAGTAGGAGCCTGAAATAGTCTGGCTTTTGCTTGTCACTCTATAACAGCAGAACTTAAATGCTTAGTGTGGTAATAGTCCAAATACTGTCAGGTTTAGATTCTGGGCCTATAAGTTTCTTTGTTTTCTTAAAATAGCTTAAAAATTCTTTAAAATAGCAGAAAGTGAAAGTTTTCATACATGTTTTAAAGTGCCATGACTTTGACTTCATTTTGTTCCATGAACTTAAATACCCTGGAATTTGATACCAGCTGTAAATAGATGGTTTGTTCCAGTCACCTAGTGATGAGTGTTGCTTCCTTATATGTAGGGTAGTATGATTTCTTTTCCCGGTGCTGAAGTATGGGCTGACTCACATGATTACTTATTCCACAGAACAATGATTCTCCCTTTTCTTATGTAAGCTTCAGTAATCAGAGATGTTGGCCGGTAGCATATTTCTTGTTTTAAGTGAGCGTCCTGACGTGTCCCACTGAGTAACCTGCTTGCACTGTATGTGTGTAAGGTTATAACCCAGTACTGATGTCAGGAGGGGTGTTATTTCACAGGGAACACTGTGTGATCTCCTGTCAGCCTAAAGAGGCCTCTTAGGCCCCAGTTTAGAAACTCCATGGTAGTTTGAGCGTTACTTTTGGTAGAGGGAGAGGTTAGCAACTGGTTGCTTTTAAAGGTAAGAGATGACATACGCACTGGCCTAGGTGGTGCAGAGACCTAGCGTGAACTGGTAGTGTGTCTGAGGCTTTTTGCTATTTTGGGCATTTAATAACTTCTGCTAAAATCGTATGGGCAATTAAGTATTAAGCTCCTTTTGCATGAGTGTTTGGTTGATGCTTTACTAAATGACTTTGTCTTTTCCAGGTAACCTTCCTTGAAAAAGTTACTGAGTATTACATAAGCAGTGAGGAGGATCGTAAAGGACCCTGGGAAGAGCTTGCACGAGATGGATGCAGGTTCCAGAAACGTATCCAAGAAACAGAAGAAGCCATAGGACACTGCTTCACCGCAGAGCATAGACAAAGAGTATTTAATAGACTCCAAGAAACCTACTACAAGAGGGTTGACCTCTTCTAGCACCTTAAAAGATCTGTAGTTGTGTGACCCTAAGCACTCATGAACATCTTCAAAGCAAGAAGTGGCAGCTGCATGTGCTATTTTGAAATGGGGAGAGAAGTGGGATTTTAGCAATTTTTTTTTCCCCAGTTCAATATTCAGCCAACAAATACACCTGTGTGTCCCATTTTGGTATCCAGACAAAATCTTTTGAGTATCATCAGGGGGTAAGGGTGGTATAATTGCATTCCTTTTAAGTAACACTTGAGAAACAGACTGCTTTAGGTTAAATCCATTCCAAAAATGCCTTGTCTGCCGTATGTGGAGAAGTGGTGACTATTAAGTTGGATTTTTGCACTTTGAAAAAGCAAAACCTATTTTGAAGGAAATATTTATGGGGCTCAGAACCTAGTTATTGCAGTTTTGATTTAAAGTTTCTGGAGGTATGTGCTACTTTCTTGTGGTTCTCTGTTTTCTCTAACTTGTACAAAAGTCTCCAAATTTTGTTAGCTAATAAGGTTAACATTATTGTGCAAAGCAGATAGTTTATTCCTTCCTTTTAACATCACAGTTTTGCATGTAATCTAATGTTTGAGTGTTTATGTAACGCTTTGGTGTCTTAATATTTCAGTCTAGCACACTGGGGGATTCAGGGGAACTCTGGTGCACTACGAGCCCTTTGGTTTGTCTTTATTTAAATAAATACCTTCACCCGGTACTGTTCCAAAGGGTGTTGGCTGCTTGTGCACCAAACCTCTGTGCTTTCAGGGCAATGAAAGGCCTCATCCGGATCAATAATTAAAGCTTCAAGATGTGTATCGAGGCTGTGGCTGATAGTTTGAATTTAGGTAGTGACACACAGGGAACTAGGCCCTAGTTCTTGAGTTAATCTTAGACTAACTTTGCCGTAATTGATTCTGCTTTTTGGAGATGGATTGAGGTGGAAGATTCTACATATTTCTTGTATCCAATATGCTTGTTTTGGTACTTGTAAGGAGAATTCTCTTTGACTTACGGAAATCTAATGCTACAGATTGCTGTGTTCTTTACCAAAAGCCAGTATTAATACCTCTACGCGTCTGCACTTTTGTTCAGAAATACGAAAATAACATTTCATGTTTAGGGACTGAAAGTTGAGGTCCTCGGTGGAAGAAAAACACTCCTTATTTATGTTTCTAACTTAAAATGTTTAATTGTTGTTTCAATCAAAACTAAAAAAGCAGCACCATTTGGATATGTGTTTGGACCTGAAGGATGTTGTGTGGCTGGTATGCAAGCAGGTATGAGGTCATGCAATGGAATAAATACCGAACATCACAGAATTTGTATCTGCACAAAGTTGCGTGAATAAATTATTTTTTCCTCAATTCATTCAGCTGACTAGAATTATTTCCCTTTTTTCGAAGGGAGAAACCTAAAACCTTCAGATTTGTCATCTCAATGACTTCAATTTTTAATTTGAAAGAAGATTCCGGATACAGAAGAGCTTCACAGCACTTTACTGAAATTTCTGCTTAATCGTGCTACCTTTTTGGCCATTACTTTTAATTCTGTCTCAAATTTAAGAGTTTTTGAGTTTATTCTTATTGCATGATGTTCTTAGAAATAAAAAATTCTCTTTCTCTGCTACAACTTAGAAGTGTTACAATTACGAAATGCAGAATAATTTCGTAATTACGAAATGCTGTGAACTACAGTAGAGTTGTCATGTAAACTTAAATTGCAGCTGAAACTCAAGCAGCTTTACAGACTGGCTACTCAGAAGCAATGCAGCAATGTTATTTTTTGTCCCCATGGCCTAAAAAAAAATACGGATTCTCCTTTCCTACAAAAGATAATTTTAGTTGTGAAATCGTAATTCTAATCATGCCCTCAAATCCTGTCAAATAATTTTTAGGAGTTCGTTTTCCTGTATCGTTTGATAACAGGTGTTCTGCTTTTTAGTTTAAGAAAAAGCATGCAGGATGATAAATGTAGGATTACAATAGAAAAATTGTTGACTTATGATCCAAGTGTGACTGATGAGTAATGCTGTTCATTGCTTTTGGTAAAATATACTATAGTCATTTTTCCGTGACTCTCCTAGTTTCTTCGCTCTTGGAGAACTTGTTGGTGCTTCAGTTACTCTGGACAACTCACTTGGTTTACTGGTGCTTGTAAGAAGCTTTAGCCTGGTGTGAATTAACACCTGCAAATTCTCACCCACTGTTTGCGGAGGCTTGGAAAAGGCTACAGCTGGAAACAAACAGAATTGACAAATTGGATGTAAACTAGATTAAAAACTACTTCCAAAGTGCTTCTGACATTTGAGAAGTTTTTTTCCGACCTGCAGTGTATCAAGTGCTGTGTTCTAACACTGCTGATTCTCGCTGAAACGTACCTGCTTGGGTAAGCTTTTCTGCCTCTCGTGTTTTCAAAGTATCCAGGGTAAAGTGAGAGGAAATTAACACTACATTCATCACCGTAAAAGCAAGCTAAGCTTGCTTGTCACCATTTTCCCTATAACATATCTTAAAATGGTCTTACAGAATGTGTATATGTGTAAGTGCTTTGAGTGAGACAGTAAAAATAACACTTGTTGAACTTTAAATCAAAACTGTAATTATCAGATTTTATTTTTGTATAATTTAGAGAAAGTTAGAAAACCTTCAGCATTGGCTTTATACAGATTTTAATTGATTTGTGTCAAGTTTGTTGGGTTTTTATATCTAAAGTTATATTTCTGTACATAATAAAACTATTCAGAACTAATCTGTAAATTGTAATAAAGATATTTGCAAGATAATGCCAAATTGGTTTTCTTTGAAAGAAGTTATGGGAAATGGCAGGTAACTGTGCGAAAGCATTAGTTGTGTATGAGAATATTAAGTATTTTTTTTTATCACCTTTGGTGTTTCAGAGGCGGTCACGGTAATTTAGAAGCAGCCTTCTTCCCTGTGAATTTCCTCCAAACCAGTAAACGTGTGGTCGTAAGGGCTCCTTGTACTGGTAAAGCTTTTAAACGAAAATGCAAAGTGTGCAAGTGCAATTAGTTTTACTCAAATTAGGTGTTGGCTTGGTCTACACAGGGATGTTAATGTTCTGTTGCCCTAATTGAAGCGGAGTATTGAGATTTGATTGGAGCTTGCTCACTGGTTAGCAGAACTTTAAATATGAATGCTGCATGGTTTTGAAGGTATTTCAGGGGCTTTTTTGAAGTATTTCCAGGTTTTGTGCTGGAACAAATTTGAGGTGTCACCTTGTGAGTAGAAGTGACTCGAAGGTGCCAACCGTCTGATCTCTCTTCAATTAGAGAAGAGCCAGAACGCTTCCCTGTGTTTGGCTATGTCACGTTGGCCTATGACGCAGAGAATTATTTTGTTCCCTTGTTTATATTTTAATGAATTGGAGTAAAATGTTTGGGAAGGAGCTGAGAATACGCACGAGTGTAGGAAGGTGGCAGTGCCCAGTGACACTGAATCCTGCACAGCGTTATCCAGGATAATTATTTTTTAATGAAGGACTTTTTTTTGTTGTGTAAAACTGTGTCTATCGCTCCGTGGTTTTTTTAGACTAGGGAATGCTGTAATTTTGGCAGTCTCCCAGCAGCGTGAAGGCAGAATGCCTGGGGAGAGCTGGGTGCTCTCCCGCCGTTGTGCCCCGGGGCTGGGGCTGGTCGGGTGGGTGGCCCTTTGCTGGTTGGGATGACAGAAGCTGAAAGACCAGGGCGGCCACAAAACGTGGGCTTCATATCCCAGAGGGATGCCTGGAGGGATTTGCGGGCATAAATCGGCTTTTTTCAGGGGTTTCCAGGGACTTGGTGGGGAACGGGGCTGGGCGGGAGGATTTTGGCCTCAGCCAAAGCCCAGCTGACGAGCTTCCTCTGGAGCGGCGATACCGGTGACCAATACCGGTGACACGGTCACCGCATGTGAGGTGCTCACGGCATTGGAATCTCTGGAATGAGTTCAAGGGCCATGGGTTGGTCACGCCTCCTCTAGAGCGCCGTTTTGGGGAGAGCTTTCAAGTTATTGGTTGTTTAGTTTATGCCTTGAAGAACTGGAAGGGTGCTATGCACTGCTTGCTCCCGTCTTGCAGCATGAGCCACGTTTCACCCTGTGCCCGCACCTTGTCTGGGCGTCTCTAAAACACCATCCTGCAGGTTTTGTGTCCGTAAGAGTATATCAAAGGTAGAAAACTGCTGGACAAGACAAGGAAAAACACTGAACTTCTTGTAATACCCTCTTTAAAATAGTGAACAAAGCTGAACAGAGCGTAATTATGAACCTCAGTGGGGTTTTCTAAAGTCATATTCACCTGTTCTGCTGCTTCCAAAATCTGCCTCAAAATTGAGCATTGTAATTTCTCTTTATTCAATGAGATGGCTTAAAGAAAGAGCGAGTGAAATGAAAGCTGCTCTTGTTGGCAGTGCATCCAGATGCCATCTGGAATGTGGAAGTCCTGCTGGGGTTTCTTTATTCTGACGGCGCTGAGGTCTGCAGTTGGGGTTTAGTTGACACTTTATCTGTGCGAGAGTAGAATTGTTCTTGCTCTGGTAGCTGCGTCTTCTCCCCGGGACTTAAGAACTTGTTTGTCAGCAAAGCACGTGGGGAGTAAATATGCTGCTATTTTTGGAGTCGCTACTGACTGCGTCCACTGAAATGCCATTTGCAAATTAACAGTGCTGCGGAGCTGGTTTGGTCCCACAAAAGCCGGTTTCTTGGGAAACTGGCAGGCGGGAGAAGGCACCGATGACACTGAGTCACGGCGCGATGGCGGGGCCAGGGGGAGCCCGCAGATTCCCAGCCGCTGGAACTCGGGTATAATCCAAGGCTTGTTTCAGCATGTGTGGTGGGAATGAAGTCTCGGAAAAGCTGTCTGTTAGCGGTAGGTAGCAGGCGTCCCTCTGCCCTGCTGCTGCTGCTGCTGCTGCTGCTG
>NW_009649114.1:1933189-1933530 GCF_000708025.1 Charadrius vociferus
CGGCCGCTGCCCGCTCGGTGGCCGCCCCGGCCGCAGGACCGCATCGTGTCTCCGTTGCTCTCCTCACCTCTCTGGTGTTTTCAGGGTGGCGTGCGGTGTTTTGCTTGACACCTGAACTGCCTTCTCCGTTCTTCCTCTTGCAATCGCGATGTCTGTTGCTTCTCACAAGAAAAAAAAAAAAAAAAACAAAAAACAAACCAAAAATCATCCAACAAAACGCCTGTAGAAATGTGCTGTTTGGGGTGTCCGGCTCTGGCAGGCTGGACTTGAAGCTTTGAAGCGGCTGTGGGAAAGGAGGTCTTAACTCAGCACAGTTTACTGATTTAAGGGACAAAGCGGGT
>NW_009649114.1:1933634-1935205 GCF_000708025.1 Charadrius vociferus
GGGCTGGAGCCAGGCTGCTGGGAGGACAGGCGGGGAGAGGTGGGGGGGTTCAGCCTGGGGAAGAGAAGGCGAAAAAGGGGAGAGCTCAGAGCCCCTTCCAGTGCCTAAAGGGGCTCCAGGAGAGCTGGGGAGGGATTCTGGATCAGGGAGGGGAGCCATGGGATGAGGGGGAACGGTTTTACACTGAAAGAGGGGAGATTGAGATGAGATATTGGGGAGAACTTCTTCCCTGTGAGGGTGGTGAGCCCCTGGGGCAGATTGCCCAGAGAAGCTGTGGCTGCCCCATCCCTGGAGGTGTTCAAGGCCAGGTTGGACGGGGCTTGGAGCAACCTGGGCTGGGGGGAGGTGTCCCTGCCCAGGGCAGGGGGTGGCACTGGGTGGTGTTCAAGGTCCCTTCCAACCCAAACCATTCTATGAAATCTGAAAGTCTGTCTGTAGGGAAGAGAGCTGCCACAAAGACCAACTGATACGTACAGAGCAGAGCAAAGTCCTGCTTGGAAAACAGGGCTTCGATGGGTGTGGGGGGGTTGTGTCATGGAAGCGGTGTGTTTCACGTGGCACTGGAGAAGCTCTTCTGCCCCGCTGCTGCCTGAGAGCCCGTCCTGAGCTGCCCCTCGCCCGGTGGGAAAAGCCTTCCCCAGCACCCAGAGACGGGCACCTCATCGGAAACACAGAACACCCACCGACTGCCGCCCTTTTGCATGCAAAGAGCCGCCTTCGGCTGCTGCCAGCGGGCCGGGATGCGGTCCCAGCTCTCTCGCAGGGACTTTGTGCTGAGAAGAAACAAAGACCCAGCGGGGACGTTGGGATTCGGCGCCTTTTCCCCCCTTCCCTTCCCCTGCACCCTTCTTCTCGGTTTAGGCTTGCTGTTTCAGGTCGCTTGAGAGAATTTAGGCCAGCTCTGCGGTTGAGGCAGAGCTCCTGGCGAAGGGGAAGTGGGAGCAGGTTAGAAAGATTTCACTCCTGGAGCTGGAGGGACGTTTTGCTGGCGCCTTTCCGCGCCTCCTCCCGTGCCGGCTGCTGGCAGCCATGGTAACGAGCCGTACGAGGGTTTGGAGTTCTCGGGGTGGCTGTGGGAGCGGTGTGGGTGCTGTGCCTGGTGGTAAATGTGTTACTCGGATTGGCGATAAAAGGCTGTTAAACATCTGCCTGCCATTGGGGTGTCTGGGCTCCGACGTACCGGCCCGGTAGGATCCACGGAGCAGCACCCACCAGCCCCCCCCCGGCAGCGGCGTTCCCTGGCACCATCTATCAAATTACAAGCAGTTTACGACCAGACATAAAGAATATGAAGCAATTAGCTTGCTTTTTTTCTTTTTTTTTTTTTTCCTCTTAGCAACTCGCTCTCGCTTGAGGTGATGACGGGTCTCTGCGCTCGGGCTGGGAACGCCAAGAGGGAGCAGTGCTGCCCCGGGAACTGCAAAGCACAGTGGTGCTGTGGCCACCGTGGCCACCACGTCCCCAGCCTGGCTCCTAGGTGGGGGCTTTAAAGAGTTGGACGGGCGTTGTGTGGGGTAAAGGGGATGGAGGAGATGCCGGGTTGAAGTTACGGGGGTCTACTGACGGTCGGG
>NW_009649114.1:1935526-1938799 GCF_000708025.1 Charadrius vociferus
CTCGGGCATCCTTTGCCCTCCCCGGCGGGGCCGGTCGCCCACGATGGGCCGGGAGCTGGGTGTCAGGCGGCAACCGCGGCCAGACATCCTCTGCGACCACAACTAAGCCCCAGTGGTGCCTGTGTCACGCCGCTGCTCCCCCAGCGCGGCCCTTTTCCGCGTGCTTCGCTCCCTGCTGCCCTTTGTTCTCCGCGTGGTCCCAGCGCGGCTGGGAGCGAAGGCTCGGCGCTGCGTGGGCAGAGGAGGAGGTGGCTGCCGGTGGCTGTTCCGTGGGGACCGTGGTGTCGGGCTGCTCCCGGTACATTGGGAAGCGAAATCCTTCTGCCCAAACCGGCATCTGGCGCACAAGGGTGACCTGGTACCCCTGGTACGCAGCGGCCACACATCTCCAGAAGATGGCTGATGTGCCGGGGCGCTTTTTTTGCTATAGCAAATACATCGGCTGAGCTTCTCCATCTCCTCCCTCTGCCCGATCCCGACATAAATCCATTTCCCCACCGGTGGGCTTCTGCTCTCAGGATGGTCCCATGGGAGATTGGTGGCTTCCCTGTCCCTCCATGTCCCCGCTAATGGAAGGACACAGTGCACCGGGCAGAGGCGGCAGTGTCCGATGCTGTGGGATCCTCCCTGGGAAAAAGCAGTAGAAACACTGAATACGGGTGTTTTTGCGAAGAAAACCTCGGTGTGCGCCTGCTTGCTGTGCCCTTCCTTCCTAACCTGGGTGGTTGTGAACAAGGAGCTTTTAAAAGGATTTTAAACCAAAATGAAAACAAAAGGCCCCGCTGGTATTTCCCCTTCGAATTTCCATTGGATTAAGATATAAAGAAACAGGGGAAAAAAATTCTCTTGTGGAAAGCAATAAAAGCTGATTTATTTACCTGGCAGGAGAGAGCCTGGAGCTGCTTGGGATTCTTGGCTGAAGGTCCTACAGAGCCCTCCAACAACCTCGGCGTTACTGACCCCGGGGGCTGCACCCGCTCCTTCTCCTTTCTGATGGTGGCGTCTGATGAGTCTGTCGTCCCCTGTGGTGGCCCTGGACAAGCCGGGGGCACCCTGAGAATATGTAGGGTCAGGGAAATGCATCCCTCCCTGGAGGCTGCTAGAGAAGGAAGGAAATCTTTTAGGTTCAGATGAGCTTATCCGGCATGGACCCTGATCCCGCATACCCTCGAGGGATGCGCGAGGATAACCCCGGGATGGGAGAGGTTTTGCCCTGGGCTGGAAGGTGAGGGTCGTGCACAGTGAGCTCCGAACCCTGGGACTGCAGGGAGGGCTCGTTGGCTTCTGCTTCTCTTAAGGTTGCTGTTCCACGTCCGTATAAATAAATTGGAAGCGGCTTTGAAAGCTCAGTCCCGAAAGCCGCACGGTGGGGAGATGTCGGAGGAGCATCGGGAGCGGTGCCCGGCGCTGCTCACCGAACCGGCTCCCCAAAACGGTTGTGATGAGGAGGAACGCTGTGTGTGAGCCCCGACTCGGGTTAGAGGCTGCTCCCCATAAAGAAACCCCCGTGGGCGAGCGGCCGCAGAGGCGGGACGGCCGGGAGGACCCCTTGTTTCCAGGAAGGCCATGGTTATTCCCGCGGTGCCTCCCCCAGCGCTGAAATAGGATTAAGGCAGCTTAGGAACAGACCTCTCGCCGCGTTTGACTTTATAAAACTATTTCTGCTTTGAACCAGCACGTGCCACAAGCCATCTCTTGGCCGGGGTTGGCTATTGGGGTTTTCCCCCCAAAAAACATGATGGAAACAGTTTAATGCGGCAGTTTTGCCCACAGATGCTTATTTTAGGTGAGGAGTGGCACGTCCTGGCTCCCAGGTTGAGTGTCCCCAGGTTGAAGCACCACCACTCCGTGCCACTCGCGTGCTCCCGAGGTTCACCCACCAACATTAATTAAGCTCCAGGATTTCGTCGCCGTGGTTTGGCTCCCGCCTGCAGACCCCGGGTGGCAGCGGGGGCAGGGGGAGCGGAGCCGCCTCCCTCGGGGTCATACCATCACCTCCCCGATCTCGGGGCGCATCGCGGCATCAAAGCCTCGGGATTTCCCGTGGTCGTTAATTGGGCGGTTGTTAATCGGGCGGTGATTGACGTTGCGCTCTGCCCGGGTTCACAGATGGTAACGTGATAAAAGGCGGCAACTCCCCGGCTGCCCCGGCGTGACCGTAACCTAACTGGGGCAGGCAGCCTCGCCGTAACACTATCCCTGTACTGCCCAAACCCAGGCAAAAAGCCCAAATTTTTAGAAAGCCAATGCATAACGTAATGCTGGCGAGCTGTGCTGCGAGTCCCCCCCAGGGCTGCGAGCGTGGGGAGACGTCTGAGCACATGCTCGCCTGTGCGGTCCTCCAGCCGCATCCACGGCACAGGCAGGACACGAGCTCGGCCCGCGGTGTGCAGCCGAGTGTTTCTCCCAGGAAATGGAGCCTCCCCTGGTGAACTGATGCCCACCACCGTGGCATCGCTCCCTGCTACGCCGGGGTCCCATCGGATGCTCTCCCACCGGGGTCCCATCAGATGCTGTCCTGCCAGGGTCCCATCGGATGCTCTCCCGCCGGGCTCGCTGGGACCAACCAGACATGTTTTTCCTACCCAGCGGTTCAAAGAACTATAGGAAGAGCCTTCCTGAGGCTGTGGGTGAACTGGTTTCCCCAAATCCTGCCAGGGAACTGCTCTCGATGTGGGGACTGGGCTTCGACTCGGCAGGGCAAGCCCTTTCCTCCCTGCTTTGGGGACCAGCTCCTTCCTTTCCACCTCCCAGGCCTCTCCTGAACCAGCATCTTTCGCCGTGTGCCATGAGAAGCTTTGCAAAGGCGCCGCTGAGACACGAAGGCAATCGCCTCCTTCCCAGTCACCCAGCCCAGGTGCCTCCCAGACCCCACCTTTCCCCTTAAAAGACATTTAATTGACAGCTAAGAACGCGCAGAGAGAAAATACCCATTGGGTAGCTCCGAAAGCGCCGCAGATAATCATCAGGGTGCCCTACATACTGCCTCGGCTTGGCTGCCGGATCAGACGGGGAGAAGAATTTGACATTGTTTAAAATGAACAGGAGAGGGAAGTAACAACTGCATAATTACTCACCCCGAGTTAATTGACGGTAATTACACCGAGTAGGCAGTGGAGGAAGCTGTGAAGGGCTAGCCCCGAAGAGTCATTTGGAGAGCCGTGCCGCGGCGCTGGGAGGATGCCCTCTGAACCCCGGCTCGCAGGCGGGGTGGCAGCCCGGCTCCGAGGGGGTTAACTTCATGGGTTTGGTTGGGATTTTTTTTTTTTTTTT
>NW_009649114.1:1939285-1940551 GCF_000708025.1 Charadrius vociferus
TTCCTTTTGGCTGGAAAAGTCAGCTGTGTTGCAAAGACCCTTCCCCAGCGATGGGAAGGGGCTCCCTGGGCCCCCGCGGGTGCTGACAGCCCCACTCCGCCGTCTTTTGCAGCGATGAGACCAAGTCCACGAGCTGGGTGCACCCTGGCACAGGCTACTCCATCCAGAGCGGACACTTCTCCTGCGCCGGTAAGGAATGGTCCCGGGTCTCAGCTTTTGCTCTCTGCCCTCCCCGGACACTGATCAAAATCTGGAGGTGTGGAGTGAAATCCTTCAGAAATGCCATGGAGACCCTGAAAAGCTGAGGGAGCAGGAGCTGCCTTGCAGCTGGGGAGGGTTGGGAGACTTCGAACGATGCGCGAGGCGATGCTGCATCTCTGGGGCAGGCGGTTTCTAGCTGGAGAGATGTTCTCGGGGGGGCTTTGAAGAGTCCCCTTGCGCAGAGAGACCCCTTGTGGTCTCTGAGACCTGTCACTGATGAGGAGGGGCACCCAAACTGCTTTAAAAACACAGTCTGAGCATATGAGAGCCGACCACGGCACCCCACCAGTGTCACCATCATCCCGCGGTTCCCTGCCCGTGCGCTCCTGCCCTTTCCTACTGCTGCCTCCTGCAAGAGGGGGTCTCCTCCACGGTTGCCTCCCGGTGAAGCGGGGTCTCGGGGCAACACCGAGCGTTGCAAACCATCCAGCAGCAGATCCTTCGGGCAAGCGCTCTGCCCCAGTGCAACACCCCAGCACCGGCGGGGAGGGCAGGGGCTGCGCGGGGTGAGGGAGGGTGACCGCTGCTTCTGCCCCTGTCCTTCCAGGGCTGCCCCGAGGCTGGGAGGTGGACACCACGCTGCACGGGGGCCTCTACTTCATCAAGTAAGTGAGAAGGGGCTGGGGGGAGAAGCTTCTGCCTCCTGCTCACCAGTGCCATGGCATCCTCAGAGGATGCTTCTCCCTGGGCTTGTCTCTGCCCAAGAGGCAGCTGCTGCCAAAATCCCTGCGAGCGCGGCGCGGGCTGCTGCAATCCAGCCTCGTGGAGGACCAGGGCAGTAAAGATGTGGTTTGGGAGGTTTTGGAGCGTAGCGGTTGCTAGAGGCTGGGGCCAGGGTCGGTGCTGCTGGTGCGCGCCGAGGTTTGGGTGGGTGCCCGTGGCCCTGCTGTGGCTCATCCCACGCTGCTGCAGAGGTGGCTGTGACGGTCCCGCCGTCCCAGCAGCTGAACAAACCCGGAGCTGCCGCCGGGGAGGGAGAAAGCGGCGTGTTGGGGTTGGGGGGGG
>NW_009649114.1:1940619-1940978 GCF_000708025.1 Charadrius vociferus
TTGGGCGGAGGGCTAAAGCTCATCCCAGCGTAGCCCAGCGAGGTCAGGCTGGAGTTACCTGTCCCTGCGCGGCCGTGGCAGTCCCTGTACGCGATTAGCCGGGACCAGACCCTGCTCTGGGCTGTGTCCTGCGCCTGGATCCTGCGACTGGCGCTGCTGGGGCAGGTGAATCTCGCCCGTCCCTGCACACAAGGCAGCTCCTCTGCCAAGTTACCGTTTCAGATGCAAATGCCTCTTCTGAGGGCTCCGGGAGCTCCAGGGTGTCGTGGGCGAGCCAGCCAGCCCCCCACCCTGCGTCATCCCTCGGGGACAGGTCCCCCCGGAGCCCAGTGGGGACTTTCTGCAGGGCCCTGCAGCAC
>NW_009649114.1:1941079-1943652 GCF_000708025.1 Charadrius vociferus
CCCCCGCGAGCGGGGACAGTCTCGCCTCGCCTCGCCTCGCGCGGGGCTCCAGGTCCTGCTGGGTGAGGGTGTTTCAGTCGGGATCTTTGAGCCCGTCCCTATCTGGCGCGCACGGAGGTTTCTGTGTGTGCTCAGACGGCAGTAAACCCGGCGAGAGCAAAGATCCCAAGGTGGGCTGAGGGCTGGAGCAAAGCGCCAGGATTATCCGGTCTAATCTGTCGAGCAGAGCCAAGGTGTCCTTGAATCAGCCCCGTGTTTGAGTCGCACCGCCACAACCGTCGCCGGCAATGGGGCTTGCTGGGCAAGGGCTGCGGCGGCAAACCTCCCGGTCAGGTTTGAGCTGCGTGCCTGCAGCACCGTCTGCGGTTTCTCCATGGCAGGGACCATCTTTCTCCGCAGCCGGACGTCGCTGCGTGCTCAGACGTTATTATCCACGCTCAAGGCTCCCCCTGCCCCCCCCGTGTACCCACAGCCGGGCAGGGAGAGGGTCAGGGCTGGAGCTGGGGGGCCCTACGGGGAGCTGCTCCCCCCCAGCCCTGGCTGTCACGGGCTGCGCTGGCTCTCCCTGCCTTTGCGACAGCACCCACAAGGTGGCATTGAGGCTGGCGCAGCGGTGCATGCCCTGCACGTTGCTGCACACGTGTGCAGGGCCCAGCTGCGGGGAAGGGACCCCCTGGCTCTGCGCGATGCTGGCCATCCTCCCGCCTGCCCCAGCCCGGGGGTGCCAGAGGGCAGTACCCAGTCCCATGCCCCGGTTGGGAAGCGCTGCTGGTAAAATAGCTCTTTTTCACCCCAATCCTGCCTCCAGCGCTCTGCCGGTGGAAGAAAAGCCCCCGCAGTGTCTGCACCTTCAGGATGAGATGCGGCTGGGAGCCGACGCGGCAGCGCCGTGCACCTCTTGGCCGTGCAAGGGGGTAGGGAACAACCGGCCCCCAACCCGGCTGGGGTGCACACCCCGCTGCACCCCTCCCTCCCGGTGCTTAGGGCTGCCTGGCTAGGCTGGGGGGGGCTCCCCCAAAAGCAGCGCAGCTCCCCAGTCGCTCACGGGCTTCCTGGGCTGGTTTTCAGCTCTCGGGGCGGCAGGAGGGCAGCGGAGTGTAGAGCCACCCCAGCAGGTCCCCGCTGACGGCAGAGCAGGGGAGTGGCTGGGGACAGTGACCTTGGGGGCACGGAGCGACTCGCAGGCACAACGTGTAACTTTGGGGATGGGGTCCCTCTGCTGTGGGCTGGCAGGGAGGGAGGGGAGGGAGGATCTCGCCCATTGCAGGGGGAGAAGGAGGGAGAGATGCAGGATGCAGAGCATCCAGTGAAAGCCAACCCCCTTCCCAGCCCCTAATGCCGTGCTGCTAATGGGGGGATTATAGGATCAAGGGCAGCTGCCAGTTTTTTCTTCCTGGAGAGCCCATGTCCCTCCCCACACCAGCTCGGCCGTGGAGGATGAAGGGTTCCTGCGGGGTCTGCGCCTCTGGCCGCGCGGTCTGGGTGGAGGCAGGGTCCCGCCGTGGTGCCTGGCAGCTCTGACTGGCAGAAGTAGGGCAGTGCCATAGATCAGGGCACGGTGCCATTGCTGTAGGGCTGGAGTTTGCAGCTCCCCAGCACCTCTGCAAACCTCTGGCTCTGCAGCCTGGGAGTCACTCTGCCACCGGGCCAGTGCTGGGGGCCCGGGCAGGGCTGGGGAAGGGTCCTGCCAGCCCTGCCTGAGCCATCGCTGGTCCTCGGCATGGCCCGAGCAGTGGCCTTTGTGCTCCAGAGAACAGGCTGTGGTTGTCGAGCTGTTTTGCTGCTCGTCCTCTGGGTGCTGCATCCCCTCCCTGCAGACAGCTCTCCCTGGGGTGCAGAGCCTGGGGGTGCCGCCTGACCCGCTGCAGGGGGGTCCCATAGGCCTGGCTGGGAACTGATGGGCTCCCCTGCCCTGAGAGATGCGGGATGCAGTGGGGGATGTGGTCCGGGCTGTCTCCCCGATGCTGGGATGCAGCGGGGAGCATGGTCTGGGCTGCTACCCCCAAGGGATGCAGGGGGGGAGCGTGATCTAGGGTGTCCCCCTGATGCTGGGATGCAGCGGGGAGCATGGTCTGGGCTGCTACCCCCAAGGGATGCAGGGGGGGAGCGTGATCTAGGGTGTCCCCCTGATGCTGGGATGCAGTGGGGAGTGCGGTCCAGGCTGTCCCCCTGATGCGGGCATGCAGGGGGGGAGTGGGGTCTGGGCTGTCCCCCTGATGCGGGAATGCAACGGGGATGCAACGAGGAGCATGGTCTGGGCTGCTACCCCCAAGGGATGCAGGGGGGGAGCATGATCTAGGGTGTCCCCCTGATGCTGGGATGCAGTGGGGAGTGCGGTCCAGGCTGTCCCCCTGATGCGGGCATGCAGGGGGGGAGTGGGGTCTGGGCTGTCCCCCTGATGCGGGAATGCAACGGGGATGCAACGAGGAGCGCGGTCCGGTCTGCCACCCCCAAAGGATGCACGGAGGCTGAGAGCACGGTCCAGGCTGCTCCCCCCGGGATGCAGGGTGGTGGGGGGCGGGGGGGGGCAGTGTGGTCCACCCCCCTTACCCCCCCCAAAGTGCTGCGGGGGG
>NW_009649114.1:1944718-1945154 GCF_000708025.1 Charadrius vociferus
GACGGCGTGTGAGCCGCAGCCGCTTCCCCGAGCAGTCAATCGCAGCTTTGTTGCGCCGCTGTTAGATCTGAAGGAACAGGGGCTGATTCATCACATGATGGGGCATGTTAAATACGCCACAAGTCTATTAAAGCCCAGCGAAAGGGGCTGGACTGGTCACCCTGTGCCATCCCCCCCTCCCCCCCAGGACTTGGTGGGGACCCCAGCTCCAGCCGCAGTGCCCCTCTGCGGAGAGAGGTCCGGCCCCTCCATCACCCCTTGGCAGGGTCTTTGCCATCCTCCACGGGCCGTGCTGTGGCGTGGGAGGGCCGAGTCCCCTGTGCACGCTTCGATCCGTACCGCCTGGCCCTGCCACCCTGCCCGTGACGTGTGCCGCGGTCCCTTGGGTGTGGGGGGGGCCGGCTCCCCCCCCCACATGGCTCCTCGGGGGGGCGTG
>NW_009649114.1:1945239-1946184 GCF_000708025.1 Charadrius vociferus
AGGCACCGGGCACGGGGGGGGGGAGGACCAGGGGGGCATTTGCTGGGGGAGGTGTCCCTCCAGGCAGGCGAGGCTGTTTGCGGCGCTGCGTGCTGCTCTGCAGCCGGGAATCAGCAGCACCCGTTGGTTTCTCCCACTTCTCCACGTCAAGAGCGTCCGCATCCCGCTGTGCATCCCTCTGTGCATCCCACCGTGCATCCCCCGGGCTGAGCGCAGGGCGGGAGCTGGGACCGCTGCTTGCTGCACCATCGCTCCCAGTATGGCTCGTCCTGTGGTGCACAGCCGTGCACATGTGTGTGCACACGCATGTGCACGCACCGGGCTGTGTCTGTGCATGCAGCCCCTCCGATTCCTTCCCCTGGACCCCACTGGCATTTCCTCATGGGGAAGGAGAGTTCCTGTCCTGCTCGGATCTGCACTGGTCCCTCTTGTCCCCTTCGCTCCACCGGGCATGTCCCTGTTGAGCCCCTTTCCCTGCTGTGCCTGGCAGGAGCCGTGGCTAGGGGACACCCAGCCCAGTTGCCCGCTCCAAACGAGCCCCTCGGTGAGCCAGAGCCGGGATTAGGACTGCCGGAGATGGGATGGCCGAGGCATTAAAATTCTTGAGCGTCTGCTAAAATTCACGCGGCGAGCGCGCAGCTTGTCCCCCCGGGCCGGTCTCTGGCCACCTCGGCTGCACCCTGCCTGGGGAGAGGAGCAGCCCCAGCCCCCCCAGCCCACACCGGGGAGCCCGGCAGGCCGTGGCACCCATCCCACTGCGCCGGGCCACCAGCACCATCCTGCCTCCGAGCACCCCCATCACCTTGCCCACATCCCTGGCTGTCCCCTCGGGGAGAAGGGCTGTGGCGAGGGGTCCCTACCCCCTCCCCACCCCGGGGAAAGACCGGGCACAGCGGTCCTCTGGGCAAACCCCGTGATGGGGCTGCTCGCCACCCGGGGTTGGGC
>NW_009649114.1:1946422-1948421 GCF_000708025.1 Charadrius vociferus
GGGTGTGCACACGCACGTGTGTGTGTGTGTGTGTGTGTGTGTGCACGCACACCCGTGCACGCCGCTGCTTTGCAGCCAGGCCTGGCGTCATCGGGTGCCAACACCAACGCAGATGGGTCAGCGTGGGGTTTAATCCCCCTCGAGGCTTCCGGGGCCGCCTGAACCCTTAGCAGCCGGGCAGGGGCTTGGGTTGTTTTCTGCTCCATCTGTGCCCCTGGGAATCAGCTGGGTTGGGGATTTCTCCTGCTCTGCCTTTGCTCGCTGGAGGGGAAAGCACGGCTCCTTAGCTGCTCCTCTCTCTCTCTCTCTCTCCGGCATTTGTAGTAGCATCCCCCCCCTTCTGTTTTCCTTAGCTTGAAACACGATAATCCGCAGCAGGCAGAAATAGTACATTGAGGAATGTGCCGTCTCCTCTTTAGCCTCATTTTTCCCCAGGATCCGGCAGCTCCGCACGCGCCCGGGGAAGCCCCGCTCCGGCGGTGGCCGTGTGGCCCCCTTCCCACCGTCCTGCGGGGGGGAGGTTGGTGTCTTGTGCCCTGCCAGCCCTCCTCTCCGAAAACACCTCTCATTTCATGGTGCTGCTGGGGAGCATCCCCCAGCACGGGACGATGAGCAGATGGGAAGGCAGAGGTGACCTGCAGGGACAGGGAGGGGGCACATGCCCCTCCGACACCCCTCCCCAGCCCTTCCTGCGCCTTCCAGCATCCGAAGCTGGAAAAAAAATCATAGAAATGGGTGTTTCTGTGGAAGCAGGTTGGGGCCTTCCCGGTTTCTACGGTGGTTCTGGTTTTATTTCAGTCTCGGCTCGACAGCGGGGCAAGGAGCCGGGCGAGGGCTCCCCGGGGAGCAGCGGCTGCGGGGTGAGGTTGCTCCGAAAAAAAAGAATCAGGTTGGATGATCGCAGTGGCCGGTTGTGCCCTTAATCTGTGAATTCACCAAAGCTCTTTAATAAAGATTCAAAGTCACCAACTTCTCAATTAAGGGATGAGACAGCTCTTGATCCATGTTTCTGGGTCAGCTGGAGAAAGGCCATTTAAGACCCGGGCGAGTGCTTTCCTTTGATGTTTCTAAAGGAGACAACTTTTGAATAAACACCTTGCCGTGCCGGCGCGCGCTGCGCAGGAGGCTCAGCAGCCTCCGAGGCAGGACCTGCAGCCCGGACTCCAACCCCGGCTGCTCCCGAGTCACGGGCTGAGCTCGGGAGAAACTCTCTTCTCTCCCTGCGCAGCGCCGGTGCTCCCTGCCGCGCGGTGCTGGGTGATGTCCCCTCTCCCCTGGGATGCTCTGGGCAGCGCCATCAGCCTCGCGAGATCCTGCCGCTGCCGTGCTGCTCTCTGCGAGGTGCAGGGCAGCCTCGCAGCGAGGACGAGGGTACTCTGCCTGGCCCTGGCAGGCTCTCCCGGAGCAGCCGAGGGGCTCGGGGAGGTGGGTCAGACCTCCCCGGGCTCAGCACCGGGGCCACCATGGGTGGTCTGCACCCTGCCAGGACCCCCCCAGTTCTCTAGGGTGCTTCTATCCCTCTGTTTACCTCGACACCAGCCGCTTGCATGGGTGTTAATTGCAGGAGCTTGCAAGGCACTAATTAGGGGATAATGAGATGGCTTTTGTGTGCGCCTGGCATCATGTCGACAAACACCCTGCTCCAGTGCGGTGTTGGTGATCCCCCAGCGCCGTTTTGGTGATCCCCCAGCACCTTGTTGGTGGTCCCCCTGTGCTGTGTCCGTGATGTCCCTGTGCTGTGTCCACGACGTACATCCCTGCGCCGTGTCTGCGATCTCCCTGTGCCGTGTTCCGCCGGCCCCTCTCCCCGGCTGCCTCTCCAGCCTGGCAGACCGGGGTACCTCAGGGTTTTCTTCCACCACCCTATGTCCCCACTGTGACGGGTCTCAAAACAGCCGCTCGATGCTCCCCTGGTTATTTTACAGCAGAGGAGTTCCCGTCTCTGCTCTGCGGGACCCGGGTAGCAGCTCGGCTGCTCTGAGCCCCCGAGTCCCGCTGG
>NW_009649114.1:1949169-1949762 GCF_000708025.1 Charadrius vociferus
CCCGTGTCCACCGCTTCCGGGGGCACCGGCCGGGCGCCCGAGCGGCGGAGCTGCTGCACATGTGGGCGATGCAGAGGGTGCCGGGCTCAGCATCCTTCCTCAGCCCCCAGGGAACCGTGCTCGGCACTGGGTGAGGATGGGGGGGCTGTGCCTGCGGTGGAGCCGGAGCTGGGCACAGCATCCCAGGCTGGGGACAGGGGGAAGAGCTTAAAAACTCCATCCCGCTGGCGTTGCCCCCAGCAGCCTCGTGCCACCCGCTCCGGGATGGGCACCGCGGAGGGTTTGGAGGGACCAAGCCGGGGTGGGAGGTTCGGTCCCCTCTGTGGTGGGTGCTGAGCTGCAGCCGGTGGGTGGGTGGTGCTGTGCCTGTGATCCGGCGGGTGAGGGCTAATTACAGCCCAGAGCGGCTGGGTTCAAAGGGCTCAGCCGGCGCAGGTGGGGCTGGCGAGGGCGAGCGTGGCTGCAGCTCGGCGTGGGCGCTCGCTCGCACCGACGGCTCGGCTCAGCTCAGCTCAGCTCAGCTCAGCTCAGCCTCCTGCACCGCCGTCTCTGCCCCTCTCTGCAGTTACGGAGGGTGAATCCCGCCGGGATTC
>NW_009649114.1:1950032-1952136 GCF_000708025.1 Charadrius vociferus
GATGCAGGGGGTTGTCCCCCCAAAGCCCCGGCCCCCCGCCATCTGCTCGATGCACTGAAACTAATTTTCTAGCCTTTATTCTTCCGGAGAATTTGAAAATGCGATGGCACCCTCAGGGCCCAGAAAGCGAAAGCGCATCAGGAGATACAAACGATATAAATCTACTGGTTTCGCCTGCGTCTGATTATTTTAAAGCCAATTGCGTGGTGCCAGGCTGCCAAATCCGGGGTGCTGAGGGCTGGGGGGACCCCGGGCTGGGGCAGGGGTGGGCTGGTGTTCACCGGCTCCTCCGTTGTGCCGATCTTCCCGTAGCACGTTTGCCGTATCTGCTGTGCGACCGCGGGATTTTTTTGTTTTTCCCTTCTTTTCTTTTTTTTTTTTTTTTTTTTTTTTATAAAAATGAATTTTTTTGGAATGTCAAATGCAGTGCCCTTTCGCAGGGGCCGCCCGGAGCTCCGGCTCTGGCTGCCGGCTGCTCTCCCGCTTGTCAGGGAGATGAGGGGTTCGAGAGCTACGCGCAAACTCCGGGGCCTCTGGGCTCCAACACTCAGTTGCAATCGCGGTGATGAGTTCCCGGAGGGGAGGAAAGAGCTCGTTTCCCGTTTCTCCCCGTGTGCCCGGAGATGCCAGGCCCTTCACCAGCCATCAGCGCTGCTGCTTCGCATCCTGTCCCCGTCCTCCCCGCATCCCCTCCCTGCTAGCTGCAATCTGTTATTGGAGTGACCTTGTCCTCTGTTGCCGTCGCGGGAGGCTCCGGTGACAAAAATGTGTCCCCCCCACCCTGTCCCCGAGGGTCCCTGGCGGTGGGCAACCCGGGATGGACTCGTGATGCCGTGGGGTGATGGGGCAGAGCACCGGTGAGGAGGGTCCGGCTCATGCCTGTGACCGCCAGCCCTGCGTGCTCCCAGTGACTTGTCCCCTTCCCCGGCGTCCTTGGGCACGGCGATAGGGCCGGTGGCCTCTCCGCGCTGCGGACAGCCCTGCGCTAGCCCTCCACAGATAAGGGCTGTGCCGGCCGACATCCAACAGGAATGTTATTTATGCGGTTAAAGTTCACCTGCTGTTAGGAGCCGTCCTGGGCACATGCTCACAGCGGGTTTGGGGCGGCCGAAAGTAGGGCTGCCCTGGCCCTGGGGTGGCAGGGTGGCCCCGGTCTGGGTGCCACCGTAGCCCTGGCCCTGCTGGGAGGGGGCTCTGGGGGCTGCTCCGGCTCCCGTGAGGATGCTCGTGGGCAGCATGGTCCCAGTGGGACCACGGTGGCAGCATCCCGCTGCCAGCTTGAGGTCGGGGATGGCAGCGGGATGGGGCTGGTGGGATAGGGATGCTCCTTGTCGAGGCAGAGCTGCTGTCGGGGCTTTTGGGGTGCTGGGTGTTCCAGTGCCTCTGGGGTGGCTGCGAGTCGGTGGGGAGAGGCAGGGCAGTGGCTGGGAGCGGGATGCCCAGCCGCAATTGGGGAAACTGAGGCACAGAGCCAGCACAATGGGGATTTAAAATGGGATGCTCAGCCACAACTGGGGAAACTGAGGCACAGAGCCAGCACAATGGGGATTTTAAATGGGATGCTCAGCAGCAATTGGGGAAACTGAGGCACAGAGCCAACACAATGGGGATTTTAAATGGGATGCTCAGCAACAATTGGGGAAACTGAGGCACAGAGCCAACACAATGGGAATTTTAAATGGGAAGCTCAGCAACAATTGGGGAAACTGAGGCACAGAGCCAACACAATGGGGATTTTAAATGGGATGCTCAGCCACAATTGGGGAAACTGAGGCACGGAGCCAGCACAATGGGGATTAAAGCCAGGAACCTCTCTCGGGCTGGGTGCCTCCCTCTGACGTGTCCTGTCTCCGCTCCAGAGAGCTCCTGAGGTTTCGTGGGGTGAGTGTGCGTGTGTGTGTGCGCTGGTGCACGCGTGCACTATCTGGCACCCAGCAGTCCCACTTCCTGATCGGGGTTTGGGTGTTACCATCATATAATTAGTCTGTAATTGCTCTGTAATGAGGTAGCAATCCTGCGGCGGGGCTGCACTTAAAAGGGCATTCCCCGCCCTGGGACGCTCCCCGCCGTCGTCCCCCCGGCATCGCACCCCGACCCCCATCCT
>NW_009649114.1:1952904-1953367 GCF_000708025.1 Charadrius vociferus
CCGCTCTCCCGTCCCCGGGGTGGGTTTGCATCCTCCCGTCCTGGGATGCGGCATGGCCCCACGGGGGGATGTGGCATCGCCCCACAGGGGGATGCTCGGCCCCGGTTCTGGGCAGCGCAGGCAGGGGTGGTGCGGTGAGGGGCAGCGAGGAGGAGGAGGAGGAGGAGGAGAAGTCACCCGAGGAAGGCTCAGGTGTGGGTGCCAGCCCCGGGTGAAGGCCACGTGCCCTGCGCTCGCGTCCTGTGGGTTTGTTTTCTTCGGCAGCATCTCTTCTTTCAGGTCGGCTGAGCAGCGATAATTAGCAATTCCAGTTTTTATTGCCGGCCTAATGCCATCGGGTTGCGTGCGCCTCTCCCCTCCTCCTCTCCTCGTCCCCTGTCCTCCCCCCTCCCCGCTCTGCCTTTGCTGCCAGGTTTCCCCAGACAAATTATTTCATTCAGCGTGTGTTTTTTGTTTCTCCCCC
>NW_009649114.1:1953416-1954781 GCF_000708025.1 Charadrius vociferus
GGTGCAGCACCCCTCAGCCTTGGGGCACAGCGCTGGAGGAAGGGCTTGTGATAGCAGCGAGGCTGCGGGGGCCTTATCTTATCCCTCCTGCGCTGGGCTTATCACCAGACATGCTTGTGCTGCAGATAAGCAGGACCTTGGGTTCAGGCGCGGGTTGGCCGGGGGGAGCGATGCTCCGTCTCCCGGCTCCGTGTCCCGGCGCAGGGATGCCCCGTGGGGACCAAGTGCCTTCACTCGGGGTGGGGGCAGCGGTGCGGGGTCCCTCCGTGGCTCAGCCCCCCACCATCCGGGTGGAGGACGTGCCTTTGGTTGCACGGATGGTGCAGAAACCGGGGCTGGGAACTGCGTGTCAGGTTCGACCCCATCCCATCTTCTCTTTAAGCAAAAGAAACTGCCCCAAACTCCATTTTTAGGCCAAGAAGATGACTGTGGGCTCATCTAGCTGCTTAAGGTGTATTCAAAATACCTGGGGAGGAGCCCCCAGCTTCTCTCCCCACGCCCCAAAATCTCAGTCGGTGCCAGGAGGATCCCCAGACCTTGCTGGTGGTCTCTGCTCCGTTCCCAGTGGATTTAGGGTTTGCTGGAAGAAGACGATTCTGGGTGCTGCTGGGCCAGTCGGTGTGTGCTGGAGGAGCCGGAGAGAGCAGAAGTTTGTGCCAAAGTGCTGCTGGGTGCCAGGGCTGCACGGTGGGTGCTGTCCCGGTGGGGCAGGAGGACCTGCCGTGGGGCCAAAGTCCCTCGGGGTGGCCCTGGGGGGGGTGGGAAATCCCTGCCCGAGGCCACCTCATCCCCCTCGCGCCCAGTCAATCCAGGCTCTCCCAAGGCAAATTTACTCTTCCAAAGTACCTGTGCAGGATGCTGGGGATCAGGGTGCTGCACAGGGTGGACCCACCGTGCCGGTGCCTGTGCTGGGAAGGGTCCTCGTGCCGTGGTGGCGTTTCGGTGGGGGGCTCCTGTGGCATCCTCCGGAGGGAATCACAGAATCACAGAATTTTCAGAGTTGGAAGGGACCTCTAGAGATCATCTCGTCCCACTCCCCTGCTGAAGCAGGACTGCCCAGAGCACATCCCTCAGGACTGCATCCAGGCGGGGCTTGAAAACCTCCAGAGAAGGGGACTCCCCCACCCCCCCCTTGTGCCCATTGCCCCTCATCCTGTCACTGGGAACCACCGAGAAGAGTCTGGCTCCATCCTCCTTCAACCCACCCTTTAGATATTTGTAAGCAATAATAAGGTCTCCCCTCAGCCTTCTCTTCTCCAGGCTGAAGAGTCCCAGCGCTCTCAGCCTTTCCTCATACAACTCATGCTTCACAATAACCAACAAACACACTGTGGCAACAAAACGTCGCAAATAGTTCCAACACAA
>NW_009649114.1:1964208-1965604 GCF_000708025.1 Charadrius vociferus
CCTTCAACCCACCCTTTAGATATTTGTAAGCAATAATAAGGTCTCCCCTCAGCCTTCTCTTCTCCAGGCTGAAGAGTCCCAGCGCTCTCAGCCTTTCCTCATACGGGAGATGCTCCAATCCCTCCATCATCTTGGTTGCCCTAATGAATGGCAGAAGGTGCCCGGGGAGCCGCGGGCAGCCAGGCTGGGGCTCCGCACACCCCCCCCTGTGCCTTATCAGGCGAGGCGCTAAGGGCTGCGGAGGCAGGTGGCTGGGGCGATGCCCTGCCCGCAGCCGGGGCCTCGTGCTGCCTGCTGGTAAACAGGCTGTTATTGTTTGTGCGCACCCGGCAGCGCCCCAGGGGCCGCTTGTGCAACCGGGGCGGGGAAGCTGGCTCAGAGCTCGATGGGGCTCATTGCACCCCAGATCGGAGACTCCTCGGCTGGATCCAGCTCCGGGAGCGCAGGGAAACCCCGGGCTGCCCTCGCGCGGAGCCGGCAGCCCCCAAATATGAGCCGCTCCTTCTCAGCACCGAGCTCCCCAGTGCGGGGATGCCACATGCGACGGAGAGGTCCCCACGGATGTGCCCACCGATACCCTCTCTGTGCCATGGAGCGGCTTCGCCCCCAGCAAGCAAAGCAGTTTTGGGACTCCCCTTTCCCGCAGGCGATGCCCGGGACTGTCCCCACGTCCCCGAGCAGGGCGCACCGCACGGCCCCGCTCGCCCCGCCGGCTGGAGCTGGGGGGAAGCAAGCGGCCCAGGCTCGCTGATGGTATGCGGCCGCCCCGGTTCTGGGCTGTAGGTGAGCCTGGAGAACTGGGAAAAACAGAGCAGGGTTTTGTCTTCTTGAGTGTTTCCTCCCGCTGGAGGAAGCGTGGCCATGGCGGCGCTGGTACAAGGAAGTCCCGTGGCGGCACGGCGCGGCAGTGCTCTGGCTATCGGCCACCGTGGTCCTGGCAAGCAGAGAGGCTCAGCTGCGTGCACCGCTCGTCGGGGACGGTGATGGGCACCCACCACCCTGGGTCATGCGTGTGGCATCACTGCCCATCACCGCTGGGTGAGGGGGACTGAAATTTTCGATGAGCGCAGGCGCCCTCAGCTGATCCAGCATGGTGCTGAGTGCCTCCGACCTGTTTTATGAGGTTAAAAAATGCACTGTTTGCTTTTCCCATATTGCTGGTTTTAACACCCGGGCAGGTGGTGCCCACCAGTGGGTCCCCTTCCCCAAAGCACAGAGCCCTCCCCTGCTGCCCGCGGGCAGAGCTGTTTTGGGGAATGAAAATACATCTGAAGCACGACATAACCCAGCGGTCGGGCTTTGCTTTGAGCCGGTACCGGTGTGTTCGGGGCCAGGATTGGTGGTGGGGGGCTCGGGCAGCGTGGCCATCCCCGCCGGAGGGCTGGCGGGTGCATGG
>NW_009649114.1:1966304-1967614 GCF_000708025.1 Charadrius vociferus
CCCACCCGGCGGGTCATGGCTGGTAGGGGGCGTGCCCTGCGCCCTGCGCTGGCCCTGAAGCCCGGGGGTGCTGCTGTCCCTGCCCTCAGCGGAGCTGGCTGGGGAAAAACCCTGCCATCCCCTGGAAGCGCTGCTTAAAATCACCTCTCCTCCCCGGGGGAGAGACCCAGCTGCGTCGCCTGCCTTGTTGCGTTTCAAGGGATGATTTAAGAAAGGCTTTTTTAAAGCAACCCTCTGCTGTAACCCTCTGCTGTACCTGCCGTGCCTCCCAGTGCTTTCCCACAGCCTGGAAAAGCCCCTTTCTCCCCCAGACCCTCCAGCCGAGCTGCTGCCATCTCACAGAGCAGCCGGGAGGGACGGTGACAGCGGTACCTGCAAGTGCCGGAGGATGCTCCAGCACCGGGCAGGCTGTTGTAGGTCTTCTCCGTTGTGCGGTGCGGGCTGGCTGTGGTTTCCATTCACATGCTCCCCGCCGTCCGCAGGGGTGCCCGGGGGATGCGGGGGATCTCCCCGCTGCTCTCCAGCGCCGGCAGGGCGGTGGGTTTGTAGCTGAGCCCGATCCTGGCACCGTCCTGCTCCTTCCTCCCCTGTTGCTCCAGTGACGGCTCTGGGATGGAGAAAGGCTCTGCTTCCTCCCAGCAGCATGTCCTTCACTCCATCCCAGTGCCGCAGGGCCGCTAATTAATTTTGTGACAAGGAGGGACCTTTAGCAGTCTCTGGCCGTGCCCAGCGTAGCTGGGACATCACCTCTGCAGTCCCTGCACAGTGACTGCTCCGTCCTGCTGGGGCAGGGTGATGTACGGGGAGGAAGAATGCATCGGGGCAAGTTAAGTGGCTTTTTCCATTTACTGGTTTCTTAAGGAGTTGAGGTTTGTGATCACCCTTCCCTTGTCCATTCCCTTGATTCCCAGTGACATCTGGGCCAGACTGGGCTGGGGACAGTGTTCTCCATGCGTGTGGAGCATCCTCCCCTGACCCAAACCCACAGGAAAGCAGGAGCCACCACGCCGGAGGCACCCGGCGAAGGGATCTCCCACCTCTCTGGCGCCCAACTCGTGTATCAGCCCATCTCTGCCCTCTGGAAACTCGGCACAAGCCTCCGGCTTTTCCCGGTGCCGAGCAAACCTGTTCCTTGCGGAGGGGCAGCCACCGGGCTTGCTCCCCTCGACTCACCCTGACGCAGCTCCCCGGCCCCGGCTGCCTGCGAGCATCCTCGGGGGGAGGAGGATGCTGCGGGCGGGTGCGTTGGCGAAGGGCTCATCCAGGCTGTGGCTAAGGCATCGCCGAGGGCCCTCGCCGGGCTGGGACTG
>NW_009649114.1:1970824-1971601 GCF_000708025.1 Charadrius vociferus
CGGCCCGCCCCAGCGCCTCCCGCCCCCCCGGCTGCCCTCCCCGGGCACGGCCGCGGCTGCGGGGCTGGGACTGGAGGCTGCATCTCCCCGCCGGGCTGGAGGGAGGGCCGGGGCGGTGATTATTTACGTGATGTTGGGGGAGAAGGGGGAACTGGCAACAGGCTCGCCTGCAAATGGGATTTCTGGGAAGTGGAAAGCTGGCGCGCGTTCAGCCTGGAACTGTCCTGATTTCCAATTGGAAACATCCCACGGTGACTAAACTTCATTCAGGGGAAGATCTCGTTCTGCAGAGCCGACGCCGCGCTACTAAACTCGCCCGCGGCGTTTGCGCCGTCGCGGAGGTGGCTGCGGGGAGGGGGACGAGGAACAAGCCGAGGGCTGCTTGGTGGCACCGAGGTGTGCCCTGTCCCCGTGCTGGCTTTGCACCACCCGGGAGACTCTGAGGGTCCGGTCTGGTGGGTATGGAGGATTTGCAGCTCCCTCTGTTTTTTCCCCCAGCAAATTCCTTGGTTTTCCCCCTGCAGCTGCCCCCCCCCGCCCAGGGCTGCTGTCAGCTTCGTGCACTAATTAGGACGCGGTTGGGAAGCTCGAACCGTCAGTGAATCACCGGCAAGCTGTGCCCGACTGCCCCGGCCACGGCCCTGCCGCGCCAAGGTGTGGTGGGTTGGGGACAGCAATAACGTCGGGGATGTCCCATCCGAGGGCAGCGAAGGGACGGCTGCGCCCATCCCGGCACTGGTGCCAATGGCCGGTGGAGGAGGTACGGCTTGGTACGGC
>NW_009649114.1:1972266-1974094 GCF_000708025.1 Charadrius vociferus
GCTGGCACCCGCGCCGTGATCACCGGCTGCTCTCCGGGGACGTGGGATGCGCTGCGGGCGGCTGCGGGGTTGGAGAGCCTCTGCCAGCCCCGAACTGCCCGGAGCCGGTGCTCGCCCCGTCCTTGGGAGTTGTTTGGTGCAACACACTTGCACAACCGGGACGCGTGCGCTATTGCGTCACCGCTGGGTTACAAGCTGTTCCGAGGCCTGCGAAGGTACAGGATCAGATCTAAAAATGGAGAGTTTCCCCATATACCGCCATCACACCCGTGCCGACGTAAGGGAAGCAGGGCATTGCACGAGGAAGGCAACTGGGACGGCAGTCGCCCTGCTGGGGAGGAGGACAGGCTGCCCGCGATGACAACCCGTGGCACGAGAGCCAGAGCTGACCCGCTCCCGCCCTGGGGTAAATCCCCACGGCCACACGTGGCCACGCTGGGCCGTGGTGGCCATCAGACCGTGACGAAGCCCAGGGATGCACGAGATGCAGAGACCCGGGCACGCTGTTGGCCTCCACCCAGCCTCGCCGCTCCGGCAGGTGTGGGGCTCCGCGCCGGCACGGCACGGCACCGCCGGCTCTGACAACCCCCTAACCCAGAGCATCCCCGAACCCAAACCCCCGCGGGAAGCGTGCCGGCAGCGCTCTGCCGGGGTCCCGCGGCACGGCACAGGCTGGCAGTGTTGGTGTTAGCAGAGCAACGGGCCGTGTCATGCCCTCTGCACCCCGGGGTGCTGCGTTTATGGCTTGATTTTTCATCCGTATGAGCGCACCCGTTTGCTAAAGCACTCGAGTGAGAGCCGCCCGTGGGAGATCCAACAGCGGAAAATCGGTAATTTAGGCAAAAAAACAATCAAAAGCCTCTGCGGGGATCGGCACAACCTGCTGCGGCTGATTGAGCCCAGGCTGGGGCTCATCCCGCTCCCTGTCCTGGGGTGGGGGTCGGAGGCGAGTGGGAATAGCGGCACCCACCTCTGCAGAACCCCGAGACCCGCTGCCAGGAGCAGAAGCATCCCTGCCCCACAGCGTCGCCGCAGCCTGCTCCGGCCCTGCGCCCTTTTTTTTTGGCGAGGCGCTCTCAGCTCCATATCCCATGTGGGGAATGGGAAATTGAAAAGCCGTGCCCGTAGGCACATCACGGGCACGGGGAGCCGAGCCCAGCCCTGCTGCCGGCAGGTCTTATCAGCGTCTGCGCCTGTTCACAGCTCACTCCCGTCTGTGGTTTTTTTAGCCATTTGATGGTCTTATATCCTGATTAAAACCATCCCCGCAGCAGCCCTCTGCTTTCCAGCCTGCGCGGGGTGGTGCCGTGCAGATGTTTGTCCAAGGCTATTTATGAGCTCTCGCAGCCCGGACGCCCCCGGGGCCGCGGCTGGGGCTGGAGAAGGCAAAATTCGCTGCGTGTCGGTGTCCGAAAGCCGGAGCTGCGCTGCGGTGCCAGCAGGGAGTCGTGAGCTGTGAGTAGCTCCAGACCCATGGGAGCCCGTGGGAGCTGGGACGGGGGTGAGGATGGGGACTGAGCCCCTTCTGTGTCCCTCTGCATTGGCGGGGAGAGGCGGTGGCTGCCCAAGCTGGATGTGTCCCTGCTCTGGGACTTGGCACGGGATGCTCCTGAGGCAGCAGGGGATGGTGACGCCGACTGGGCTTGGGACCAGGGGGGATACGGGATTGTTCCCCAGGTGCTGTCGTGCCCCGAGGCCGTGCATGGGCAGAGCAGGGCTCTACAGGCTCCCGGCGATGACACGGCCGGAGGTTAATCATTCAACCCCTTTGCAGGTTGGGAAACGAGCCAGTGGCGGGGGGGGGGGGGGGGGGGGGTGGGGGCATGCT
>NW_009649114.1:1974247-1977260 GCF_000708025.1 Charadrius vociferus
CGAGCTGGGCGCCAGCCTGGGGAGCTGAGCCGGCCCCCGGCACGGCCACGGCAGCCAAGAGCCCAGGCTGGGTTGTAAACACGCTCGGGTAAAGTTACAGCCATTGATGTTCCGTGGAAAAGTGGCGTGAAGGGAGAGCTCGGGGACCCCTGAGCTGAGAAATCCCGTCCTGAGCTGGCTCTCGCAGCGAGGAGAGGATGGATGTGCCTCTGTGGGCAGCCAGAGGAGAGCAGCCCCACTCCTTGGGGGGCAGAGGGCTGTGGGGCTCAGCCCCCCCCCGGGATAGCCACTGCCCCCAAGGACGGGGGAGATTGGGGCTTCCCTGTGGCTGAGCTGCTTATGGCTCGGCTGCACGCAGAGGGAGGATGCGGCGCTCAGGGCTGAGTGGGGACATGTAGGGCTGTTCCCGGGGCCCGTGCTGCCGAGGGAGCGGTTTGGGGTGCATAGAGACATGATGCTGCAGGGGGGAGCACAGGTCCATGGGGGTGCGGAGCCCCTTGGAAAGCCCTTTGCATCCCCGGAGGGTTGGGCTGCAGTGGACGGCCGCACCGCGGTGCCATTAAAGGGGCTTTCAGCGCGAGCAAAGGATGCCTTCCTGCGCTCATCCTGCAGCGGTACGGTGCCGAGGGGGTTAAGGCTGCCGGCAGCTGCGGTGGCTGTTAATGATTGATACCAATGACGGTCTCCGTGGGCTTGGAAAGAAATCATCTACCCTGGCTGCGGGAGAGCCACCGGCTTGGCAAGCGGCGTGGACGGAGGGGACTCGCGGTGGCACCGGTGAGTGCGTGCGTGTGTGCGTGCGTGCAGCGTCTTCGTGGAGCCTGGCCATGGCACACGTGGGCCATTGTCTGCGGCCGGTGGCCGGCGGGGGCCGAGAGCAGCCGTGGACCCGAGGGGGGTGATGGGCGCAGCTGGAAACCTGGCAGGCGCGGATCGCGGCAGGGGAGGCACCACGGCGCCCGTGGGCTGGTGTGATTATCATGTGCGATGGGTTAAGCAGGTGCTGAGGATTTGTCCCAGCAGGATTTCCCCAGCACCGCTGCTGTAATCCCCTCTCCTGACCTGACCTGGCTGGGGAGGAGTTGGGGCCGCGTTTGTTTTGATGCCTCGTCCCGGCGATTGCTTAGGACAGGTATTTCTGCCCGCTGCGAGCGGTTTCTTAAAGAGCTTAGCGAGAGGTTTAAACCCTCCAGGTCTGGGTCTGGCTTGTGGGTCGGAGCCTGCATTAGTGGATCGCCTTCGGCAGAGGTGTTGCGGCTGCCCAGGCACCGCCGTACCCCCCGGCTGGGTTTCGGTGGCGGTGCCAAGCCCAGCCACGAGCGGTGGCCCTGCCACCGCCACCCCGCTCCCGTGCAGCCCCAGCGCCGGGCTGAGGGAAGGTCCGCAGCCCCACAGCAGTCCCAGCTTTGTGGGAGGCTGCAGAGTGCGGCTGAAGGATTGCGTCCTGATCCAGTAAACGCTCTTGATGTCTCATGTCCGCTCGCCCATGCTGGTGCCCCATGCCTCTTGGTGTCTGCCGCGGTCCGGCTCGGTGTGCCGGCAGCATCCTGCCCTGGCTCCTCGCCTCCGAGCCCCGCAGGGTGCGTTTGCATCACTCCGCAACTGATTCCATCCCCGCTGGTCCCCTGGGGGGGCCACTCCCGGGCCACCCCACGAGTGGGGAGGGATGCTTGGCCGGTGATGCCACAGGAGAGCTGCCGGCGTTTGTGGGGCTGCCCTGTCCCGTGTGGGCACGGTGGCCTGGCGATCCCGGCGATCCCGTGCACATGGGGTTTGGGCTCTGTCCCCAAGAAGGGACGATGGAGCGACCTGGTTAAAGCGGGGCCACGCGCTCAGCACTGCCAGGACACAGACTCAGACCTGCTCTGCCCCAGGTGCTGGCCCACCCCGTCACGCTGCTGTGACACTCCCCAAATGTCACCCCATACATACGGGATGCCGCTGCGCCTGCCACAAACTCTCCGTCTCCTGCAGCAGCGCGTTTTGGCCAGGCCACCCCTGTGGGCCGTGCCTGTGATGGAGCTGGGGTTGCCAGGGAGATAAAACACAAACTCCCGGTGCTTTTTGTGCTTTTTCCCGACCCCAGCTGGAGCGGGAGAAGGAACACTCCCCAAATGTCACCCCATACATACGGGATGCCGCTGCGCCTGCCACAAACTCTCCGTCTCCTGCAGCAGCGCGTTTTGGCCAGGCCACCCCTGTGGGCCGTGCCTGTGATGGAGCTGGGGTTGCCAGGGAGATAAAACACAAACTCCCGGTGCTTTTTGTGCTTTTTCCCGACCCCAGCTGGAGCGGGAGAAGGAGACTCGCCCTCCCCGCCGCCGGCGATGCTGGCTGCCAGCAGCCCCTTTGTTCTCTCGAAATCCTCTCATGCCAAAACCCTCCCCAAGCGCGTGGGGCGAAGCTCTCCGGGTTTGCTCCAGGGATGCTCTCACGGGCATCGGTGGTGGGTGCTGAGGCGGGATGCTCCCTGCCTGGGCACCGCGGTGGCCGCTGACGTGTGCGGTTTGTCACAGGGGTGAGGTGGCAGAAGGGACGGGCGCTCGGACCGGCACCCTCCCTCCTGAGGCTGCTGCGGCACCTGACGTGTGCGGTTTGTCACAGGGGTGAGGTGGCAGAGGGACCAGGCGCTGGGACTGGCATCCTCCCTCCTGGGGCTGCTTCACAGCAGCGCCCAGCACAGACGAGGGCAGGAGGCAAAATTAACCTTCGCTTTTGCCTCCCCGGCCCCATCCCAGAAGCGGCTGCACTGGAAGGAGACAGCGGCACGCTGGCACGGGCGCCGCTCGGCTGTGCCCCTGTGCCGGCACCGTGCCGGGCACACGGGGAGGCTGTGCCGGTGCAGGAGCCGCGTTTCGTTAGCACGGGGTGGGAGGGCTGCTCTGCCTCTTGGCCCCCAGCCCTGATGGACGCGGTGCCGGAAACGCTTGCTCAGCTGGATGGCGGAGCTGGGATTAGGATGGGGATGAGGTTATGGAGGAGAACCGGCTGCCGGGCCCTGCCGTGCCGGGGG
>NW_009649114.1:1981558-1982395 GCF_000708025.1 Charadrius vociferus
GCCGGGAGGTCCCTGCTTGGCCCCCCCTCCGCTCCTGCGCCAGCCCGGCTGCGTGGCGACGGTGACGTTGCAGATGGGTTGTGGGTGCGCGGGAGCCGCCATCCGCCCTTACCGAGGACTTTGCCCCGGCACGGCAAGCCCAGCACAGCAGCTCTGTTGCTTCCCTGCCGGATCCAGCTCAGGCTTTTCTGTCTTCCCTCCCGGCACGGTTCCCAAGGGGACTCTCTCGCAGGGTTGATGGCGAGCGTGTGCTTGCAGGAGCGGGTGGTAAAGCCTGGCCTGGCCGCGGTGCTCGCTGCCTGCAGCCTCTCATGCCAAAACCCTCCCCAAGCGCGTGGGGCGAAGCTCTCCGGGTTTGCTCCAGGGATGCTCTCACGGGCATCGGTGGTGGGTGCTGAGGCGGGATGCTCCCTGCCTGGGCACCGCGGTGGCCGCTGACGTGTGCGGTTTGTCACAGGGGTGAGGTGGCAGAAGGGACGGGCGCTCGGACTGGCATCCTCCCTCCTGGGGCTGCTTCACAGCAGCGCCCAGCACAGACGAGGGCAGGAGGCAAAATTAACCTTCGCTTTCGCGGGGACGGGCTGGAGGGAAACCTCAGCGTGCGGCTCCGCACCGAGGACTGGTTTTGAAGTGCCCACAAGCCGCTTTCTTCCCAAGGGCTGATCTCGCTGCAAAGCTGGCAGGCGCTGGGATTTCCAGGGCTGCCCGTCGGCTCTGATGAACCCGGCTGGGCACGGGGTCAGGGTTTCTTGCAGCTCTCCATCCCTCCTTTGCCTCTGCCTCCTCTTCCCCTGCAACCTTTTCAACTTTTGCTGTCCTCTCCCAGGGCTGGCATGT
>NW_009649114.1:1982767-1984804 GCF_000708025.1 Charadrius vociferus
TCCTATTGCATCTCGAGCACGCGCCGCACCGGCCCCGCGGGGAACAGCCGAGTCCCCTTGCACCCCCAGCGCCGAGCGGGACGGCCCCGCGGGTGCGGAGGGTCTGGTTTATTAATGCGTTATAATGCATTTGCTCCTGTGCCTTTACAAGATGGGACTCGGCAGTTTGCACTTGCTCAGCTGTGGGTGGATTTTCTCTGCCGCCACCCGTGCAGGGACCGCGGGTGATGGGGTGACCCCACATCCCTTCCCATGGGTGCTGAGCGCTGCAGTTAACTGGGAGAAAAGGGTTTTCAAGGGCTCCAGTCAGAGGAGAGGGATGCGGCTCAGGAGGAAGGGGGAGAGGTGAAGAAAGGGCTAGAAAAACAGAGGAAGGAAGCCAACACGCAGGGCGTGTTTGGCCAGTGGCCACGTAAGCCCCTTGCTTGGGAGCTGCCTGGATGCTCGCCCCGAGAACACGGGTAAAACCTCCAGACGAAGGGTTTTCATTATCACTTCCGAAGCGGGGTTGCAGGCAGCCTTGACTGCTTGCCTCCTCCTCCTCCTCCTGCTGCCCGCCGCGGTCCCGGGCTGGCGGAGCCCAGCAGCCGCGATGGTAACCCCTCCATCCCAGCTGAGCCCCCCGAGGGGCCGGGGCGATGGGGGCGGCGAGGCGCCTGCCCGAGCTGAAATTTGGGTTGGGATGCGAGAGGATAAGACGGTTGGATGCCGCAGCCTGGGCAGGGCTGGTGGGGATGGGGTGGTCGGGCTTCTTGTAGCCCCCCTGCTCGGCCGTTCTGCTCTGGATTTAGGGCTTGGCTGGCTCCGGCGCCTGGGCGTCGAGCCTGCGCCTCCCCTCCTCCCGCCCACTCGCCAGATAACAGCCAGGAGCCCCGATGCCCCGGGGAGGGCCGCAGCGCCGGAATGGGTCCCCTTTGAGGACAGGGATGGGGATGGGAATGGGGACAGGGACAGGCCCTCCCTCCCTTCCTCCCTCCCTCCCCGACAGCTGCAGGCGCCAATTGCCAGCGACCTCTCGCCACGCTCCACACCAGCCCTCGCAGGGCTGTTTCCATCCCCTCCAGTGCATCCCACCTGCCCCACGTCCAACAAGAAGGGCTACAAAGCTGGTGAGGGGTCTGGAGGACAAGTCCTGTGGGGAACGACTGACGGCAGTGGGGGTGTTCAGCCTGGAGAAGAGGAGGATGCGGGGGGACCTTATCACCCTCTACAACTCCCTGAAAGGAGGGGGTAGAGAGGTGGGGGCTGACCTCTTCTCCCTGGTGACAAGTGATAGGATGAGAGGAAATGGGTTCAAGTTATGCCAGGCGAGGGTTAGATTGGATTATCAGGAAATATTTTTTCATGGAAATGGTTATTAAACATTGGAAGAGGCTGCCCGGGGAGGGGGTGGATTCGCCATCCCTGGAGGTGTTTAAAAAAAGGGCAGATGTGGTACTTGGGGACACGGTTTAGAAGTGGTTTTGTCAGGGTAGGGTAATGGTTGGACTTGATGATCTTAAAGGTCCCTTCCAACCTCAGCTTTTCTTTGATTCTAAGGAGCTCTCCCCACGGGGAGGGGTACCGGCATCACAGCATCAGCTGCTGGTGCTTTGCCCCACAGCGAGCCATGCTGGGGGCTCACTGCTCCCCGCACCCACTCCCCCTGGTGCTGGCTGCCGGCACCCTGGCTGTGACCTTCATGGGCTGTGGAAGGGCAGGGGGGAGCCAGGAGGGTTGTCCTCCTCCTCTCAACAAACTTCAGCTTTGGGGAAGGCGAAGGAAAGCAGCAGCAAGTGGAAGTTTCGTTCTTCAGTTATTGCTTTTATTCCCTTCTCTTGCTCCTCACCTTTATGAAAAAGCCAGAGGAGGTTCAAAGGGGTTTTTCTTTGATGTTTTCCCCGAGATAAAGCACCCGCTCTCCTCCCCCGTGGCTCTCCTGGGAGGTCGGGGGGAGCCCCCCACCCCTGAGCTGCTGGTGGGAGCCCTGCAGCGTGTCCGCGCCATGGGCCGTGGAGGATGCGGTGTTCCTGCCCACCCCCGGATACTAACGAGGGG
>NW_009649114.1:2004368-2004716 GCF_000708025.1 Charadrius vociferus
CCCCCCCTCCCCCTGGGGCTGTCTGCCGGCACCCTGGATGCCCCAAGCCCCGGCGTGGGTGGGCTGCTGCCGGGAAATCGCTGCCTCCTGTCACCATTTCACCTGCTTCTTCCCAGCTGGGGCAGCGTTAACCCTCTCGCACCCTCAGCTGAGCCAAGAGCGGCTATAAAGCATCCCACCCTCCTGCCTGCTGCTGCTGGGGCACGGCTGGGTTGTTCTCGGCCCAGCTGGCGCAGGGAGCACGGCGCCTGCTCCGGGCTGGCCAAGCCGGGGTTGAACCTGTGTTCAAGGCTCCCTTAGCCCTGCGCAGCCCCCCCGTGCCGCCAAACTGGGGTGATGGAGGGGTGA
>NW_009649114.1:2014173-2015112 GCF_000708025.1 Charadrius vociferus
GGCATGAGGCTGCCGCTGCCCGCGGGTGCCGGGGTGGGCAGGTTTCTCCGTGCACGTGTGTCTCACCCCGTGGCTGGTGGGCCGGCAGCTGCCAGCAAGGAGAGCGGTGGCAGCACCGCTCAGGTCCTCCATGCCCAGGGAGCAGCTCCGGCCCAGAGTGCCCTAAAGGGATGGATTTAGGTGTTTGGGAGCAGTAATGTCGCTGCATTGGCACATCCTCAGCCCATACTGGGGGACATGGTTCCCATCCCTGGTTGCTCCGTGCCACCCTCCTGGAAGGGACCAGTTGTGCCAGCTGAGAAGCAGCAGGAGCATCTCTGAGCTGGGCGCTGGTGGGGACCCAGTTCTCCCCAGGCTGTCCCACTGGCGTAGCTGTAACTTCAGGCCACTGGTTTTCGGGAGGAGCAGGTGAATGATGCAAAGGCCGGGCTGGCTGGGCGGGTGTGTGGTGTCCCGAGGTGGTCGCGGGGTGCTGGCGGAGCGGGGACGTGGCGTGATGGAGGCCAGCTGGCTTTCTGTGCTCCGCTTCCTTCTTTGGAGGTTTCTTTGAAATGTCAGCGCCGCCGTCCCTCCCTCCCTCCCTCCCAAGGCATTATCATAACAGTCCTGATGTGTTTTGCATTCGCTTTCCAAAGTGCCGTGCCCAGGCGGAGGGTGGGTCACCCCGAATCCTCCTCCCAGGGCTCCCCCCTCTTACCCTGCTGGGGTGCAGAGGGCTCCCCGGACTTTTTGGGGGGGCTGAAGCCCCGTTGTTGGATTCCTTGCAGGGTCCTGTCCCCCTCCCCGCAGCTGCGGGGTTGTTCGGTGGTCACTGCTTGTGCCCATTCTGGGTTTTCTCCTGGTGTGACCTGGGGAAGGGACTCCAGCGCCGAAGGCGGGGGGGTGGGGGGAGCGGGGACGGTTTGGGGACAAAAGCAGGGGGAAGGGATGCAGCCAGTG
>NW_009649114.1:2016025-2018602 GCF_000708025.1 Charadrius vociferus
GGGTGGGTGGGCAGTGTTGGGGGGGGACAGCCCAAGCTGGGGTTTGGACACGCTGGTGGGTCAGGGCAGCCCCCACTTTCCAGGGTTGGGGCGGTCGGGGTGCTGCTCGCTCGGCGTTTGCATCCTCCCCCGTGTGTCAGCATCATGGGGGACCTGGGACCTGCCCCCCTACAGCCGCGTTATGCCCCTCCAGAGTCACCTGCCGGGGGCAAACGGTGCGGGAGCAGCTCCAGCCCCGGGTGACAAAAACCCCCTTTGGTGCTGTCGGAGCGTGGGCCGGGCGGGCTGTCTCCGCGGATAGCTCGTGTCGGTCGTGGCACAGAAAAGCCCGGTGCTGGGGGCGTTTGGGGAGCGAGTGCTGCCCCTCGGTGCGGGGTGCGTACGCATCGCACGGGTTTTTAAGGTGACCCCAAGCGAGGGGGAGGGCTGGCGGAGGAGAGCGGATCCGTGGCAGGGTGCAGGATGGGACCTGCGAGGGGGAGCAGCTCTCGGCAAGGCTTTTTTGGGCAGAAAGCAGTTAATATCTTCAGAGCCTGGCTGCAGCCCAAGTTCGGGGTGAAGCGTGTGTGGATGGGATGGTCTTGGCAGCGGCGTTTTCTTGCTCAAACTTCCCCTGTTTTGCTGACACGCAGAAGTTCAGCAGCGTGCCGGGCTGGTGGCATGTTGGCTTCGCGGGTGGCTGGGGGCACCGTGTGTGTGGGTGCCCAGCAGCTTTGGGAAGGAGGGGTGTCACGGGGATGATGTCCGATGCAAACTTCCCAGGATGGAGCCCTGAACCCGTGGGTGCACCTCATCCTTCCCTCCTGACGCAGCTCCGGCAGCGAGAGCCCGCGGGGAGCAGCGTGTGAGCGGGTTCCCCAGCCGGAGCAGCGAGGTTTTGGGGTGCCCGGCAATACCGGCTCTGCGGGACAGGGCAGGGACATGGCAAATGCTGCCAGCTGAGCCCGACGGGAGCCCTGCCTCGCTCCTCCCGGCTCTGCCAGGGAGCCCTGCATCACCACCTTTGCACCCCAACATAGCCGAAACATCACCGATGCCGAGCTGGGCCTGATCCAGCCACAACAGCTCGTGCTGGTGGGTCCGGGGCTGATGGTCGGGGTCTGTGTGGTGTACAACCCCACATCGCCTGCTCTTAGCCCGACCGGAGGTGTTTTGGCAAACGGCTCTGAAAGCAGCAAGCCGAAGGGGAGGATGTGGCGCTGGGGACGTCGCTGCGGGCGCAGCCCAGGGTGGGCCATTGCTGCTGCTGCGGCAGCGACTTCTCCTGAGTGGGGTTTCTGGTAATGACTGGGATGCATCCAGCAGAAGTAGCAAGGTCTCGGCCACCAGAAACCTCGTTTCGGCTCCCAGCGAGGCAAAAACTTTCTGGGAAATGCCGATGAAATGTGCTGAGCCGATCTGAAGCGTGGGGTTGGCGGGGGCGCAGGGGAGGGCGATGCTCGGGACAGGGCGATGCTCGGGACGGGGCGCAGGGAGCCAGCGCCGGCACCGGTGCGGGACAGCGAAGCGCTGGGGTCGGAGCAGCAAATGTGCTAAAGGCAAAGGGATTTTGGGAAGGGGCTGGGGCCGAGAGATGCTAACCACCGTCCTGCCACTGTCTCTTGCAGCCACAATGAAAGGCGGAACACGTTCCTGCACCCAGTGACGGGACAGGTCCCCGAGGACAACTCAAGACTTGACTTGCAAAAGTAGGTTGGCTCCTGACTCCTCCGGTTTTGGGGCCCGGGAGTGGGTTGTGATGGGGGACCAAAGTGGGCTGGAGCGTGGGGGTCCGGTGCCTGGGGTGGGGATGCCCGGGGACAGCTTCTGTGGGGTGGAGAAATGCAGATCTGCTGACTCAGCTCTCCTCCTGTGCCGCAGACCAACCTTGGACATGTCAAGCAAAGCGGGTGGCAAGCGACCGGCGACCATCACCAGCGAGCCCTCCAACCACGCCATGGTGTCGGAGGTGCCCTCGGAGCGCCCCGGAGGACGGGTGGGTGCCCACAGCCATGCGGCACGGCAGGCGGCAGTGGAGACGGGGGGTTACCGGGGATCCCCCCAGAGACTGAGTGGCTCCTCTACCCCTCTGCAGGCTTCACGCTCCTCCCGCAAGGGCATCGCCTTCGGGAAGCGCTCCAATTCCATGAAGAGGAACCCCAACGCCGCCGTGACCAAAAGCGGCTGGCTCTACAAGCAGGTACCCGAGCCCCCGCCATGCGGGGGACCCCCCCTGCCCCCCCGGGGGCTGTGCCATCCCCTTCCCAGCCGCCTGGCTCTCACGCCACCTCTCTCGCAGGCCAGCTCGGGGGTGAAGCAGTGGAACAAGCGCTGGTTCGTGCTGGTGGATCGCTGCCTCTTCTACTACAAAGGTACGGCAGCGAGTACCTGCCCCCACTGGCGCTCCCCGTGGCTCGTGGCCCCCGGCAGGACTCAGTAGCCACCAGCTGGCCACCTGCAAGCAGACCCCAGGCTGTCACCAAGCTCGGAGCAGGTTCTGCCAGCGTGGGCAAAGGGATCTAGAGGTGACAGCCCACCGGGGAGTGGTGGCCATGAACAGCACCCCTTTGCGTGGGCGTTTGCCGTGCCGGGGACCCC
>NW_009649114.1:2019005-2019296 GCF_000708025.1 Charadrius vociferus
CGTGGAGCAAGCTGGGGAGAGGGGTGGCCGCAGTAACCCCCCCGGGGATACCCTGCGCTACGCAGATGTGCCTTCTGCTGGGGAAACTGAGGCACGCGTGGGGCACAGCGGCATCTCCAAGATCATCACCTTCCCCTTGCCAGACCTGAGCTGCTCCTGGGCTCTGTCCCTTGGGGTGCCCTGCTGCCCCCCAACCCGGGGAGGTGCTGGGCGCGGGGTGAGCAGCAGTGCTGCTCTCTCCGGCTGTGCTCTCGGCCATCTCTGCTTTCCCTTCCCCACCGCTGCTCCCGG
>NW_009649114.1:2019926-2031766 GCF_000708025.1 Charadrius vociferus
TAAACCCTGTTCTCCCTCCCCAGCCGAGCCCGGTGTAGGGGCGAGCGTGGCCAAGTGGCAGCGTGGGCTCTCCCGCACGCCCGTGCTGATGCTGGCGGCCAGCAAGGTGTCTCTTTGCCTGTGGCTTCTGCAGGTGAGGGCAGAGAAGTGACCTGGGGGTGTCATAATGTCCTTTGACTTGTGACCCTGATGGGGACGGCGCTTTGCGAAGCTGCTGCCCACGAACCGAGCTCTGCAGCCGCCTGCCCGCGGTTCCATCTGCAGGAGAGGGTTTTGGGGGGATGGTTTTGTTCAGAGAAGGGTAGAAAGGGTCCCCGACGGCCGGGAGAGGTCTGTGCTGCAGCACCCGCGCTCCTGCCACGCTGCGGCTTCACCCCTGTCTGTGTTTCCCCCTCTCTCCGCGGGCGAGGATCCCCGGACAGGAGGTCTCTCTTCGTGCCCGTCCGCCACGCCAGCACCCAGCCACTGCCTAGGTAGTACCTTCTTGTGTTTCTGATGCATGCAGGAGGGTGAGGGACCCGCAGGCTTGCCGGCATGCTCCGCTCGCCCCGCTTGCACTAACTCGGGACGACTGGGTTTGGTTTGATCTTTTGCTCTGGCTGCAGAGCTTTTGGAGGCACGGGGGGGGCTGCAGGAGGTGACCCCGCGGCCGGGCACGGTGGCTGCATGCTCTGGGGAAGGGGAAGACGGAAGCCTAAGGGAAGATTTTAATTGGATCCCCGATATTTTTTTAATTTTTTTTTATTTTTAAGAGATTGAGCCCTGAAAGTTTTTCAGGGGGAAAAACCTCCTGCTTTCTCCCTTTTCTTCCTCCTCGCTGCCTCCCATCCCTTTCCACAGACGGGATGGTTGGAAGCTTTGCAAAGGCTCTAAATAGCCAGACCTGCCTTCCAGCACCTTCCGCGTGGAGAGTGGGCACTGACACCTTAGACCAAAAGTGAACCTTTTTCCCCCAAAAAAATGTTGTCTGGGCCAAGAAACCACCTTCCTCCTAACCCTGCATGAACGATAACACTCCATCCAGCGCTGCTGCTCTCGCGGGGACCCGCTCGATGCTGGGGCACAGCAACGTCTGCACGGGGATGATGCTGCTCTGGTGTGGGGCCCTGGGGGGGAACTGATCCCGAGCATCGCTGGGGGCGACTGTGGGGGACATGTGGCCCCAGGGGACCCCCTGTGAGGGGACCAGAGCTGGCGCTGGCTCTGCCTGCAGAGCCTTCCTCCCGCTCGCTGCCGCCGAGGATGCATGTGGCTGGGGCAGGGAGGGAAGGAAGGACCGTGTCTATCTTCTGCGGTGGCGGGACCTCGTGCCGGGGTGGAAATGGAGCTCTCACCCTCCTGTCTGTCTCTCTCCCCACTTCTCTGCCTCCCTGCAGGTGACAGTGTGCTGGGTGGAGGAGATGCCGGCGAGTAACGAGCAGTCCCTGTCTCCCCAGGCTGAGCACGCTGGCATCCGGACGTACTTCTTCAGCGCCGAGAACACGGAGGAGCAGGAGTCCTGGATCCAAGCCATGGGCGAAGCCGCCCGGGTGCAGATCCCCCCGACCCAGAGGTCAGCACCCACCATCTCCCTGTGCCGCCCCGCTCCCCTGCTCTCGTGGCGATGGAGCGGAGGGGCCGTGCATCACAGCCGGGCACCTCCTGGGAGCATGAGGGTCCCTCTGGAGGACGGAGCTGGGGGAGCATTGGCCCCCCAAGGCTGAGGGAGGGACAGGACGTTACCGGCCACCCCAAGGGCATTGCAAAGGGAGGGTAATGCTCTCTCGTGCTTTGGCACCCTCCAGGCACGAGAAGCCGGACTCTGAAAACATCCCCCCCAGCAAACACCACCACCACCACCACCGCAACGCCGCCCACCGCGAGCACCCCAAAGCCGACCCCGACGCCAAGACCCGAGGGGAAGGCGACGGCCGCGGCTCAGAGAAGATCGAGAGGAAGTCGGAGAGGACGGAGAGCAAGAAGGAACCTTTGGCCAAAGCCAACGGCATCGCTGGGCAGGAGATGCCCTCGGAGCCCGGCAGTCCTTACCCCGAGGCACCCCGGGTACCGGCGAGCGCGGAGCGGCCACCCCAGCCCAACGGCTGGACATACTCGTCACCCAGCCGCCCTGGCAGCACCGCGTACCCCCCGCCCGACGGGGAGAGCGTGGCCCACCGCCGGGGCTTTGCCCCCCGCACCAACCCCGAGAAGATCGCCCAGCGCAAGAGCTCCATGACGCAGCTGCAGCAGTGGGTCAACTCGCGCCGGGGGGCCAACCCCCCCGAGGAGCTGCGGAGGTGAGGGCTGCGGGGGGCTGGCTGGGGGCAGAGGGGATGGGGTCCTGCTCCTTTTCTCCAGGGCTGCCCCTCCGGTGATGCTCTGGGAATGATTTTCCCCTTCCCACCTGCTTTATCCCCTCCTGGGGTCAGAAAATCTCCTTTCTGGGCTGTCCCCACCTGCCAGCTGTGAGCTGGGCATGGGACACCCTGAAAAGCGAAGCAGGGTGGATTTTGGAAGGAAGGCCACCGTGGGGTCTGCGGGAGGAGGGATGCCAACCAGCCAGCTTTCCTGGTGCTGGTGTCAGAGCTGCCTGCTCTCAGGCTGTCCTCGCTCACCGGGACCTCCGGCTGTGGAGCCAGGGGCCGGGCACCGCCTGGCTACCAGCCCGGCTCTCACGGCTCTCTTCCCCCCTCCAGCCCCACCAGGTTTTACCCAGTGTCTCGCCGGGTGCCCGACTACTATTCCCCCTACTCGCCCCAGTACCCCGAGGACTACCAGTACTACCCACCCGGCGTGCGCCCCGACAGCATCTGCTCCATGCCCGCCTACGAGCGGGTGAGCCCGCCCTGGGCGCTGGAGGACAAACGGCACTCCTTCCGCAACGGGGGCACCTACCAGCTCCGCGACTGGAAGGAACACCCCGGTTTTGGCCGGCAAGACGTCCCGCTCTGGTTGCCCGGTCCCGGGAGGCAGCCGACCTACTTGGATGAGGTGGATGCAGCCTCGGGCTCCCTGCGACGCATGTCGCTACAGCCCCGCTCCCGCTCCGTGCCCCGCTCGCCCAGCCAGGGCTCCTACAGCCGGGCACGGGTGTACTCCCCGGTCCGCTCGCCCAGCGCCCGCTTCGAGCGGCTGCCGCCCCGGGGAGAGGAATTTATGCCGACCCCACCACCTTCATGATGAGGCGATCCATCAGTTCTCCAAAGGTGAATGCCTGTCGGCGCTCGGGGGGCATAGGGGGACCCTCGCTGGGGACGTCAGGGCAGGGATGCTGCAGCACAGCCTGTCCCCAAAATGCCACCAAGTCTGTGGCTTGCACCAGCCAGGGGGCTTTAGGTCCCCTCTTGCTGTCCTGCAAAGCTGCTCAGGTTGTGATTGTTTCCTTCTGGCTGCTCCTTCGCTGCTGTGAGCCCAGAGGGATGGGATGGGATGGGATGGGACGGGATGGGACGGGACGGGATGGGATGGGATGACATGCGATGTGATGTGATGCAATACAATGGGATGCGATGCAATACGATGGGATGGGATGCGATGCAATACGATGGGATGGGATGCAATGCAATACGATGCTCAGGGCCACCAGGAGTGATGTGCTCCCTAGCAGGGAGCGCTGGTGTCCCTGTCTCGCTGCTGTGCGCCCCAAAGCCAGGTCTGACCCCGCTGTGGGTCTGGGCTCTGCCCCTGCACGTGCTTTCTGGCCTCTCGCACACCTCTCACGTGTCTCTGGTTTTGGGGTTGGGGGGGTCTCCTCTCTTCTCAGTATGACTATCTGGGTGACAGACGGCCCGTCCCTGCGGGAATGTACCCGTACCACTACCCGGCATCCCCCACCGTCCACGACAAAATGGTACGTAAGCTGCTGGCGCCGAGGGGGTGAGCCCTGGAGGACCGGGGTGCTTAGAGCCCCCCCAGGAGGTTGGCCAGCTCGGGGGGCTCCTTCCTCAGACGGCTGAGGAAGAACCATTCTGCTCCAGGGGCAGCTTTGTGGGTCAGAGCTGGGCTGTTCTGGGGCAGGTTGGGGCCGCAGGTCCCTTTACTGGTGTCTCTGGTCCCTCCCGGCTGTCCCCAAAGGAAACCCTGATGGAAAGGCCCCCAGTTCCTGCCCTGCAGCCCCCTGTTTGCGGGAGCAGTGGGACACCCTTGGACCCCGGTACGCCCCGCGATGCTGGCCCAGGCTCGTCACCCCCAGGGTGGTCCCCGGCTGAGGCTGACGCACACCCGGCACCTCTCCCCCCTCTTGCTTCCTTACTTCTGCCTACAGCTGCTGCTTTTTCCTGCGTTGCGTTTCCCCTCGGAGCGCTGAGGGGTTGGAGCCGGTGGGGTGAGACCGGGAGGTCCCCCCGCAGGGCATAGTCCCAAAACCACAGGGCAGGACCGGCTCCCGTTGGAGGAGGGAGAAGCACGAGTTACCATAAGCTACCCATGCCGCCATCCATCCTCGCTAGCCGCAGACGCAGGGAGAGGGCACCATTAGCCGGGAGGGAGAGCCGGGAGGAGAGCGGGTCTCCCGCAGGGCACATCCGCGGCGGCTCTCCCGGCTCTGTGCCAGGGAGGTGCCTCGCTTCCCCGGACGAGAGGTCTTCTCATTTCCGTAGCCTTCACCTAACCGCTTTGCTTCTTCTTTTATATGTTTTGTGTGTTCGTTTCTTGCCGCATGCCTGCTGGCTCCTGGTAGGATGAACTTTTAGACCTTCAGTTGCAAAGAAACCTAGAGTATTTGGACCAGCAGGTAGGCAGAGCTGGCTGCGAGCCTCACGCTGCTTACATCCCCCTGTGCCCCGTCCCCAGTGGCGTCCCCTTCCCTCCCGGCACAGCATCTCTTCCCCTAACATCCATCCTCACCCTTCTTGGCATTAAAACAGCACGAGTTGTCTTTGGTTTGCTTCTTCCATCCTTCCCGTCTGTAGAAAAAATCCCTCGATGGTGCCTTCTGTGTGGTGGGCTGGAGTTGGTGGGGGGTCTCGGGGGCAGCCGGGGCAGCTTCCCACGTGCCCAGGGCCTCGGGGAGCTGCTCCCGGGGTGCCGGGGAGGCAGCCAGCTCCGAAATCCTCCCCGGGTCGGTCCGTACCGTGCTGCCTCGGGGTGATGTGGGACACGGATGCACGGTGCCAGCGTGGCCATGCTGAGCGGCGTGTCCCCACACCCAGCAGTGCCACCAGTGTCGGTGTGAACCGGGCTGGTGCCCCCAGTGCAGGGGGTGGCCAGGAGAGCCGTGGGGAGCCGGATGGGTGCGAGGTGGTTTCGGTGAGGTGCTGGCCCTGTTCCTTCTTGAAGGCGAGAAGCTTGATGCAGGGCTGGCGTGAGGTACCCGCTGGGACCGATACCAAAGCAGCAGCTCCCAGGTTTTTGCATGGCGGGGGGTGTTTGGAGGAAAGCTGTGAACTGATTTCATCCCAGGAGCGGGGTGGGGGTAATCCGGCTGGGAGAGGCCCCCCCGCCCCGGGACTGGTGGGGTGGAAATTACAGGCACGGGCTGATGTCGAAGCCAGGGACAGGAGCCGTCAGCCAGTGCTGCAGCTCAGGCGCTTGCCTGCAAAAGCTGGGCTTGCACTGAGAGACAATCTCGTTAGTCTGCAAATCTCCATCGGTGCAGTAATCGCCAAGATCTGTGTCTGCCTTGGAGCGGAGCCAAGGACAGGCAGGAGCACTCGCTGCAATAAAAGCTCTCTGGATTATTTCACGGCCGTCGGCAGCAATGCTCGCTCTCCGAGGCTCTTTAAAACGCTGCCTAAAAAGGCTCTGCATCCCCTCCTCCTCTCCCGCTGACCTCTGGAGAGACTAATGCGGAGTGACGCTGTCAAGTATCTCTTTTCAAAGAACTTGCCGCTTTATTTTCTCTCTCCTTCTTTGTCCGATTATGGGGATGGCTCCCTCGGCTGCACCCCACCTTGCTGACTGCCCCCCCCGTCGGGGTTTGATCCCTGCGTTGTGAGTAAACTGCCGTCAGTCACCCTTTGGACCTCGAGGGTCCTGGCCGTGGGGTGCGAGGGGCTTCCTTCGCATCGTCTGCGCTGGGCTGTGGGCTCCTGCAGCGCTTCTGCTGGCAAAGGCAGCGGTGAAGCTCCGGTGCCGCTGGTTTGAGCGGCTCCACCACGCAGTACCGAGGGACCCCGCGGCCGGTGGCGGCTGCGTGCCCTGGCAGCAGTGCGCTGAGAGCAGCAAAGCCCCTTCCCCGGGTTGCAGGGGTGTAAAGGGGCTCCGGGGTCGGGGTCTGCCTGGACAGGGTGGGCTTGTGTCTGGGGGGGCTCGGCACAGCCCGCGACAGAGCCGCCGTCTGGCTGCAGCTCTGGGGAGATAGAGGCATGCCGCACGCCGTCGCATCCTTGCCCTGCGCAGCAGCACGGCTGCGATGTGCCATCTCCACGGGAGCACCTTGTTCCCACGCGGGGGATGCTGCGGTCCCCAACCCCAGGCTTCGGTCACCTTCCCCTGTGCCCAGAGCTCATCTGTGCCTTGAGGAGGGCTATCCCAGCCCCGGCCCCTCCGCGAGGGCAGGGCACCGAGCCGTTTGTCAGCACGAGGAGTGGGGTCCGTCTGTCCGTCTGCTGGGACCACACTGTGCGTTGCAGCCGGGGGCGTCTCTGTGCAAGCTTGTGTCTGTGTGTGCAGTTTGCTGCCGCCCAGCTCGGAGCTGGCTCCATTTTATCTGTGTTTTCCCCTCAACAAAGTTTTCAGGGCATGCAACCAGCCCAGGATGCTCTTCAGTGCACAAACCGGAGCAGCAGCAGCTCGGGGCAGCCATCCCCATGTGGCTCAAGTCTCTGGGACATCTCTTGGAGGTGGCATCTTGCAGCCCGATGCCCCGAGGGCTCGTGGACCGAGCCGCCCCGCTGCTCTGATGGCACCCGAGCACATCGCCGCTGACCTCTGAACTTTCCTTCCCTGTCTGCCGCAGATGAGCGAGAGCGAAACCCTGATCAGTATGGTGAACAGGATGGTGGAGACCTCCTCCCCTAGGGCTCAGCTCTACATGCAAGTAAGCCTCCGGCCGCCGGGCCGTGCATGGCTCGTGCATGGCAGCCACGCCAGCCGCCCCGCGCTCCATCCCCGAGGTCACCTCCTGCCATTTCCACTCATGCAGACTCCAGTATCCATGCGGCTCTGGCACATCACGCTCTCGGGGACCTGCTAGTCCATCACAGGCTTTGCTAATCCATCCATGAGCCATTAAAACCCGGTAAATCCTTGTGCTGAGAGCACGAGGTGGGGACGCAGCGGTCCTGAAGTCTCATCCTCGTCTGGGCTGGACTCGGGTGCTTTGCTCACCCTCTGTTTGCTGTCGTGTGTTGAGGAGGCGAGGAGGTGTGGGATGATTTAAAGATGGGAATCCAGCCCAAGGCTCTCTTAAACCAAAGCACTAACTCCCATAACAGGGAGAGGAAACAGCTTTTTATCCCCTGAGGCTCTGTCTTGCTCTGTTCCTCAGCCCGGAGAGGGCTGCAAAAGCATCGGGATGTCCCTGCTGATACGGGGCTGCAGCTCCAAGCATGGGCAGGTCCCATCGCCTGGGAATGTGTCTCCAGATCACAGTGACCCGCAGCCCGTCGTGCTGCCAGCCCCGGGCAGGGGGGTCGTGGGGCCCCGCCGTGCTGCCCAGGCCATCCCCTGGCTGTGTGAGCGTGCAGCGACCGGGCGATCGCCGGGGTTTTCCGAGAAGGAGAAGGTGCCTGTTCCCATCTGCTGTGCGCGGGGAACGGGGATGTGCTGGAGGGCGAAGCTGGAGCTGCTGAGATGCTCTCGCTGGCCAGGCTCCCTGCCCGGAGGCGGCAGCATCCCCATGGGCCAGGCTCTGCCTCCAGCCGCGCTGGGCATTTCCCAGGTTCAGGTCTATTTGCATCGTCCTGTGGTTTTAAATGGCTCTAAAGTAGCGTCTTGCTTTCTAGCAATAATGATCCCCTTCTTCCTATCTTATGCCTTTCATCTCGAGATCTTGGAGGCATTTAATTGGTGAGGTCCCATTAGTAATTTAGATTTCCAGGAAAGGAAAATGACTCACAGAGAAGCCGGATGGTAAACAGGCCCTGATGCTGCTGCTGATTTATAGGTGTTTCCACTCTGCTAAGTGGGATTACAGCTTAATCTTTCTGCCTTTGTTTCCCTGCCTGTGAAATGGTGGCAGTTATACACCAGGCGGTTAATGATTCACGAGGCATCTCTTTAACTCAGCTCTTGGCGTCCTGCGGAGAGGTTGTCTCCAGCTAATCCCCATGGCTCTCCCAGCTGATGGGCACTGGGGCTGGGGATGGGGAGGGAGGTTGTGCCTTCATCCGAGCCACCGGGCAGAGCCAGGCGCGAGCTCCAGCGCCGACATCCCGCGCTGCCTCCAGCACCCGCTGCCTCCCAACCGATGCCGGTGCCTGCCCGGCCATGCCGGCTATGGGGAACACCCGCCGCCGCCTCCAGAGTTTCGGCTCTCGCCTCTCCTTCCCCACTCACAGGGATGGGGAAGAGGGACTGGGAGCTGCCTCACCTTCCCCAGGGGCTCCCGGAGCCGGGCTCACCCCACGCTCTGCTTGCAGGTGACACCCTTCCCGGAGGCCTACAGGGAGACACTGCACGCCTACAAGATAAGCGAGCAAGACACCGATGTAAGAGCAAACGTCTGTCCTTGCGTGCCACCCCTCTGCCCCGTGCTGCTGCCCCTGTCCCCTGCAGCAGGTCTGCTGTCCCCATAGAGAGAGGTCCCACACAGACCTGGTGATGCCCTGAGTGTGGTGCGTGCTGCCCGGGGGCTAAATCCCCTGCTGAGCTTAGCTGCTTGGTCTTGCCCCACGTCCACATTTGGCCCATGTCACCCTGGCCGGGGCTGAGGTCCCTGCAATGACAACGGCAGGCTGGAAACCCTCCCCAGGACCACCGGGTTGTCCCATCAAACCAACCCTGTGGGCCACGTCCTGGCTCTATCCCATCTCTCCCGGCTGATCATGGAGCCGTTCACACGGGTGCTCTCATCCTCTCCTCCTTTCTCTGTCCCTCCCGGGGACAGAAGCTGCTGGGGAAGCTCTGTGAGCAGAACAAGGTGCTGCGGGAGCAGGAGAGGCTGGTGCAGCAGCTCCGGGCAGAGAAGGTACGTGGTGGGGGGCTCAAGCGGCCGTCTGGGGATGAACCTCACTGCATGGCGATGGCCATGCCCAGGCAGCACCTTCGTGGTGAGGAAGCAACATGTCCCGCTCTGCTGGGGACAGCTCAGTGGGGACATTTCTGAGCTGGAGGAGATGCCCTGGCCATGCCACGGTCTTGGGATTCACCACACTTTAATGGCCTGTTAGGGAGAGGGACTGTCGCTCCTGCACTGGGTGGGCTCTCAGGACTGCGCCTCCCTCCTGTCCACCCCCAGGAGAGCCTGGAGAGTGCCCTGATGGGGACGCACCAGGAGCTGGAGATGTTCGGCAGCCAGCCCGCCTACCCGGAGAAGCTGCTGCACAAGAAGGAATCGCTCCAGAACCAACTCATCAACATCCGCGTGGAGCTGTCGCAGGCCAGCACGGTAACGGGCTGCCCCTCCGCTGCGCTCCCTGCCTGGGGGGCTGTCTCCCCCATCCGCCGCCATCTCTCTTTTCTCCCTTCCTGTTCATAAAAAAAGCTAGAAGGGAAATCCCCTCGGCTGGCTGGGGACCCGGACAAGCCAAAGTCCTTCACTGGGGACAAAGCCAATTAACCCTGGTGGTGCCGAGCTGGCACACGTGCCGGGAGTCATCTTGGCTCCCGCTTCTGCCTCTGCCTTCCTCTCCGTGCTGTGCCCGGTGTGCCGTCGGCACCAGACGCTCCCACGGGCACAGCAGGGCTCGTACCCCCTGCTGCCACCCCTTCCCCGCCTTGGCGGGGGTGTCACGTCGGGTGCAGCGTTCTCCTGCTTTCCCGGGTGCTCCCACGCCGTGCCGGCGCAGGCTGCTGCCCGCCGGGGGAGAAACCTGCCGAAACCCCCCTAACCCATCCACCTTTCCCTCCCCGAAGGCCTTGGCGAATAGCACCGCCGAGTACGAGAGCTTGGAGAGCGAGGTGTCCGCCCTGCACGACGACCTCTGGGAGCAGCTGAACCTGGACATCCAGGTGAGCAGGACCCCGCTGGCCCCGGGGTCCCTCTGCCACCCCTGGGGTCACCCCCCGCACACCCCCCCCTCGCCAGCCTTGGGGAGGTGGAAGCCCCCTGGTTCCTTCAGCCCCAAGGAGCTGCTTGCAAGTGGCTGCTGCCTGCTCAGCCCTCGGCGGCCACCTTTGGCCATGGGCACGGGCAGAGGGGTTTGAGGAACTGTGGGCACACGGGTGCCATCGAGGGGCTGCAGCCCAGCGCTCCCCGTGCTGCTGGGGCTCCATCACACAGAGTCACAGCATCCCAGACTGGTGGGGGCTGGAAGGGCCCTCTGGAGCTCCCCCATCCCACCCCCCACCAGAGCAGGGGCACCTCCAGCAGTGGCACAGGACGGCGTCCAGGCGGGTTTGGGATGGCTCCAGAGGGGGAGACTCCCCCACCTCTCTGGGCAGCCTGTGCCACTGCTCTGCCGCCCTCACAGCAGAGAAGGCCCTCCTCAGGTGGAGATGGAACTGCGTCTGGTCGCCTTTGTGCCCGTTCCCTCTTGTCCTGTCACTGGGCACCGCTGGAAACAGACTGTTCCCATCCCCCGGCACCTCCCTTGAAGGATTGATCAGCGTTGATGAGATCCCCCTCAGTCTTCTCTTCTCCAGACTGAACAGCCCCACGTCCCTCAGCCTTTCCTCTTAAGAAAGATGCTCCAGTCCCCTCATCTTTGTAGCCCTTTGCCAAACCCTCTCCAGCAGTTCCCTGTCCTAAGCGGGTGCCCCGGGGAGCGGAACGATGACTTCTGGCGGGAGATGAGTCGTGGGTGTGATGGCTCAGACCCCCCCTTGCCTGAACGCCCACGGGTGCCGCGGCTCGGCACGGGGCTGGGGTGCGGCAGGGCTGGCGGTGGTGGGAGCCACCCTCACCGCTGCCTTTTCTCCCCTCCAGAACGAAGTGCTCAACCGGCAGATCCAGAAGGAGATCTGGCGGATCCAGGATGTGATGGAGGGGCTGAGGAAGAACAACCCATCCCGCGGCACGGACACTGCCAAGCACAGAGGTGAGCAGGGTCCGTCCCTGCCCTTGCACAGCACAGACCCCAGCGTGCCGCGGTTTTGGGGCGTCCCCGCTGCCCGTGCTGCCTCGAGGCAGGCGGCGGCGCCCGCTCGGGGAGGAGAAAGCCCCAGTGCATGCACTTACTTCTGCTTTTCTCCGCAGTGGCCATCGGCCCCTCGGGGACGTACAGCTCCAACAGCCCCGCCAGCCCCCTGAGCTCGGCCAGCATCACCAGCCCCCTCAGCCCCTTCTCCCTCATCTCCGGCTCCCAGGGCTCGCCCACCAAGCCGGGACCCGGCGAGGTGAGTTGAACTGGGGTGTCCCTAAGGAGCTCTTTGCCACCATCGGGTCCCCAGCCTGGCCCGAGCCCTCGCTCTCGGGGGACGGGCGGGCAGCAGGCACAGAATGTGGCTCGGTTACCTCGTGGCTCTGCCTGGGGACACCGTTTTGGCCACGTGGACGGGCTGCGGTGTCCCCTGGTGACATCTGGGTCTGAGGTCCTTTCGGGGGCTGCAGCTGGGCTTTGCAGCCTTTGGGTTCCTGCATCAAGCAGCCCTGAAAGCTGAGAGTAGCTCTGCTCCAGCCTTTGGCTTCAGGACCAGCTCCTGCTGCCACCACAGTCCCCTCTCACCGCCTTTGCTTGCGGTCCAGCAGTGCTGGTCTCACCTTCGGCCACGTGAAGTTTAGGGTGGGATCTGGGGAGTCCCCAACCCCGTCTGGCTGCACAGAGGTGATGCCAATGTCTCCTGGGGGCTGCCAGCCCCGAGCTGGGCACCCCCTCGCT
>NW_009649114.1:2032299-2034446 GCF_000708025.1 Charadrius vociferus
CTTGGCTAGGGGACAGCAGCATGCGGCTAGTGACTGCCCTCTCCGTAGAGAATAATGGGCAATGTCCCCCCGGCGGCTTCGCCATGGTCCTCCTGTCCCCTGCACCCCCGCGCAGCACCCCCTGCGCCTGCTCAGGATGGGGAATGGCTCCTCCCGGACAGCCCCCAAAGCTGCCGCAGCCCCCGGTGTCAGCCCCTCTGCTTTCCTCTGCCCTCACCTCTCTCGCTGTCCTTCTGCCGCACCGCTCTCCACCGGGCAATACTGGCAAGCTCTGCCCATGGGGGTGACCCCCACCCAGGGCAAACCGGGATTTGGGAATTCCCGGTAATGCCTCGGCTGTGCTCCCGCCGGGGGGAAGGGGCCAGGTTTGGATGGCAGGAGACACGAGCATCCTTGCAGCCGCGGGGAGCTGGGAGGGGGGGTCAGGATGCGTGCACTCAGGGGCTGGCACCGCAAAGCAGCGGCGGTGCTGAGCTGGGACCGATGACGGACCCCACTGCCAGCGCAGGTGGCATCTCCGGCAGGAGTGTAGCTGCAGGGCAGCACAGTGGTGTGGATCCACGGGGTGTAAGGGGTGTCGGGATGTGTCGTCTCCGTCGGGATGTGTCATCTCCATCGGGATGTGTCATCTCTGTCAGGATGTGTCGTCTCCGTCGGGATGTGTCATCTCCATCGGGATGTGTCATCTCTGTCAGGATGTGTCGTCTCCGTCGGGATGTGTCGTCTCCGTGGTGGTTGAGGGGGACATGCTGGGCGTCTCGGCTTGTTGCCATATCCCTCCACTGTACCGGCACCATCACACCAGTGCCCGGGCCCTGGGCAGGCTGTGCCCGGGGAGGTGGGAGGGGAAAAATCCCAGAAATGGCCCTCGGCTCGCTCTCTGCACAGTGTCTGCCCTGACTTCTGCCCCCGTGGGACCCCGTCCCCTCCCACGGGCACGGGATCTTGCCGGAGCTCAGCACAGAGCCAGGGTGTCCCCATCCTGGGGCTCCTGGGTGCCACCTCTGAGCCGTGGCAGGATCGTCACCCCTGTGGGAGGCTTTTCCCACGCAGGAGCCTGTCCTGTGGGGACAGCGATCGGTGCCCAGCCCTGATGGGACGGGGCATAGCAGGGGCGAGCGCTGCAGAGCCCTGCCAGCCCCTCTCCCCACATGTTTGGGGTGCACTGGTACTGCCCGCCCGGCATCTGTGTGTCCATCCCCTCCCGGGAGCGTGTCTGTGGGCTGTGTGTCCCCCGTGGCTGCAGGGAGCAGTGGGTCTATCCCCCGGCGGGATGCGGTCTCACCGATGCCCTGCTTCCCCCCGCAGCCCAAGCCGAGCTTCGAGCAGAGCAAGAAAGAGGTGCAGCGACAGACTCCCCCCGGACCCTCAGCCGAGGGGCTCCCGCAGAGCCGGCAGGAGCCGGACGCAGAGAAGCAAGCGGCTCTCAACAAGGGTACAGCACCGGGGCCGGCAGGGCCTGCTCCAGCGGGCTCCTCCGTGCCTGCCGGGAGCACCCGGCATCTCGCTGGGACCCGGAGGGGTTCAGCCTGGTCTTTTGGTTTGCTCCACAGTGGGCATCGTCCCCCCCAGGACCAAATCTCCAGCGGAGGAGGAGGTGGTGCCCACGGCCGGCGTGCCAAGGAGGAGCATGGGTGGCATGGCCAACGGGCTCAGCTCCAGGGTAGGACGGACTCGCGTCGGGGGGCTGGGGGTCGGGGTGGTGGGACTGGGCTGGACTGGCAAAGCGGGGGCTGTGTCACAGCCTGCAGGGCTGGGGCAGCGCATAGGGGACCCCGTCCCTGCATGGCTCCACATCTCCGCATCCGGCTCCTCGGGACCCCCCGGGCTATTTCGGCGCCTTCCCCGCCTCCACACCTCCCAGGAGTGGGCTGAGCAGCCCCATTCCAGAGGGTTGGGGCACTGGGTGGACGGGGCCGGACCCTGCTGCAGGCAGGGGTGGGTGACACTGGGGTTGGGCTCTCCCCAGGAGAGACCGAAGAGCGCCGTGTTCGCCAACGAAACAAAGGTGAAGATGAGCGTGGAGGAGCAGATCGACCGCATGAAGCGCCACCAGAGCGGCTCCATGAAGGAGAAGCGGCGCAGCCTGCAGCTCCCCAGCAGCCACCAACCCCAGACCCCCCGCACCAAGGCACCCGCCCCCCACC
>NW_009649114.1:2035245-2035688 GCF_000708025.1 Charadrius vociferus
AAGGAGAAGCAGAAGAAGGGGGAAAGGATCAAGACCCTCATTGCCAAATCCAGGTGAAGCTGCTGTGCCCCGTGCCCACGCCGCCCGTCCCGGGGTGCGCCCGCCTGCACCCCTTCCCCGGCCATCCCTGCGGGGTCTGCCCCGTTGAGGCCGGGCTGATGAGGGGTGCTGATGGGGGATGCTCTGCGCAGCCTGCAGAATGTCGTCCCCCTGGGCGAAGGGGAGGTGGACGCCCCCCAGGACCCCGAGACCCAGCTGCAGGAGCAGGAGAAGAGGATCGAGATCTCGTGTGCTTTGGCTGCCGAAGCCTCCCGCCGGGGCCGCATGCTCTCGGGTAAGGCACGGGGGGGACACGGAGGGTCGGAGACTGCCAGTCCCGTGGGAGAGCGGACCGCAGGTAGCGTTACGTGCCGAGCAGGCAGGAGGGATGAAGGAAGGGAGGA
>NW_009649114.1:2036585-2037854 GCF_000708025.1 Charadrius vociferus
GAGAGGTGGGGGAGTCTCCCCCTCTGGAGCCATCCCAAACCCGCCTGGACGCCGTCCTGTGCCACTGCTGGAGGTGCCCCTGCTCTGGCGGGGGGGGGCACTGGGGGAGCTCCAGAGGGCCCTTCCAGCCCCCACCAGTCTGTGATGCTGTGTGATTCTGGGATTTGCCACGCCGCGGGATGGGAGCGCCTGGCCGTGCAGCCGTGCCTTGTCCATGAGGAGCCCTGTGGGGAGCTCACGTGTGCGTGCCGCAGCCGGGGCGCCGCTGTGGCTGTTTGTCCTGACCGTGCTCGCTTCCCCCCCTTCCTTCCTCTCCCTTTCCTCCCCTCCGCTAACCTCTCGCTGGGTCGCCTCCTTCCCCTCGCCGCTGCCGGCAGCTTGTGTTCTTCATGCCCTTCTCCCATTTCTTGTTTCCAGCTCAATGCGCTACCCCAAGCCCTCCCACCTCCCCAGCCTCCCCGACTCCACCGACCAACCCCCTCTCGTCTGAAACATCCCGGGCCGCCGACAACAGCCATTTTATGCGTGTCTGAGCCATGAAGTAAGCACCTCTTCTCTCCTACTTCATCCCATCCTCTCTCCATCCCGGGGGGACGGGTGGGGGGCGCCTCTTCTGCGCCCGGCGTCCATCCATCGCTGCTTGCTCCAGCTAACATCTCCCGAGCCACGTCAGCCCCGTCTCCTCCCATGGACCAAGTGCAAGTGTCCTCCGTGGCGAAGCCCCCGGGCTGGGTCAGGCAGGGACCCCGGCGTGGGCAAGGGGGGGCCCATGCAGGGAGCAAAAAGGGGGTGGGGGTGTCTCAAGGCCAGGCTCTGGGCGACGCCTGCCCTGGCACGTCTGCGTTGGTGGCTGCAAACTGGGGGGGACACAGCGTCCCCTTGCTGGGTTGGAGAGTCAGGAGCACAGAGCCAAATCTGTGGTAGGTTTTCCTCCCAGCAGGGCAGGAGGGGGTCTGTGGGGTGGGCACAGGGGGCTGCCCCACCGCCGGCCACCCCACACGTAGCTCAGCCCCGCTCTCCTCTCCCTCCAGCTCAAGCCCTGGCTGCTGCCGGCGCCATCAAGTTCCACGGGGCCACGTTTTAGCGCCCCGACGCGACACTGAACCTCTCGCCATCGTTTTCGGTTCTCCCGGACCCCCTCTTCCCTCCCACCGACGGCGAGACCACCCGGCGCAGCCGAGCGGGGAGATGCATCGCCGACACCACCAGCTGCTCTGCCCCATCCCGCAGGAGACGTGCGGGTGCTGGGAGGTTCTCCGCCGGTCCCCC
>NW_009649114.1:2038081-2038525 GCF_000708025.1 Charadrius vociferus
GATCCCGGCCAGTCCCCACCATGGATGGTGCTTCCACCTTACACTGGACTTGGATGCTCCGTCTCGGCTCCACGGGCGCCTCTTCCCCTCCCTGTGCCCCGAACCTGCTTTTAGCATCTGGCTGGGGGTGGTCGCCGGCAGAGCCTGACCTGTCCCATCGCTCCTCGCGCTGGTGGCTCAGCAGGAGGAAGAAGGAGCTGTGTCGGGGACAGGACGGATGGAGATGGGACCCGGGGAGGGGACACGGAGGTGCCCAGAGGGAGCGGTACGCTGAGGATCGGGGTGGTGTGAGGGCACTGGTGCGCCGCTGGCACGGAGCAGGAGGTCTGGGCAGGGATGGGGACGTTGCGCGGGAGCAGAGGAGCGGTGCGGGGAGCTGGGGTGCGAGGTGGGACGGCAAAGCCGCGGGCTCGGCAGGGATCCATCCCTCTGCGGTGGATGGGG
>NW_009649114.1:2038574-2039536 GCF_000708025.1 Charadrius vociferus
TCGGCGCGGGGAGCGTCTGTGCCCCCCCCGGTCCTGCTGTCACCTCTGTCTCAGCCCCTCTGAAAATCTAGCACCGCGTCTCGCCCCAAGACCTTGCCATTGCACTCCAGACCCCTCGATCTGTTTGGTTTTCCTGTAGCAAGTTTTCCCTTTTCTTTAGCTTTCCAGAGGGAGAGGGGGGAAAAAAACCCAACCAGCTGGTTCTGCCTGGAAAAGCGGAATCCCCCGCGAGGCTGTGCGGTTGGCGGGGCTGGGGCGGGCAAGGCAGATGGAGTGAGGAGCCAGGTACTGTCCATCCTGCGGCGAATTCCCTCCTGGCCTGATCCTGACGCCCAGCAGGACCCCCGCCCCGCGCTCCCCCCACCTCTGCATCCCCATCGCTCCCCGTATTAGCAATACCGGTAGGATCCCCAGGAGCCCCGAGTCCCGCTCCGCTCCCGAGCCTCCCGCAGCCCTCTTAGCTCATAAAGCTGGCCCTTTATTTTGCTATTACATGCCTTAATATATGTTTTATGGAAATTATACATTTATAATATATATCTATATTTGTTTTTCTCTTCTTTTCTGGGAGGTACTGTTTTGTGCTGCTCTCTCTCCGCAGGGTTGTTGGCACCGGCCCTGCCAACGAGTTACAAAAGCAGATTCTTTGCCAATCTATCAGAGGGGGGGGGGGAAAAAAAAAAAAGAAAAAAGAAAAAAACCTATTTAAAATATATATATTTTTTCTGCTTTTATTAAAAGCAAATTTATTTAAAATAAAATATAAAGAGACTGTAAGTTTTAAGAGATGACGCGTTTATTTCCCTGTCCCTGAGCGCAGCGGCGTGATGGCCAGGGCGGGCTCCCCAGCTCGTGTAACCGGGGCAGAATCCACTTACACCGGCTGCGGGGACACCGCCGGGGACGTGCCGGGGACCGCAGTGCACGGCTGTGGCCCACGCAGAGGCTGGGGTGCCCGGGCG
>NW_009649114.1:2039765-2040834 GCF_000708025.1 Charadrius vociferus
TTTTTTTAAAAAAAAAAAATAACAAAAACCAAACCAAACTTAATTCTTAATTTTATTTTGGTTATTATTTTTCATAACACTTCATATACCAGTGACTTGTAACCGAGAAAGGATTTGCATCGGGAGGAAATCTATTTATGCACTGGGGCGGGTGGGGAGGGAGGCATTTGTTTTCTGGGTTTTTTTGCTAGTGTTAGAGAAATAAAAGTATCTAAGAAACAATGAGGTGTCAGTGTCTTTTGTCCAGAGGTGCCCTCTGGTTACACTTCAGTATTAGAGCGAAGAGGCAGTGGATGAACAGCTACAGCATTTCAGCCGTTGAGGAAGGGTCTCCCCTTGCCCATAGCTCGCTCCCGGGCTGGTGGCACCTTCTTCTCCCTCTCCTGGCTTTTGGGGGGGACATTTTCCCAGTGGAGTTTATTTTAGCTGTAGTTGCTCAATAGCCAACTCTCTCGGAGGAGTAAAAAAAAAAAAAATGCATTTGGACCTGGCAAATTCGTATAAAGCCAAGGAATAAAAGCGACTGGTTTGTAATGCTGCGGAGCTGTTCCCTGCGGGTGCTCCTGAGGGACATGGCTGTAGAGGACCCTGTGGGGTGTCTCGGGGGTGGCATATGCCACATGAGGACACTGCGTTGGCCACAGGCAGGAGGTCTGGCTGTGCCCTGAGCCCCGGCAAACCCCGGGGACTGGGGCTTGCATGGGGTGCCAAAGCTCCCCTCTCCCACGGGGCAGCCTGGCTGTGAGCTGGGAGCATCGCTGCCCCACGCGATGCACCGGTGACGATGCTGCGGGGAGCTGTGCGTGCTGACGGTGCCCCAGGTACCACTCGGACACCCCGAGGGACACCGTGTGTCCCCTGCTTTGAGGATTGCTCCAAGCCATCCCATCCCAGGGAGGACACGGAGGCTGGGGCAGGGAGGTCAGGCCCGGGCGGGGCCCCGGGCCCCCCAGCCCCTCTGTGTGTCACCCTCCAGCGATGCCCCACCGCTGCATCCCGCCTGGAGGAGGTGGTGCCGGCCCGGGGCAGGCGCTGGGGGGCCGGTAATGATTTGCAGGATGGCGAGGGG
>NW_009649114.1:2040942-2042974 GCF_000708025.1 Charadrius vociferus
GCCCGTCCCCGTGGGGCCAGGGCACACGGTGGGGATGCTCCACAGTGCCCAGCCGGGGCTGGAGGCTGCTGACCGGGGTTGCCAGGGAAAGGGAGAGCGGGAAATGGTGAACCCCTTCCTGGGGCGGGGGGATGCGGCAGGAGCCCTGCCGGGACGAGGGGACCAGGTAGGGCTGTGTGTGGGGACCAGCACCACGGGAGCTGCAGAGCAGGGTTTGCCCTCACCCTCTGCCCCAGGTCTGCATCGGGAACAGTGACTGCGGGGAGGTGCCTGGCTTGTCCGAAGAGCATCTCCAGCCTCTCCCACCAGCTGCCTGCACCACCACCCTTCACGCAACTGCCTAGAAAAGTGCTGGAGATGACCTTCCTGGGGTTTTTTTTCTTTGTGGTTTATTCTTTATCTGGCAGCCCAGAGAGGTTTCTGGGGTACCAACAGCCTCCCCAAGGCTTGGGCAGGTGGAAAGGCTGTTTCTAAGCTTTGGAGACAAATCCAAAGCACATTTGTGGGAGGGAATGGGCCAGGGACATGCCAAGGAGAGTGATCACAGCCTGAGGTGGTCTCCCATCCTCTGCAGGAATCGGCGTGGGACTGGTTGGCTTCGGCCTCTTCTTCCTCCTTTTTGGGATGCTCTTGTACTTTGACTCAGTGCTCCTGGCCTTTGGGAACGTGAGTACAGCGGGGCCAGGGCTACCCGCAGCGAGCACTGATGCCCAGCGAAGGGTCTGTCTGGGCAGGACTCTCTGACCTGCTTCCCTTCATCCTCCCAGATCCTCTTCCTCTCCGGCTTGGTCTTCATCATCGGCTTCAGGAGGACCTTCACCTTCTTCTTCCAGCGGCCAAAGATGAAGGGCACCAGCTTCTTCCTTGGAGGGGTCATCATTGTCCTCATGCGGTGGCCGCTCCTGGGCATGCTGCTGGAAGCTTATGGCTTTATCAACCTCTTCAGGTCCGTCCCACAGCACCCGGCGTGGCGTGGGTGCCCCGGGCTGGAGAGCAGGAGCTGCCAAGCCTCATGCCCAGAAGCCCCAGGCAGAACCCCACTGCTCCCATCCCTGCAAAACCCCGTCACGGAGCTTAACGGAGACTTTTGTTTCAATGCAGGAGTTTTTTCCCGGTGGCTTTTGGGTTTTTGGGCTCGCTGGCAAACATCCCCGTGCTGAGCAAGGTGAGCAGGGCACTGGGCACGGTTCTGCCAGGTGGATGTGACCCTTGGGGTTTGCAGTCCTTGGGTGATATCCATCCCGATCGCCATGGACAGGGAAGGTCACCGCGGTCTCTCCACAGTACCCTGAAGATGCACTGGGGGTTTTCCTGCTAATCAGGATCTGTCCTTGTTGCAGCTCTTGCAGAAGGTGGGAGACAGCAGCTCCATGGTGTGACCTGCGAGACGGACCACGTCACTGGAGGTGGGACAGCACGAGCGAGCCCTGGGTCCGACTGTCTCACAGTGAGCTGCTGCCTCTCTCGGCTCCGGGACGCTCGGCGCCGGTCGGAGCCACCCCTGCTGTGGGGACAGTGACTCGCTGCCCCGTGGGGCTCCTGTCAGCAGCTCTTGAGCGAGGCTCCAGGGACCAAACGCTGTGCCAGGCAGGCTTCTGGAATTATTAGCGTTATTTTATTCTTTTTGTCTTCCCCTGTTGAGAGATTTAATTAAAAAGTGTGTCTGAGACTGAACTCAGACTCTGCTCCTTTCCTGTGGCTCAAGGCTTGCTCCAGCTCTGCCTCCTCTTAGTGTCACCAAGAGGCGTCATGGCCATGGCTGGAGATGGCACAGGGACCTTCCCATGGCCGTGGCTGGAGGTGGCACAGGGACCTTCCCATGGCCACATCTGGAGGTGGCACAGGGAGCTTCCCATGGCCGTGGCTGGAGGTGGCACAGGGACCTTCCCATGGCCACATCTGGAGGTGGCACAGGGACCTTCCCATGGCCATGGCTGGGGGGGGGCCAGGGACCTTCCCATGGCCATGGCTGGAGGTGGCATGGGGACCTTCTGCTGGCCGTGGCCCCCACTGCCCTGGGCATGAGCCCTAG
>NW_009649114.1:2043103-2048877 GCF_000708025.1 Charadrius vociferus
GCCATGGCCCCTAGCCAGTGCGGGCAGCCCTGGCTGGCAGGCAGCGGCCGTGGCACTGCCTTCCCACGCATCCCGCGGGGATGTGGGCTGCAGAGAGCAGAGCCCGGGGAACCGCGGGAGAGGGCAGGGGAGGTTAGGAAAACACCCATTAAACCACATTAACATTTCATGACCCGATCGGAGGAGAGTAAATTACCCCGTTCAAATCCAGCGACCATGAAAAAGCAAATGACATCGTGGGGTTATTAATTAATTGAGAGATGCTGGGGTGGGAGGGGGGGCTGGACCAAATCCATAGAGTTACAGTGCTGATACCTCTGAGCGTTATGGGCCAGGACTCGCGTTTCCCATGGACCTGTTTCCTACAGGATGGGGCTGGGAGGGAGCAGAACTGGACCCGCTGACTGCTGCCTGGCAGGACGGAGCTGGTGGGAGCTATGGTGGCAGTGGGCGCCGGGACAGCTCTAACAGGGTTGAAGCCAGGCACCCTGTGCCTACCCCAACACCAGCACGGGTGCTGAGGGGGTGGCTGCCCACCTACCCGTGACCCAAACATCCGCACCGCTCCAGAGGATGCCACCGAGACCTGTGGCTTACACCCCAGAGAGGGATCTGGCCCCATCCACTGGCATTCAAACCTCCTTTTCATCTGCTGTGCATCCTCCCAGCCCCAGTACACCTTCTGGGAGCGCAATGGGAAGCTGCTGCTTTCCAGCCTGTTTCTGTAGGGACGGAAGGCGGCTGTTCTGGCCAGCTGCTGGTGGCCCCATCACATCCCATCAGCCACCGTGTCCCCTCTGTGTCTTCTCTGCAGTTGATTTGACCTCAAGAACTACTCAGGCCCAGGTACATCAGGTGCTTTTAAACCCTGCTTGAGGCAGGATCTGCGCTGCTGGATGCTCTAGAGGATGAGCATCCCCTGGTGCGAGGGGCTGGCTGCTCGCTGGGAGGCCTCCACTGCAGGCAGGAGTCTGAGGACAGCACGGAGCTCTCCTGGCTCAACGTCAGATGATTTTAAAGGAGCTGTTTTGTTCAGGCTGCAGAAACTCCTCTCCCCAGGAGCGCAGCCAGCACTGCCGGAGAACTGGTTGGATAACTCAACGGGTCTGTGCGATCAGAGACACGAGCTAAATGGATGTGAGCCAGGTTTCTACGAGCACTTGGGAAGCTGGGTGCGAGCAGGAGTTTAATTAAAGCAAGGCAATCACATCAAAGCTGGTCCCTGCGCAGATACCCTTCTTAACTTGCAAGAATTAATTAATGAGTTTGAGTTAAACCTGTTCCCTCTTGATTGAAGCGCAGCCTGATGGAGCTGGTGGCAGTGCCTGTCGGCGCTCAGCAGGTACTGCACCGGTGCCCGGGTCTGCGGTGGGTTTGCACCAGGTGAAAGCAGAGCTGGGACCTGCTCAGCTGATGTGGGCTAACTCATTTGGGTACCCAAACCCCAGCCCCAGCAGCCTGGCTGAGCCCCGGGTAACAGAGGATGAGCTCCCCAGCGGGTATAAATGAGGGCACACCCCCCCCACACACCAAAGCTGGGTATGATCGCTTTGCATCCCTGGGAGGTTTGGTTCAGGAGAAGCTGCTCCCTTGCTGCTGGTTTTGAAGGGGTGCCTTTACTTTTGAGTGCAGATCGCAGCAGGAGCCTCCTAAGGAGGGGAAAAGCAAGCTAGCAGCTTCCCAGCATCAGCCTGGCTGTGGGCAGGAGGAAGGTGGAGGCGGGTCCAGCTCTGCCAGTATCAGGGGCAGCTTTGACGATAAAGCAGAGGGGTTTGGAGCAGAGGGAGAGCTGGGCGGCTGCTTGTGGAGGAGGGATGGGGGATGAAGCGTGGGCTTGGACATCACACAGGTAAGCGAGGGATGCGGCCTCCCTGGTGCCCAGCTGCAATTCCTGTCTTTGCTTCGCCCCAGGTGAAAAGTTGGGCTGTAGAGCAACTTTTCCTGGTCAAGCTTCATCTTCAGGGCTTCACCAGAAGGAAGAGGAGTGGTCCAAGAGACACCACATGCAGGGTAATGTGATTGCCCCTGTTTAATGCCCCATCCCCACGGCAGCAAGCAGAGATGAGCAGGGTGCGTGCCCCCATCGCTTCACCCTGCTGGGAAAATCAAGCCGGGATGGAGCATCATCCCTGGGTGGCAGCAGGGGATGAGTCCCATCAGGCTCCAAAGTGACCCGGAGAAGAGCTGTGAGCTGCCTCTGGGATGGAGCCGGCAGCAGCGAGCCAGAGCCAGCGCTGCTCACCCCAGCCCGCGTTTCTGAAGCTTATTGCAGGGAAGTGTTTTCCCTCTGGTTCAGTAAATTGTGATTGCAGCGTGCCTTGCCAGAGCAGCTTTGGTTTTAAGCAAACACTTTGGGTGAAGCCCTGGCTCTGCTGACGTCAATGCCCGAATTCCCCCGGTGTCGGTGCCATCCAGAACCGCCTCTAAGTCCTTCCCAAAAGTTGCTTTTGTGCTTGAGCTTTTCGGTCATCCAGAACAAGGATCTTCGCAAGCCTCGTGTGTTTTTACTAGCAATAAACTCGCGGACCAGAAAAGTGTGTGAAATGTGTGGGAAGCACAGAAATGTGCCTACCTTTTTGTACTGTTTTAAAAGAGCCCTCAAGAAGGCTATTTAGTAAAACTTCCTAATGATTCCATTTAGAGAAGGAAGTACTTAATATTTCATTTTTTTTATTGTAGGAAACACACTTGTTCAGCCCAACACTAGAGAGGAACGCATTTATTTTGCAGAAAAGCTTTTGTTTCTCTCTGGAAAGCATTTCCCTTGAATTCACTCTTAGCTCAATCGTTCGATTCCTTGAAAGCTGGCAGGGAAATAACTTGAGAGCGTTCCCCTGCTATTTCCAGATGAGCTGCTCTTTACAGGGTATGTAATCGTACGAACCCCCAGCCCTTTGCAGCAAACTGCAGCAGGTTTCCCACAGCAGCGCACGAACCGAGCGAGGAGATCGCAGCCCTGCCTGATGGCCTGGTACCGTCAGTCCTTGTAAATTCAGGTTAAGTGATGCTTTGGGTTAGAACTGTCTGATGCTTTGAGGCTGCGCGGGAATTGTTAAGCATCCTCCCTGCAGGTCTGGGTCTCCTGAAGGACTGGGGATAGTATTAGTGTGGTCCCAGACCTGCTTGATGTCCCTGTGGCCATTCTTCCCGTGGCCCTCGGCACGGCTCCTGCTCCAGCGCTTTGTGCCAGGGGGGCGATGCTCCTTCCCCCTCCCCTGGTTCCTATAACCCCGTGCACAAACGCACCCTTTGCAGGTTATTTAAAGCCGGGCGTCAGGTCTTTCCATCGCTTCTCCCATGCACCAGCTGCTCATCCCTGCTCGCTGCTGGCAGAGGTGAGTGGAAAATGCCTTGCGGGGATTTTCCTTGCACAGGGGAAGGTGCCCTGTGCCGAGGGGTGTCCCTGAGCCCTGGTGCTGCCAGAGAGGCATCAGCCTCAGGGCTAGCACTGGCCACTGCAAGGCAACCGCCCTCGGTTCTCTAAAGGGCTTGGGTAAGTTGGTTTTGCCTGTTGATGCCTTGGTTTCCCTTCAGAAGGGCTGTGGTGCCAACCCCCTGGCAGGGAAGGGCTGTTTTCCTTACGGACTGCAGCAGGCTGATGCCGCCTTTTTCCTGGTACCCGCAGCCCTCCACCGTTCCCAGCTGCATCCCGCTCCGGCTGTCCCGCGGGAGAGGGGTCCATCCGTCTCTCCCAGGGAAAAACCGTGCCCAGAGCATCTAATGCTCCTCGGGGCTCCTGCAGACATGCTCCGCTTGGCCACGGGTCAAAGGGGAGCTGGAAATGCCGGAGCCCCACGGCCCCGCATCCTGGGACCACCTTCTCTGGGCTGACGTGTCCCTTTTCCTTTGAAGTCACGCTGCAGCCTCAGCCTCTCCTTTGGGGAACGGGGCTCAGCAAAGCAGGCAGAGCCTGCGGGATGCCCGGGAAGGGAATTTATGTCCGATGGCTCTCTGCCAGGCTTTCTCTCACATCGCTGCGGTTCCTGGGCTGGGCTGCTGCCTCCTGACCTCTGCACCTCGCTGCAACCTGTGCCGGGGCACAAGGCTCCCCCGAGTGACGCAGCACCAGAACTCGGCGTGGGAAAAGACGTCAGGGCTGGGGGAGCGGGGCTGCGACCCGCGGGGCAGAGCCTCGGTGCCCGCCGAGGTCAGCCTTCCCCTGGCTCCAAACGCTGCAGCCAAAATCCCCCAGGGCAAGGAGACTTTGAAGCCCCAGTTTTGGGGGGAAGCTGTCTGTAGCTTGTGGGGCATCCTCACCACCCCCCCCCAGCACCGGCATCCCCTGGATAAGGGTGACAGCAGTGCCCTAAACAAATCCCATCTGCAACAGGAGCACGCCAGCATGGTTGCGTAGCTGGGGTTTTGAGGCAGGAGCAAGTGTGTCATCAGGTTTCTTCCAAGAACATTTTTATTGCCTTTCCAGTCATTTCCCACCGAGATTCCCTGAGCTCAAGCGCTAGGCTTGGAGCCACGGGGCCTGATCTGGCACCCACCGCTCTGGGCTAGGCACTGCTTGGGGAAACACAGCCACGGGTGAGCTGTGGACCAGTGATGCACCTCGTACAGGGTCCTCTGCAGCCCACGTTGGGGTTTTTGAACACTATCTCCCTTCTAAAGCACTGGGTAGAGTGGGCACAGCAGCTCGGGAACCCGTAGCCATGCTGGACTCCTCTGCACCCTGCTTGTACCGGGCAGAGAACCAGAGAACAGACCACTCCTCCTGAGCGTGGTGTGCCTGCCCAGGCTGTGGGTGCTCATACCTTGGTCTTATGTCACATGCAACAACTGCAATGAGTTTAGCGATTCTCTGCCCTGGGCTCTGCATTAAGGCTCTGCTCCCCCACTGGTGTAACGGGGCTGGGGGGGAGATGTTCCCCCTCGCTGGGCTCAGAGCAGCCCCCATGAGGGCAGCGGGGTCTGGGGGGTTTGCGGTCGGTGTCTGTGTGAGTGGAGGGGCCGTGGCCGAGCGCCCGTTGCTGTTCCCAACCCTGGGCCTTCAGGGAAAAACCCTGTTCCTCTGCAACACGGAACTTGGGGACGCCTCCTTGGCTAGACTGCCCTCTAGACCTGAGCCACCTTCATCAGCATCACCCACCAGCTCTCCTGATTGACACCAGCAGGCATTTGGCCCGTGCCCTGCACACGCCGTGTTAGCGATGGCCGGGTGCTGACACATAGCAATGCCATTAACCGCAAAGAGCGTGGGTTTGCGGCTCCCAGCTATTCGCAGCTCCTCTTGCCAACCACGTTTGTCAGCTGTGCTCACCTACCGCCGGGCACGGCACTCTCCTGGCCATGCCACCCTCCGCAGGGACTGTCCCGCTCAGCATCCGCCCACCTGCCCACGGTGCTGCCCGTGGGATCCCCAGCCCTCCCCCCGGCCAGCGGGGAGGAGAAACCCCCAGGGATGCAGAAACCCAGGCTATAAAAGCATCCGCCCCTCTGGGATGCAGCGAAGCTGCTGGCAAAGGAGGCGGCTGCCCTGGGAGAGCACGATGCCGGCAGGACGCAGCAGCAGCGTGCAGCAGTGTCTGGTGGTCTTGGCCGTGACCTGGAGCGCCGGCTTCTTCCCCTCGCCAGCCCAGGCTTTGCAGAGGTGCGTGTTGCAGGTGGCTCACTATTTTGTGGGTCTTGCTGTCTCCCCCTTGGTTTTTGGGTGCTTGGGCCGGTGCTGAGGACCGCGGGACTCTCCTCCTGCTGCAGCCACACCGGGAAACCCCCTTCCTCCTCCTTTTCTGTTCCCGCTAGCACACCCGCTCCTCCTTGCTCCTCTT
>NW_009649114.1:2049463-2056980 GCF_000708025.1 Charadrius vociferus
GGGCTGCCTCCCTCCCGCCAGACGCTGCAGGAGATGGGGGTGAAGGTGTCCGACGTCTTCCCCGAGCTGAGGCAGAGCAGACACAGCAGCGGCGGTGGCGGCGGCCCCAGAAACGGGACGGCTCCCACCCTCCTCACGAATTACCTGGACGTGAGTGTCTCCCTGCCTGGGGGGGATTGTCACCCCGACACGGCCCCGTACCCCCACTCCCTTCGGGTCCTGCCCGCTGCACCCCACGGCGTGTGTGCTGCCGGGGGCTCGGGGCTGCGTGAGCCCCTGCTCCTATCTGAGCTGTGACCCCAGTGATGCTCCCCATGCCGTGTCTCCTCCAGACCCAGTATTTCGGCGAGATCAGCATCGGTACCCCCGCGCAGACCTTCAAGGTGGTCTTCGACACGGGCTCGGCCAACCTATGGGTGCCGTCCTACAAGTGCTCCCCCCTCTACAGCGCTTGCGGTGAGTATGGGGGCACGTCCCTCCACCCTGAGAGCTGATCATAGTGGGCTGCGGTGGGCTTACCTTTGCATGGGGGGGGAGGGGGGCAGGGGGGGTCTATCTGCTGCTGTCCTGTCCCCTGGCACTGGGGCAGGGTGGGTTCATCATCCCACGGAGACTAGGGGAGCAGAGATCTTCACCCGGTCCTGCCATCGCTGCCTCCCTGGCTTGCTCTGATGCACCTTCTTCCTTTCCTCAGTTTCCCACAGCCGCTACGACTCCTCCAAGTCACGGACGTACATAGCCAACGGCACGGGCTTCGCCATCCGCTATGGCACGGGGAGCGTCAAAGGCTTCCTCAGCCAGGACATCGTCATGGTGAGTGCGTGCCCTAAATCGGCAGACCCAGCGCCACTGGCTCAGCAAGGAGATGCCCACGTGTGGCTTTGCTCCCCGATATGAGCATCCCCAGTTACCCAGCAGTAGGGAGAGGGTCTGGTGGGGATTTAACTCCCCAGCTCCCTGCAACAACACTTGTGCCCTTCCCCAGGTGTCAGACATCCCCATCATCCAGGTCTTCGCCGAGGCAACGGCGCTGCCCGCCTTCCCCTTCATCTTTGCCAGGTTTGACGGGGTGCTGGGCATGGGCTTCCCCAGCCAGGCCATCGACGGCATCACCCCCGTCTTCGATCGGATCCTCTCCCAGCAGATCCTCAAGGAGGATGTGTTTTCCGTCTACTACAGCCGGTGGGTCTTGTGGGTAGCGGGTGCCGGGGCTGGGGAGGTGCTTGTTTTGCGGGGCATGGGCATTGCAGCCACGGTGGTTCTGGGTTTGCGGCTTGGGATTGGGAAAGAGCCATGGTGGGGCTGCAGGGCTCAGGCTGGGACGGAGGGCACGGGCATGTGGAGGGTGCCTGGAGGGGCTGGGGTGGAATGAGGCAGCCCAGAGGCAGAGCCAGGTGGATGCTTATCCGGAGCTGCTGGGCAGGGAGTGCCGAGAGAGGGAGAGGCTGGTCCCCACTCGTTTATCATTGTCGGATTGCACAGTTGCCAGCTCTGGTCATGGGGCTGGAGCAATCACAGCTGGGAGTGGATTTAGTGTTTCTTCTAAAGGCAAAATTTAAAAAAAAAAAAAAAAATCCATTGAAGAAAAACCTGCACCAGCAGCCAAATCCCTTTTTCATTGCTTGCCCCAAACTGTCCTGGCCCGGCATCCGTCCTCCCAGCAGCACCAAAACCTGCGGGAGCAGCGGGGAGGCCCATCCTGGCAGAACAGGAACGCTGTCCCCAACCCCAGCACTCCCCATGGCCCCGGGTACAGCAGCCTGGCAATGTGCAGTGACAAACACACCCGCAAACACATGCTTAAAGCGGGCATGGTAGCTCTTTACCTCGACTAAAAGTGGATCCAGCAATAACGAACAAAGCCTAACGATGCTGGAACTGCAGCCTCAGTGCTGCTCGGGTCTCCTCGGGGACACAGTTGCTCTTGGACCGCAGGCTTACGGAGCATCTCTCTCTTTGCAGAGCTTCGAAGTAAGAAGACGAAAAGCACGAGCGCTCTCGAGACAGCACCCACTAACAGTCCCCCCCCGTGCACCCCGGGGCTGGGCAGCAGACCCTGCTCCAGCTGCCTGCCCCAGGAGAGCCCTGCCTGGCGCTGCCGGCCGGGCACTGCTCCGTGGGAGCTCACGCCGCACCGGGCTCTGCCCTCACGCCTGCCCGGCACAGCAACCAGCACCGATCCGCTCCGAGACCTCAGCATGCGGCACCCCCTCTCCTGCGGGCTCTCGCACCCCTCTGAACTAACTCGGGGTCTCTTCTGCTCCACTTTGCTCTCTGCCGCTGCTAACGGGGTCAGCAGAGCCTCGCGCCCAGGGCTGGTCCCTTCTCCCCGTTTTTCCAGGGACAGCAGCCGAGGGGGAATCACTCCGCTGTGTTTTGCGCCCTAGGAACGCTCCGCTGAAACCCGGGGGGGAAATAATCCTCGGAGGCAGCGACCCAGCCTACTACACGGGGGACTTCCACTACCTGAACGTCAGCAAGAGCGGCTACTGGCAGATCAGCATGAAGGGGTGAGGTCGGGGAGCGCCTCTGCACAGCACCGGCCGCATCCTGCAAACCTGTGCGAGGGTGGGCTTGGGGGAAGCTTGCCGGATGCTGGGGAGAGTGGTCCACGGAGGCAGGGGTTCACCCGGTGTTGCTGGAGGATGCTTTGCCTTCCGGAGGGGAAGGGAGCAGGGTGGGGGGGGGGGTCCTCCAGCCCAGAGTTGCATCTCTGCTGCTTGGCAAGGAGCTGGGGAATGCAGAGGGGGTGGCACCGTGGGCTGATTCAACTTGGAAGCCGCAGCGGAAGAGTTTAACCCCCTTTAGTCCTGCAGAAGGAGCATGAGGTGCTGGAACAATTCTGCTTTGTTTAATTAAAAATAAATAAATAAATAAAACCCACACATGATGGAGCTTAGCATTCACATTGGAGAAGCGTGAAGGGAGGGTTCCCAGTGCCCCTGGCGAGTCTGTGCTCCGGGGGTGCTGGGAGCAGCACATGCTCTTCTCAGCCAGCGTTCCCTGGCCAAAGATGTGGCGCGTTCCCCCCGGGGGTGCGTACAGCCCTGGGAGCCGAACTGCAGCCACTCTCTCCTCCCGCTCCAGCGTGTCCGTAGGGGCTGAAATCCTCTTCTGCAAGGAAGGCTGTTCAGTGGCCATCGACACGGGAGCATCCTACATCACTGGCCCAGCCGGCCCCGTCTCCGTGCTGATGAAAGCCATCGGGGCAGCAGAAATGGCCGAAGGAGAGGTGAGCAAACCCCCCCTGCCCCACTCCGTGTCCCTGCCCCATCCCTCCCCCAGCAAACGGGCTCAGCGCTGTCTCCCCCTCCCGCAGTACGTGGTGGACTGTGAGCGAGTCCCTCAGCTGCCCAACATCTCCTTCCACCTGGGCGGGAAGGTCTATGTGCTCAGCGGCTCAGCCTACATCCTTCGGGTAAGCTGCATCCCTCCATGCGGGGCGAGAGGGCGGCTCTGCCCGGGCTGGGGGCATCTCTTGGGGAGAGTGGTGCATCTCAGAGTGCGGCTCTCCTGCAGCATCCTGCACCCTCCCGGCTCCCCAAAAACAGCTGAGAATGAGCCCCAGAATGACACTTCTTGTTTTTCCCCAAACCACCTCCTGTTTGGCAGAGGCGTCCAGGCCAACCCGTCGCTGCTTCCTTGGGTGGTTTTGGGGAGATTCGGGGTGAGCAGCAAAGGGGATAGACAGGCAGGGATCTTCCTTCCTGGAGGAAGGAACGCCGAGGCCGAGTGAAGGGTGTTGAGCCGGGGATCACAGCCCACCCCCGGGCGCGCTGCGGTGGAGATGTCCCTCCTGGCACCCCCATCACCGCATGGGTCTCCTCTTTGCAGCAGTCCCAGTATGGGGAAGACGTCTGTGTGGTGGCTTTCTCGGGGCTGGACATCCCACCCCCGGCTGGTCCCCTCTGGATCCTGGGCGCCAGCTTCATCGGGCACTACTACACCAAATTTGACCGGCGCAACAACCGCATCGGCTTTGCCACAGCCCGCTGACGGCTGGGGGGGAACTGGGGAGAGGGCTGGGAAGGGAACCAGCCTGGAGGCAAGCGTACCACCCAGAAGAAACGATTTGAAGTGCAAAAGAGAACAAGCGTTGCCCTACAGCGCAGCCACCTCCTCTCTGTACCGAAGCAACTGCAAAACCTCGCCTTCTCCCACTCCAAAACCCCCGCTCCGCTTCCCGAGAGGCTCTGCTGCTGGGGAGGACTGAGCCTTAAACGCGTCTTCTAGCGAGCGAGTTCAGTCTGGAAATCCAAACAGGATCCTGAGTCCGGAGTTGCACCTCCGGGGACTTTTAGGGTGACGTGCAATAGAGCGCCTGGCACGTGGTGGACTGCTGCTGGCGTGGAGGTGCCCGCAGGCGGCCGACAGACTGAGGGGGGGTCATCCGTTACAGTTCGTGTTATTCTTTGAAAGGGAGAAGAATAATCTGGCTGTGTTTAATGATAGTTTTAGCTGGTGTTAACCCTACCCCTCCCCGTGACTTTAATATTAAACAATCTTAGAGCAACCGGAGACTGAGTGGATGCTTATTCTTGCCGGGGGGAGGGATCAGACACTTTTATTAAGAGAACTGGACAAGTGTTCCTCTGCTAGGACCCACCGCTGCATTTTTGTCCTTCCCTGTTTCCTGAGCGAAACACCCTCCCAGCTGATGCCACAGCATCTATGTCGGAGGCACACCAGGGTCTTTTCAAACAGCAAACGAGCTCTGCAGGAGATGAGCTGCTGGTTGGGCTACCCATGCCTTGACCTGCCTTCCCACGGGGAATTCAGGACCGCTGGTGGCACCCCTGGGGACAGAGGGAGAGGGCCGTATGTCTGCTTTGCTGCTCTTTTTGGAGGGGGGAAGGTGCCTGCAGGTCTGACTAAAGGCTGGCTGAGTTTGCCCCACCAGGAAGGCAGCTCTCGCTGCCTGGATCTGTTTTCATTGCTGTGTTGGCTCTGGCTAAAGACTGGAGGCTGGTCTCTGTCCTTGGCTGTGTGCGGAGATGCTCAGCAGGATGACACTGGAGCCGCGCGCCCCGTGCCGGTTAGCCTGGCAGGAGGGGCAGACCAGTGCTCCCAGCCTGGAGGTTGACATTTCCAGTTCTGCAGGAGAGCTGCAGCGCTCCCAGTTACAGCTCAGCAGCCGCGAATCCTCAGCGCTCCCCAATGCCAAGCGGTTTGCAACACACTCTCATCTCCAGTCCGACCAGCTCAGGTCTGTGACCGCTGTGGTCCCGCAGCCGAGCCCTGGAAACGTGCCCGTACGGCAGAGCACAACACTGGGGCACCTGGAGCAGAGCCTGGAGAGCAAGCCACCGTCTGAGCGCGATCGCTCACAGGCGCTTCTCATCCTCATTTCTGTCCCCAGCGATGATTGCTGATGAATTCCCAGTGCTGCCCGAAGCGCACGGGCTGCCACCAGCTGCCTCTCAGGCTGCGGGGATGTTCGGGAGAGGGATGCTCCTGCCAACACGGCACCGGCTGCTGCTGCATGACCTTTCCAGCCAGGTAGGCAGCAGCCTCCGCTCGCCATCCCTCCCTCCCGGCACGGCACCTCGGCCCCTGCCGCACCGAGCACAGCCGTACCGCAGAGAGGACATGGCTCAACGGATGTTTGTCCCTCCTGGAAGGGTCTCCGCACCTATGTAGCATTTAAACCTCTTAACACTGGGATGCGTAACCCTGGGTCTCCACGGATGGGAAATTCAAGGCACCCAACGATGTTGTTTCCTACCATCGCCTGCTGCAGCACTGATCCGTCACCTCCAACACGGGGGTGAGGAGAGCAGTGGCGATGGGTCTTCGGGGCCCCGGGGGTGGAGGGAAGGGGCCCCAGCAGTCAGCGTATCTCGCTTTCATCCAACGTTTCCTGAGCACAGCCGGCGCTCCCGGCAGCACAGGAAACCCCGGGGGCTGGGAAGCAGCGGCAGCACAGGCAGGGAAGGCACGGGAGGGAGGGCAGAGCCGCCCAGAGACCCTCAGCACGGGGATGTCTGCACAGGTCAGCGCTGGAGCGACAGCCCGGCCTCTCCACGACCTTCTGGCAAGCTTCTCCCCTTCCTGCCTACCGCAGGGAAACTCTCCAGCTGGAAATAACTAAGCCTCCTCTGTCCCATCCTATACTGCAAAGGCTCTGGAGAAGACTCGAGTGGATGTGAGCTTGAAAAAGCACCAGGTGACTTAAGCCCCCGTGATGGCTTCTGCCTACGGCCCTCGGCTGGAAAACGGTCAGGCCGGCCTAAAATAGGATGTTTTTGTGGATCCAGTTCTGTTCCTATTCAACACAGTTGTTCCGAGCAGCGGGAGGGCAAAATGCCTGGGCTGCTTGCGGTGCTGCTCCTGGGCCCCTTAAGCCAACCTATTAACACCTCTAATCGCCTGTGCCAGGGCAATTTCCCGGCCGCTGCTGCGCAGCCCTGCCTGCGAGGCACCGCTAACCCGCAACTGCCCCGTATTAACACTTGTGATCGTTACAGGCGAGCAATTAGGCCACGCTCAGCCCGGCAAAGCGGCGGGTGCAATTATGACCATCCTATTAAAACTGACAGAGCTCGCTCTATATTTAGAAACACGGGGAACTGGCTGGTTTATTTTTTTTCCCCTTCCTTAAATGATTTTTCCCCAAGTCTCCATGGTCCATTTAGCTGGTTTCAGCCGCAGCCAGCTGTAAACTTTGGAGGGGGCATTCTCCGCTCCGAGCCATGTGCAGTTGTTATTTCCTCTGATAATGAAGCCGGGGCTGGAGCGGTGTCAGCGGGCTGCGGGGGGCTGTGCCAACGGGTGAGTCGTGCTCTATCTTTAAATATCAAACCTCTCCCCAACCCGCCTGCAAATCCCCTGTGGGGGTCGACGCTTGGTGGGTGAGATGGGAGAGGGTGGTCCAGAGAGGATGTGTCCCTCCTGGAGCCAAGGATGCCACCAGCACCTCTTGGGGTGCATCCCGTGTCTCCCCATCCTTTTCATCCCAGACCCCAAAGGGATGGGGGAAGCTGTGCGGAGCCCCCGGGGATGGCTGAGGGGGTTTGAGGATGGGGTGGGGGGGCGGAGGGCATTGGCACCAGGTGGGGTGTGGGGGTGTCCTTGTACGGGTCCTGGGAGGGGTCCCGGTGCAGGGTCCCAGGGCAGGGGGTCCCAGTGTGGGTCCAATGCGGGTCCTGGGCAAAGTCCTGGTGCAGATCCTGGTGCAGGGTCCTGGTGTGAGTCCCAGGAGGGTCAGATGTGGGTCCGGGAGCGGGGGGGTCCTGGTGCGTGTCCAATATAGGTCCCACTGTGGGTCCTGAGCCAAGTCCCACTGTGGGGTCCCAGTGAGGGGTCTCGAGGGGGGTCCTGCTGTGGGTCCCGGTGCGGATCCTGGTGCGGGATCCCGGTGTGGGTTCCAATGTGGGTCCCGGGGGGAGTCCCGATGTGCATCCTTGGTGTGAGGGTCCCCGGTGGGAAATCCCGATGCGGGTGCCGGTGGGAAGCCCCGGTGTGGCTCCCATGTGGGTCCTGGTGTGGGGTCCCGGGGAGGAGTCCCAATGAGGGGT